>NC_083573.1:93717050-94042675 GCF_027579695.1 Neoarius graeffei
GTTAATTGTTTGTTCAGGTCCACATTGGTAGCCTAAAAAGTTGCTTTACTCAGAGCCCTTCAGTGGGGTGTACTCATTTCTGCACCACACAAATTTCACTAAAACTGAAATAAAAATCATTTAAGTTATATTATTAGCCTTTGTTTTGAGTTCAAAAGCTCAACAGAACCTGTGTTTAACTTAGTCTGGGAACATTTTGGAAATATATCTTTGTGTTCCTTGTCATATTGTGTGAAATGTTACTTTTCAAAGAGGGTGTACTCATTATTGCATTGCACTGTAGCTGACAGGCGATTGTCAACAATCAACCTAAGTATTAACACACACACACACACATTTGTTTTACTATCCTTATCTATCCTTATAAAGACCTTCCATTGACATACTAATTAACACATGTGATTAAGGCCCAAGGCGGCACGGTGGTGTAGTGGTTAGCACTGTCGCCTCACAGCAAGAAGGTCCTGGGTTCGAGCCCCGGGGCCGGCGAGGGCCTTTCTGTGTGGAGTTTGCATGTTGTCTGCGTGTGTGTAACTTGGCGACACCAAACTGAGGAGCTCCAGCTGGGCGGGTGAGCAGGAAAACACATCTACTGCATTAAAACACAGAGCAGCTTGAAGGTCCGTTGGATCGATGTAATCAGACATGCTCTTACTTCCCGGGCTGGCATGTGCAGTATATGACATATGTATGACGTAAACGCGTACCCGACATGAGCAGATCCGAGC
This sequence comes from Neoarius graeffei, assembly GCF_027579695.1. Lineage (NCBI taxonomy): Eukaryota > Metazoa > Chordata > Actinopteri > Siluriformes > Ariidae > Neoarius > Neoarius graeffei. Next base: position 93,717,779 of record NC_083573.1, read on the forward strand.
AGAGTTTCGCGTATTGGGTAGTTTAGATGGATATGCAACGGGGGCTGTTTTTAACTTATCCACTCTGGAAGGTGTTTTCAATTTTTTCCGTTTTTCAGCCTCGGAAACGCCGTCCTCGTGTAAACGAAAGGCACTTCCGATAAAATATTTAGTCGTTTTTACCCGACAGCATCCTCGTGTAAACGGGCCCTAAAGCTAATCTAATCTAATCTAATCTAATCTAATCTAATCTAATCTAATCTAATCTAATCTAATCTAATCTAATCTAATCCGAACCTTAACCTTAATCTGAAATAACAAAAAAATTTTGGATCTTCTTTACTTTTGGTCCTCGTCAAGACCTGCAAAATGTCTCCACAAGGTCAAAGCTGTCAGATATTCCTATCCAAATGTCCCCACAAAGATAAACACACACACACACACACACACACACACACACACACACACACACACACACACATTTGTCTGACTATCCTTGTGAGGACCTTCCACTGACATAATTATTAATGAAGTTAATTAATGCTGTGCCTGCACCTAAACCTCACCCTAACCTTAACCTCAGTAAAGAAAAGGAAACTTTTTGGCTTTTTAATCTTTTTTTCAATTTTTGTTGAAAAAAACAAACCAAAAAACCACACACAACAGCGATTTCCATGTGAGGACCATCCAAATGTCCCCACAAGGTCTAAATTGTCCGATTTTAATCTCCTTATGGGGACATTTGGTTCTCAGTAGTATATAAACACACACACACACACACACACACGCACGAGGCATGTTTTACTCTAAACCATTAAGGGACTAAAGTCCAAAAGGGCGAAACAGGAGAAGATAGCAATTAAAAGAATCAAATTTGATCCCCCAACATCTGTCTGCTCTTATTAGGACATTCAGTAATTCTGCACTCGAGGGACGGGAGGAGATTAAAGGATTGTACTCATCTGGCCAAATTGAGTGCTCACCCTGAAATGACTGGGCACATTCAACAGCAAATTAGTGCACCTGATATTGACGCTGAGCATCGATTGGCTCCGGTTGACCACAGTGGCGTTAAGAGTTTGTTTCCTGAGTCGTGGCTCGGCCTAATCTGTGGCTTAATCACAGCATCTCGTGGCAACAAGGAAAGGCAGGGTCGCGACTTCTTAAGCCGGCCAAGAAGAGTGAAAAATCGAACGTAAGAGAGGAGAATGTCTTTGACCTTTATGTATAATATTAAAGGAGAACTGAAGGCAAATTTTTATTATTAAAATTCTATTTATCTCATTTTATTAAATATCGGAATGCATTTTTGATCGCTATTTTGTCACTGCTATAGCAAGTTATGAGTGTTTGGAATATGCTCTGTAATATCAGTCCATATGTCAAAACAATGGCCATAAACGAGATTCGTTGAGACCTGTGCGAGACATCGTAGGACAGGAGTAAAATGTACAGCGGAAATCAAAGTCACCAACATCTGCCAACGTTGTCAAAAGATGCACGCCCTCTTTCGAATGCTGATGTAATCAAGCTGGAAGTTTTGTTTGTTTTGATAGCAATCAGGAAAGTTTGTAAAAAGTAGGCAGTAATCGTCATTTAAACTCGTTTTTGTGCAATATTTAGTTTGGAAAACAGTTTTCAAAATGGCGGCACTGACACCTGGCTGACACTTCACACTTCGAAGTCTCGCACAAGTCTCGTGAAGATCGCGCAGATAAGCGACACCTGCCATGGACCAAACGAACTAAATTCAACATGGCTAAAAACCGAATAGGCCGATAAGTATAATACAACCCCGATTCCAAAAAAGTTGGGACAAAGTACAAATTGTAAATAAAAACAGAATGCAATAATTTACAAATCTCAAAAACTGATATTGTATTCACAATAGAACATAGACAACATATCAAATGTCGAAAGTGAGACATTTTGAAATTTCATGCCAAATATTGGCTCATTTCAAATTTCATGACAGCAACACATCTCAAAAAAGTTGGGACAGGGGCAATAAGAGGCTGGAAAAGTTAAAGGTACAAAAAAAGGAACAGCTGGAGGACCAAATTGCAACTCATTAGGTCAATTGGCAATAGGTCATTAACATGACTGGGTATAAAAAGAGCATCTTGGCGTGGCAGTGGCTCTCAGAAGTAAAGATGGGAAGAGGATCACCAATCCCCCTAATTCTGCGCCGACAAATAGTGGAGCAATATCAGAAAGGAGTTCGACAGTGTAAAATTGCAAAGAGTTTGAACATATCATCATCTACAGTGCATAATATCATCAAAAGATTCAGAGAATCTGGAAGAATCTCTGTGCGTAAGGGTCAAGGCCGGAAAACCATACTGGGTGCCCATGATCTTCGGGCCCTTAGACGGCACTGCATCACATACAGGCATGCTTCTGTATTGGAAATCACAAAATGGGCTCAGGAATATTTCCAGAGAACATTATCTGTGAACACAATTCACCGTGCCATCCGCCGTTGCCAGCTAAATCTCTATAGTTCAAAGAAGAAGCCGTATCTAAACATGATCCAGAAGCGCAGACATCTTCTCTGGGCCAAGGCTCATTTAAAATGGACTGTGGCAAAGTGGAAAACTGTTCTGTGGTCAGACGAATCAAAATTTGAAGTTCTTTATGGAAATCAGGGACGCCGTGTCATTCGGACTAAAGAGGAGAAGGACGACCCAAGTTCTTATCAGCGCTCAGTTCAGAAGCCTGCATCTCTGATGGTATGGGGTTGCATTAGTGCGTGTGGCATGGGCAGCTTACACATCTGGAAAGACACCATCAATGCTGAAAGGTATATCCAGGTTCTAGAGCAACATATGCTCCCATCCAGACAACGTCTCTTTCAGGGAAGACCTTGCATTTTCCAACATGACAATGCCAAACCACATACTGCATCAATTACAGCATCATGGCTGCGTAGAAGAAGGGTCCGGGTACTGAACTGGCCAGCCTGCAGTCCAGATCTTTCACCCATAGAAAACATTTGGCGCATCATAAAACGGAAGATACGACAAAAAATACCTAAGACAGTTGAGCAACTAGAATCCTACATTAGACAAGAATGGGTTAACATTCCTATCCCTAAACTTGAGCAACTTGTCTCCTCAGTCCCCAGACGTTTACAGACTGTTGTAAAGAGAAAAGGGGATGTCTCACAGTGGGAAACATGGCCTTGTCCCAACTTTTTTGAGATGTGTTGTTGTCATGAAATTTAAAATCCCCTAATTTTTCTCTTTAAATGATACATTTTCTCAGTTTAAACATTTGATATGTCATCTATGTTCTATTCTGAATAAAATATGGAATTTTGAAACTTCCACATCATTGCATTCTGTTTTTGTTTACAATTTGTACTTTGTCCCAACTTTTTTGGAATCGGGGTTATATTTAATTGCAATTAGTTGCCAATACGAGTCACAATATAAGGTTACTAAAACCTAAAATGTAATTGAATAACACGTTAATTAAGAAATAAAGCAAGTTTAAAAATGACTTCAGTTCTCCTTTAATATTAAAAACCTTTAAAGCACGAATCAACATGATGTCATGGATGCAAACTTCTAACACTGAAGACTCAATTCATAGAAAAAAATTAATTTAACAAATGCGTTCAAAGATACAAAGACATCAATATAAAGGTTCATTTTTAAGGCATATTATGTTGGACGTCTATTTTGAAACTAAATGCAACAGCACTGGCAATGACTGGAAGAAAAACCCACAGAATGGGATAAACAAGTGAGAAGTGAGTCTGGGGCTGATTTGTTCTAGCCCAGTGATCATTGTCTCAGGTGATTATACAGATTAAAACAGATCGGATCTGTGTGGGTTGATTTTTTACACACATCCGTAACGTCTTCATCAGCGATTCAGAAGGTGCACGTGAAATACAGTCACAAGCATGGTGGATTGTTTGCTCTATCATCGTTTTTCCCGAAAATACCTTTGGAGGAGATACAGGAGAGATATACCATTATATGAGCACACGCTGTCAAATCAATGTACACATTTGTTAAAAGGACAGATGACAGGACTGTAAGTTTAGCGTTTATTAATTTGCGTTAGCAGCACCGTGGCAAATTGTTACTCTCACTCAACATCTTTCTACTTTATTATATCATCTCATCTCATTATCTCTAGCCGCTTTATCCTTCTACAGGGTCGCAGGCAAGCTGGAGCCTATCCCAGCTGACTACGGGCGAAAGGCGGGGTACACCCTGGACAAGTCGCCAGGTCATCACAGGGCTGACACATAGACACAGACAACCATTCACACTCACATTCACACCTACGGTCAATTTAGAGTCACCAGTTAACCTAACCTGCATGTCTTTGGACTGTGGGGGAAACCGGAGCACCCGGAGGAAACCCACGCAGACACGGGGAGAACATGCAAACTCCACACAGAAAGGCCCTCGCTGGCCACGGGGCTCGAACCCGGACCTTCTTGCTGCGAGGCAACAGCGCTAACCACTAAACCACCGTGCCGCCCTTTATGTTATTTTATTTTATTTTTTTTGTCACTTTCTTGTTTTCTTTCTTTTGTATGTACAAATAGTTACATACACTTTTTATACATGTTCGAAATAAAAAAATATTATTATTATTATTATTATTATAACATTTTTAGCATGTTATTTCTCCATCAGTTTTCAATCAATCATCACCAAATTTCACATGAATAATCCCTCTGGGCTGAATTACATTGCTATGACTTTTGGTGCTGATCTGGATCACTGATCTGGAATGATCCATGAAAAATGGGATTTTTTTCAATCACTTATAACTCTATCAATTTTCATGATTTTTTCAATCAGCTTATTATTATTATTATTATTATTATTATTATGTTCAGGCTGGCAGGACACAACTTTTCCTCACTAAGCATCATTCTCTATCTCTTACTGTTCCGTATCTATAGGGTGCGTTTGTAACAACGAGTGCAAACTACTGTGACTTTAGTCACAGTCTCTATCTAGCTTTTTGTAGTTGTTTGAAAAAAAAATCTGGAGAAACCTGGCTTTTTTTTGTTTTGTTTTTTGAGTAATTTTCATCTCATCTCATTATCTCTAGCCGCTTTGTCCTTCTACAGGGTTGCAGGCAAGCTGGAGCCTATTCCAGCTGACTACGGGCGAAAGGCGGGGTACACCCTGGACAAGTCGCCAGGTCATCACAGGGCTGACACATAGACACAGACAACCATTCACACTCACATTCACACCTACGGTCAATTTAGAGTCACCAGTTAACCTAACCTGCATGTCTTTGGACTGTGGGGGAAACCGGAGCACCCGGAGGAAACCCACACGGACACGGGGAGAACATGCAAACTCCGCACAGAAAGGCCCTCGCCGGCCATGGGGCTCGAACCCAGGACCTTCTTGCTGTGAGGCGACAGCGCTAACCACTACACCACCGTGCCGCCCTTTTGAGTAATTTTGTAAATTAAAAAATAAAATCATGCATGCACCTGTCTTCAAACTGTAAAATAAATTATTATTATGCCCTTAATAATATGATGCTCATTATTGAGTTATTATTAGATATTAATCCAGTGGTCACTGTTAAGGTTATCGTTAGGGGCGGGGCTATCGCTCAGACCTTTTCCAACAGTTTCATTTTTGTTAAAATTTCTATTAACTTTTCAGGAGGCCGTCTTAAATTAATTCACAACTCCAACAAATGGTACAAATGGCAAAGTCACCATTCAAGCTTTTTTTTTAAGCTTTGCCATAAAGTTTAATATTCATTTACTCACTTTAATAGAAAAGCAAGAGGGAGTCTAAGAATAAAAATCTCTCTGCTAGAGACTGGTGTGCACATTTGCATGGACAAAAGCATATGTGTGTGTGTGTGTGTGTGTTTGGCAGGGAATCCACTACAGAGAAATCACTGTTCACTTTATACCAGCGCCTTGAGCTTTATGAACACTTCGAGAAACTCCATTCGGAGATGGATGGAGGAGAAGCCATTTCCAGAGCTCTGCCATAAAGCGAGCACCGCAGCGCTGCCTGCTGTTTTTGGATTCGGCAAAGTCCCATTTCCGAGTGAGCACCCCCACTGTAACAGCACACCGCACTGAAGTTTATAATCCAATAAACATTACTGTATCTGCACATGTGGCTGCGAACACATGATGGACGAGAGCGAGTGAATCGGAACTGGAGAGCACGCCTTCATGTTCATTATATTAATGAAATTTATTAGTAACAGTTAGCTAGCGCTAATCTGCCGAAATTGAAATATAAGGCCTGCATTATGGGCAGAATATGAGTAAAATGGCAACTTCATTAGCATAACTACAACTGTGTATCATAGACGTCATTAAAATTGCTCCCAGAATTGCCATATTAGTTGTTTTATGAGGTAATTTTTATGTGCCGTAATAGAATCCTTTCTTTACCCTCCAGTGCATATTAAACTCACTTATCTTTTTGTACAAACTCACGATAACTCGTTCAGGGTATAATGAAGGAAGATGGTTATGGGTCTTACATTTTCAAAACGCTTCGGCTGGCGGTGGATCACATGATGGCTTTGTGTCTTTGTTTATTTTTAGGACGTACAATAAAACATCAGACGGTAAAAGAAAGAAAGAAAGAAAGAAAGAAAGAAAGAAAGAAAGAAAGAAAGAAAGAAATGTATGTATTTTTACGTGTAAGGGGATTTTAGTAGCTTTGAATTTTGTATATTGTTATTTCACATTACTGATAGAAGAAGAGAAGGAGAGGTGGTCATGACCTCTAGGTTAATAATTAAGCGTGAACTTGAAGTACTACAAGATGGCTAGTGTGAGAAGATGGAGAGGAAGGAGAGTGTGGCCTGAAGGATTTCGGGCCTGAGAGTTGTGTGTGTGTGTGTGAAAGAAGAAGCCAGACACATGTTAGGAAACACCAATAAATGAATGATTAATGCCTTAACTCTGATTAGCAATATTGCGATTTTTCACCGCTGTCACTGGAATAAAGGCTTCAGCAACATTGCTCTACTTACCGCCTTTTCCATAATTGAGACTTTAGCTCCTAGCTGTGCCCTTCAGCTCGCCATCCATCAAGCCGCCTCAGCCTTCAGACGTCCTGACAGCTTCAGATGGAGAAAGAGTTTTTCAGGTAGAGAGGCAAACCTTTTAAGTCATTTATCCACAACTGAAGTACTTAATTGTCTTTTCACCTCTGTTATTACTTACGTATCTATTTCTCTTTTTTCCCCCTCTGCAAACCTGCTCTCGGTGTAGTTAATGCACCTTTCACCGAGTCCTATTAGACCTCGCTAAAGAGCCTTAATCATCTAGAGCCTTTTTGACTGACTGGAACCATGGACTGTAACACTTTCTGATACACAGTAGAGCTGCAATGTTCAGGGATAGCAATCTGGTCATTTTGCTGTTGAGTTCTCGATTCTGATTGGTCAGAAAGTCATGATTACATCCGATAACATCAGCTGAAAGACAAATCACAGGTTTATATGAATGCATTTGTTTTATATTTTCGAAATGCATGTAATTGTTGATATGGCGAGAGTTTTCAATGCAAAACGGCTTCAGGAAAGAGTTTTGTCTCATGTCATCTCATTATCTCTAGCCGCTTTATCCTGTTCTACAGGGTCGCAGGCAAGCTGGAGCCTATCCCAGCTGACTACGGGCGAAAGGCGGGGTACACCCTGGACAAGTCGCCAGGTCATCACAGGGCTGACACATAGACACAGACAACCATTCACACTCACGGTCAATTTAGAGTCACCAGTTAACCTAACCTGCATGTCTTTGGACCGTGGGGGAAACCGGAGCACCCGGAGGAAACCCACGCGGACACGGGGAGAACATGCAAACTCCGCACAGAAAGGCCCTCGCCGGCCACGGGGCTCGAACCCGGACCTTCTTGCTGTGAGGCGACAGCGCTAACCACTACACCACTGTGCCGCCCCAAGAGTTTTGTTTTTATGTATTAACTTCAAAAGCGTGAAAAAAATGGTGAATCTAATACCTTGTACACTCAGGAAACCTGTGTGTTTACTCAGTTGTAATATTCACCCCATTGCCACACATTCATGCCAAATTGTTTAGCCATTTATTTTCCTGTTCTTCATGAGATATCTGTTGGATATATCAATCTAATCACACATTGCCTTCTTCAAAACACGTCTGGAAAATACGAGGGTGACAACATAACATTCTAGAAGTGTACCGCTTTGAAGATGCGTTGTAAAATAGAGCTACATTTCCCCGTTTTGCGTTTAAAATTCAAAGGGGGTGTAAACTTTTGCACATGCTTTAAAAGTAAAGTAGATCATATAAAATAGAAATGTACGGGATCTGCATTTCAGTAACACTTTCTTAGACCTAGGAACACATTCACGTTCATGAAGCTCAGGTTATAATGCATTATAAAGCATACGCTCACCGGCCACTTTAAAGGAGAACTGAAGGCAAATTTTTTTTATGATCAAAATTCTATTTATCTCATTTTATTAAATATCGGAATGCATTTTTGATTGCTATTTTGTCGCTGCTATAGCAAGTTATGAGTGTTTGAAATATGCTCTGTAATACATCAGTCCATATGTCAAAGCAATGGCGGTAAATGAGATTCGTTGAGACCTGTGCGAGACATCGTAGGACGGAAGTAAAACGTACAGCGGAAATCAAAGCGACCGACATCTGCCAACGTTGTCAAAAGACGCGCGCGCCCTCTTTCAAATGCTGAAGTAATCAAGCCAGAAGTTTTGTTTGTTTTGATAGCAATCAGGAAAGTTTGAAAAAGTAGGCAGTAATCGTCATTTAAACTCGTTTTTATGCAATACTTCGTTTGGAAAACAGTTTTCAAAATGGCGGCGCTGACACCTGGCTGACACTTCACGTTTCGAAGTCTCGCACAAGTCTCATGAAGATTGTGCGGATAAGCGACGCCTGCCGTGGACCAAACGAACTAAATTCAACATGGCTAAAAACCGAATAGGCCGATCAGTATAATATTTAATTGCAATTAGTTGCCAATACGAGTCACGATATAAGGTTACTAAAACCAAAAATGTAATTGAATAACACGTTAATTAAGAAATAAAGCAAGTTTAAAAATGACTTCAGTTCTCCTTTAATAGGAACTTGTTCTTGATTCTAAGATCCCTGTTCTTGGCTGCAGGAGTGGAACCCAATGTGTTCTTCTGTTCTGCTGTTGCATGCTGAGATGCTTTTCTGCTCACCACGGTTGTAAAGAGTGATTATATGAGTTACTATATCCTTCCTGGCAAAAAAGCTCGAACTGATCTGGCCATTTTCCTCTGACCTCTCTTATCAACAAGGCATTTGTTTCTACCCACAGAACTGTCACTCCCTCAGTGTCTCAATGTTTTTTGTTTTTCGCACCATTCTGTCTGTGTAAACTCTACAGACTGTTGTGTGTGATAACCCCAGGAGATCAGCAGTTTCTGAAATACTCAAACCAACTCAAACCATCTGGCTCAAACCAACACCCATGCCACAGTGAAAGAAAGTCACACTTTCTTTGAGATCAGAATTTTTCCCGTTCTGATGTTTGAACACTGTGAACATTAACTGAAGCTCTTGATTTGTATCTGTATGATTTCATGCACTGTGCTGCTGTCACGGGATCGGCTGATTACAGAACTGCATCAAACAGCAGGTGGATGTATAGGTGTTCCTAATAAAGGGGCCAATGAGTGTACCTCCTTATAATGGTCTGACATGTTTATTACACTTGGATATCATTAACTTAATGTTTATTATCTTACTGAAAATACAAAAGACTTTATAGCTATCTTTATGATGCATTATGAATTGTTAACATGGTGCATTATACTGTATGTAGAGCTCATAACATATTATGTCACCAAGACCCACTTTGCATAATGCATTATGAGCTCTATGAATGCATTATAAACAATGCTACAAACTATAATGTTGTTCATTAGCGAGACCATCAATGACGGCATAGCTCACTCCGGCCTCGTCTAGTCCAGAAGGAACGATCTAAAGTGGGCCACCTTGCGTAATAAATGTTGCAAGCTATATACACCATATACAAGCTATATATAGAAGCGATATCCACCCTAGGAATACCGACCTATTTGCCAGAAAAAAATCCAAAACGGTGAGGAATTGACTGAGAAGAAGAAGAGATTTTTGTATTTTTAAGTTCGTTTCTTCGACAAGGATTTTAAGATCGTTACCTTGTTGACAGTTTCAGCGTGTCTAAGAAACGAACTTAAAAATACTTAAACAGTTAGACATAATGAACTTCCACTACATAGAAGAGATTTTTGTTGAACTGCTCATTAAGGCTTAATTAGTCCATAACTTCATTAATAATTGTAATGAAGCAAATCTGGGTAGAAGTTATATGCACCCTAGGTCCCCCTACCTTCATGCCAGAAAGAATCAAAATCGGTGAAGAACTGAAGGAGAAGAAATGATTTGTGTCGAAACTGCTCATTAGGGATTGATTAATTAGTCCATATCTTCATTATTAATTGCAATTATGCAAATTTGGGTAGAAGCTACAGTATATGCACCCCAGGCAGATCTACCTTTTGGATTGATTGATTGATTGATTGATTGATTGATTCTGAACAGTAAAGAATATATAAAAACAAAAAAACAAAAATAAAAATAAAAAATGCAATCATCAAAACATCGTCATAAACAAACAGAATAGCGTAGCCACAAGGCAGTAACATAATAATGTTCGGAAAGGATTAGGAAGAAGTAAATAACTTATCAAATCCTAACCCTCTATACCACCGCTAATCAAACATCACTTTCCACCATAATAAACTATATATACAAAAGAAAACAAAATCAACAAATAAAGAAAACATACCAACATACCAAGACCTACCAACATGGTATAATATTGACCAAATCAAATCATATATACAGATACTTATGCATATATACACACATACAGTACATACATATACACATATACACATACCTATAACTATGCACATCCATACATACACAGACACCCATATCATAATTATGCATATTATGCATTATATACAATTTTATATATATATATATATATATATATATATATATATATATATATATATATATATATATATATATATATATATATATATAATACTCACATTTTATATATATATATATATATATATATCCGTATGTACCCATACCCACATATATACACTTATATTATCAATAGCATGTTATTGTAATTCCTCCTCCCTATACCTCATAAAGATCTGCTCCTTATACCTTTTTTTGAACTGGTTTATAGTTGTACATTTCATGAGCTCCACATTCAAACTGTTCCATAGCTTTACTCCACAAATAGAAATACTGAACATTTTTAACGTTGTCCTAGTACTGCAAATTTTAAATTTCAATTTCCCCCTAAAATTATAGCCCCCTCTCTATCCGAGAACATTGTTTGGATATTCCTTGGTACTTTATAATTCCTTACTTTGTACATTATTAAGGCAGTTTTATATTCTATAATATCCCTGAATTTTAAACATTTTGAATTTAAGAATAGTGAATTAGTATGATCTCGGTTACCAGCACTATGAATTATTCTTATAGCTCTTTTTTGAAGTATAGTTATTGCATGAAGTGAACATTTATACGTATTTCCCTACACCACTGAGCAGTAATTTAAGTACGGTAAAACCAGGGAACAGTAAAGAATGCGGAGTGAATTATAGTCCAGGACATGCTTAGCTTTACTCAACACAGATATGCTTCTTGATAGTTTCATTAGTATGTATTTTATATGTGATTTCCAATTAATTCTATCACCTATTATTACCCCAAGAAATGTATTATTAGAAACGCTTTGAATATCAACACCATCTACCTGTACATGTATTGCCCTATTTATTTATTAATAACGTGATTTTTGTTTTAGACAGATTTAATGATAATTTATTTCGATCAAACCAACTTTTTAACCTGTACAATTCTGAAGAGATTATGTTTTCTAACTCATGTAAATTTGTTCCAGAACAAAACATATTTGTGTCATCTGCAAATAATACCATCTTAAATATCTTTGATACATTGCACATTATCATTTATATCAGGGGTTTTCAAAGTGTGGGAGAGTCAGCCCCCCCTCGGAGAGCAAATAAACAACAGCGCCCCCCCCCCTACAATTTTTGTTGTTGCTATACTTAATGTTCCATTCGTATTTTTAAAAAATGGTTGTTGTACACATTTTTCTTTTTTCTTTTTCACATTTTAAACATCTGTGCTTTTTAAAACATCTTGTTTTACACATTTTAAACATCTCATAGCATCGTTAGCTAGCACCTCTTGGCAGACAACACACTGTGGCAGTGGAGCATCTTCAGATCCAGTCCATGAAAATCCAAACTTTAAATAATCGTGGTCATACTTCCTTCTTTTGTCAGTCCCCCCAGGATTCCGCGGGCCTTTTTTGTGATTGTTGCGGGCTAAAATGTCTGATGTTGCGGGGAGTTTTCCAAAAAATTGCAATGAAAGTTGCGGTGTTTTTTAGGTTTTTGTTGCGATTACATTGTGGGAGGAAGTGAAAGTTGCGAGAAATTGTTGCGATTTTCTCTTTTTGTGATTAAAATTGAGTGATATGTTAAATATTAAGTTATTACTGAAAAACTATTGATTAAAAAAACAAAGACACTGAGAAATGGTCCTATAAACAATTTTACCAATATAAAAGATTACCAGGACTACAAAAATGCAGAAAAATAGGCTTTACTTATCCAAATGCACCTGTTGGTTCAAAAGTTAAAGTGCAGAGAACCTCACAGCACAACATGAAGTTACCTTAAAATATAATATAAATGCCTCAGTTTTATGTAAGAAAAAAAAAACTATTAATACCAGTACTGTGTGCAGGCAGTCTCTCCTGAAGACTAAATTAAACAATAATTATAAACTAATAAAATAAATGGCTCAGGCTTCATAGAAGAAAAAAACAATTTGAACAGAATCTCACAGTATGATGCTGAAGCTGCCTAAACAATGGAAAATAAAATACCATTTTGGCAAAATTGTTGGCATCCATTAATTTCTTGTATTAAGTAAAAAAAAAAAGTGCACACAGTCCTTCACTGTAAACATAACACACTTTCAGTAACAGAATTTAAGCCTACATAAACACTGACTCGCACATCATGCAATGTTGCCAGATACTGCTGACGTTTTCCAGTCCAAAATATGTTCAAAACCCGACAAAATGCACTTAAAACCGCCCAATCTGGCAACACTGTGCACATGCTGCTTCTCTTAAACGTATACACGGAAGTAAGGCGGAAGGTAGTTTGTTGACGTCACCTCAAGACGACGCCAACGATTGGTCAAATTTGCGGGAAAGTTGCGGTGATTGGATATAATTGCAACCAATCGCGGGGATTGGTTGAATTTGCGCTGAAGTTGCAAATCGCAACATCCTGGAGGCTCTGTTTTTTTTGCTTGGCCCAGACTCTGTCTCCTCACTCACTGTAGCTTTAGGTACTAAAAATCGATCCATTTTGTCTCTGGTAAAGGCTAGCTGAAGTTCACTAAATGTCCGCAATAGTAACTTATTCTGGTTTATTTTTCCTCACGTTGCGCCCCCCCCCGAAGAACTCTGGCGCCCCCCCTGGGGGGGGGGGGGCACCCCACACTTTGAAAAGCCCTGATTTATATAAAGAATAAACAGTTTATACCAATACCCAATACTGACCCCTGAGGGACACCACAATCAATATTCAAATGATTTGAGACAGAGTCACCCAACTTCACAAATTGTGTCCTGTTGCTCAAATAACTTCTTATCCAATTTAATACAACTCCCCTTATCCCATATTGTTCCATCTTATTAATTAATATATCATGATTAATAGGATCAAAAGCTTTTTGAAGATCAATAAATATCCCAGCGACATATTTCTTATCATCTATAGAGTTACTGATTTCTTCAATTGATTCCATTAGTGCCATCTCTGTTGATCTATTTGCTCTAAATCCATATTGTCTTCTACCTTCCTGCCAAAAAGAATAAAAATCAGTGAAGAATTGAGACAGAAGAAGCGATTTACGTGAAATGTGGATGACGCCGGACAGATGACAGACAACACATTATGACCATAAACTCATCGGCTGGATGAGCTAATAATGATCAGGATGTGTATAATGCCTTATGACTGCATTATAACAAAACATGTTAAGAACGTACAGTATTCATAACATTATACATATGGCCTTCATAGAAAGTAGCACATGAATATTATCTTCTGGACAATTTTTTTTCTTTTTTAAATAATAATAATAATAATAATAATAATAATAATAATATAAAAAGACATTCCTTTTTTCATGGTCAGTAAAACTGACTTCAAATGAATAAATATTAAAATACAAATAATAAAATTATATTTGTTTGTTTTTCTAATAAAATTATATTTGTTTTTAATTGCTGATTTAAAAAGTACTTATAAGCAAGAAGAAAAATAATATAATATAATAAAATTTATTTTTGATTGTTTTATGAGTTGAAAAAAGCAGTTCTTGATGACAGGCTCAGACTCAGTTTGGATCTGAATTTCCCTGATAGTATCTACGGCATCCTTGGGTGATCTCTTCATCTTGTGTCTTTTCTTTCGTGCTGCGTTTCCATGGAGTGCCATCTGCATCTACTGCCTCCTCACCTGAGCACGAGTGCTGAGAGAACTAAAATATTTACTCTGCACCATCATTGTTGTTTATCAGGAAACATCTGTCCAGCTCATTTCCCTTCGTTCATTACAGAGTGCTGAAAAACTAGAGAAAAATCAGTTACAAAATGTAGTTATAAAAATGTTTTGAAAAACTTTTAATGCACTTAAAGGTCGGAGGAAAAATTGCCGACTATCAAAAATTTATGGGCAGGACAGCGAAATGACAAATCCCATTATCGGCTAAAGGATGTTCATTAATTTTGTCATCTAATTGGACAGAGGCAGATGTGGAACAGCTCATCCAGAGGGTCACGGGCAGCAGAAGAGCAGCTTTGTGCTTTAGACGTTTCTATTAGGAAGCAGCATGTCCTCCAACTCCCTGGATTACGAAGCGCTTTATTGATTAATGACCATAATTTATTACAGAGAAGAGGGCCATGCATCCAGTTAAATGTACAATTAATCAATCCTCCATCAGATTATGTGAGATGGCTGAGCTGCGGTGAGAAAACGGTGGCCGTGGGTGATAATGTGGCTTGTGGGGCTTCTCTTACAACGACTTAAGACTCCTTCCCTGGCTTAATGCTACCTGTCCCATCTGACAAATGTTCCACGGAGAAATTGAATATATCTGCCACTGATGGACTGAATGCCATGTCCCGGCACTAGCTCTCCGTCAAGCTCTGCTAGAATAATGTAGCACCCTGACGTGCCCTGAAAAACCATTTATTAATCTCAAAATGGAGGAGAAAAGGGCCTGCAGGTTCAAATACATCATGGTTAAATCAACAATATTATATTAAGCTGGAAACGGATGTGGGGTTAAAGCAACCCACGGCAATGTGAGGATAAATTTTCAACTCGCTCAAATTCATTCAAAGCCATTACATCCGAGCGAGCCGAAGACACACGTGACACGTTAAATCCAGCTTTAGAAAAGCCGTAATTGATCATAAATTTGGAGTGTCATGCCGCACAAGTGCCTGTTGCCATGAGTGTCATTTAGGCTGCCTCGAGAGGAGTGAGCAGTGCAATGGCATGAAGGAAGCGCTTTATGTATTCTTGGATGTATAAACGTACGTCGATTAAAATGTAAATGAATACACACACACACACTGTGAGCACAATTATTAGGCAAATTGTATTCCTGAAGATTAGTTTTATTGTTGAACACTTACAGTGCTTTCAGTCAATCCAAATTGTTAATAAACCTAAAACCCGCATGTTTAACAAAGGAAAAGGGAGTTTAGGCTTTCTCAGGGGAATACATCAGTGTGCACAGAATTATTACGCAACGAAATGAAAAGCTAAAATTTTCCCATCTCACTTGTTTATTTTAATTTTTAGAGTAAGTGTGGGCGGCACGGTGGTGTAGTGGTTAGCGCTGTCGCCTCACAGCAAGAAGGTCCGGGTTTGAGCCCCGTGGCCGGCGTGGGCCTTTCTGTGTGGATTTTGCATGTTCTCCCCGTGTCCGCGTGGGTTTCCTCCAGGTGCTCCGGTTTCCCCCACAGTCCAAAGACATGCAGGTTAGGTTAACTGGTGACTCTAAATTGACCGTAGGTGTGAATGTGAGTGTGAATGGTTGTCTGTGTCTATGTGTCAGCCCTGTGATGACCTGGCGACTTGTCCAGGGTGTACCCCGCCTTTCGCCCGTAGTCAGCTGGGATAGGCTCCAGCTTGCCTGCGACCCTGTAGAACAGGATAAAGCGGCTACAGATAATGAGATGAGATGAGATGAGTAAGTGTAACAAATAAACAGCTCAGAATTCATCTCATCTCATCTCATTATCTCTAGCCGCTTTATCCTGTTCTACAGGGTCGCAGGTAAGCTGGAGCCTATCCCAGCTGACTACGGGCGAGAGGCGGGGTACACTCTGGACAAGTCGCCAGGTCATCACAGGGCTGACACATAGACACAGACAACCATTCACACTCACATTCACACCTACGGTCAATTTTAGAGTCACCAGTTAACCTACCCTGCATGTCTTTGGACTGTGGGGGAAACCGGAGCACCCGGAGGAAACCCACGCAGACACGGGGAGAACATGCAAACTCCACACAGAAAGGCCCTCGCCGGCCACGGGGCTCAAACCCGGACCTTCTTGCTGTGAGGCGACAGCGCTAACCACTACACCACCGTGCCGCCCAGCTCAGAATTAACAAACAAAAACCTTTGCCATTTCAAAAATATTCAGTGACCAATATAGCCACCCTTCTTTTCAATAACTGCCATGAGCCTTCCATCCATGGAGTCTGTTAGTTTTTTTGATTTGTTGACGATCAATTTTTTTGTGCAGCAGCAACCACGGCCTCCCACATACTGCTCAGAGTGGTGTATTGTCTTCCCTCACTGTAAATCTCACGTTTAAGAAAGGCCTACATGTTCTTAATAGGGTTTAAGTCAGGTGAGGAAGGGGGCCATGTCATTACTCGGTTATCTTTAAGGCCTTTGCTGGCTCACCAAGCAGTGGAGTACTTGGATGTATGTGATGGTGCATTGTCCTGCATAAAAATCATGGACTTCTTGAATGATGCAGACATCTTCCTGTACCACTGCTTAAAGAATGTATTTTCTAGAAACTGGCAGTCAGTTTGGGAGTTGATTTTAAGTCCATCTTCAACCCGAAATGGTCCAACTAGCTCATCCTTAATAATAGCAACCCATACCAGTATCCCTCCTCCATCTTGCTGGCATCTGAGTCGAAGTGTGTTGTGTGTCCATTAGTTATTCAGCCAGAGGCCCATCCATCTGGTCCATCAAGAGTCACTCTCATTTCATCCATCCATAAAACCTTTGAAAAAATCTGTCTTCAGCATACATGTCAACCTATACGGAATGTCCGTATTTTATACGGATTTGATTCAATAAACATAGTATACAGGCGTATAAATAAAGTTATACGGATTCTTTAAAAAAACTAAAATATTTATTTAGAGCTATAATCAATTCCCACGATGATAAAAGAGTGCATAACATTTACAAACGTACTGTACACCACAGACAGCCAGTAAAGAGTCTTATGAAATCGTGCGTTATCTTGTGGTAGCGAGACTTCGTTCCACTTTTGATCATGCGCACACCGCATTGCGAGAATCCCGCCAACCGTGAAGTCATAGACATATAAACATAGACGCCGCCTTCTGCGTAGAATCATACGTCATCCTCGCCGCCGTATTGGATGTGGCAAAGTGGAGATTCTTCAACCGTCTCTGGTATAGCGTCTAGACAGTAGCCGAGAATAAAGATGCCTCATTCATGTGCTGCGTTTAACTGTACCAACAGGTTTACCGTCCAAACGAGATCACATGGGATTACCTTTCACAGGTGAGACTGGAAAAATACTTTTCATTGTATTTGGTCATTATAACGTAATTTTACGAACAGATTTTCCTGACTTTGTGGCTAATATGAAGTCTCGCACATAATAGCCGCTCGGTGAAACCTGTCTCCAAACAACGAAGTATTTCCTTCGTAACTACGCTGATAACACTTTGTGTTTTTGTCAAACATTGGAGCTTTGTATTCATTCTGAAGGTTTATTGTTATTAATATTGAATAAAAAGTAACTGGGATATATCATTGTTAATTATCATTCAAATTTCTCGTCTCGTCTCGTCTCGTCTTGTCTCGTCTTCTTCCGCTTATCCGGGACCGGGTCGCGGAGGCAGCGGTCTAAGCATGGAAGCCCAAACTTCCCTTTCCCCAGACACCTCGGCCAGCTCCTCGGGAAGAACACTGAGGCGTTCCCAGGCCAGCCGAGAGACATAGTCCCTCCAGCGTGTCCTGGGTCTTCCCCGGGGCCTCCTCCCGGGGGGACATGCCTGGAACACCTCCCCAGGGAGGCCCCTCCTAGAACTGCCACCTTATTGTGGTGGAGGGGTTTGTGTGCTTGAATGATCCTAGGAGCTATGTTGTCGGGGGCATTATGCCCCTGTTAGGGTTTCCCAAGGCAGACAGGTCCTAGGTGACAGGCCAGACCAAGAGCAGTTCACCAAAAACCCCCTATGGAGAAAAAATCCAGGACCATGACGTCGCCCGGTAGGACGCAGCCGGGGCCCCACCCTGGAGCCAGGCCCGGGGTTGGGGCTCGTATGCGAGCGCTTGGTGGCTGGGCCTTTGCCCATGGGGCCCGGCCGGGCTCAGCCCGAAGAGGTGACGTGGGCCCGACCTCCTGTGGGTTCACCACCCACAGAGGTAGCAGTAGGGGTTTGGTGCAGTGTGGATTGGGTGGCAGTCGAAGGCAGGGGCCTCGACGACCTGATCCCCGGACACAGCGGCTGGCTGTTGGGACATTCAAATTTTAGGTAAATTATTTTAATTTGCATCTTATATGGATTTTATAAGGGAAATACGGATTTTGGAGGTTGGTTATACAGGTTTGATTGACCAAAGGTTGACATGTATGCTTCAGATATTTCTTGGCCCAATCTTGACGTTTCAACTTGTGAGTCTTGTTTAGTGGTGGTCATGTTTCAGCCAGCCTTACCTTGGCCATGTCTCTGAGCACTGAGTACCTTGTTCTTCTGGACACTCCAGGTAGGTTGCAGTTCTGGAATATCAAATCAGAACTGATCATCATTGGCCCCAAATCCCTCACAAAGTCCCTCCACCTCTCCATCACTATTGAAAACTCCACTCTGCCTCCCTCCCCTCAAATCCGCAACCATGGCATGATTTTCAACACCAACTTGACATTTGAACCCCACATCAATCAGTTAACCAAAATAGCTTTCTTCCACCTCCACAATATTGCCCGTCTCCACCCATTTTTTCTCCATTTCAGCTACTGAAAATCTGATTCACAGCTTTGTCACTTCCCGTTTGGACTACTGCAACAGTATTCTTTGGATTCACTTCCAAAGCCCTAAATCATCATCTTCTTTTGGCTGATCCCAATTAGGGGTCATCACAGCGGATCTTTCGTCTCCATTGCTCCCTGTCTTCCGCATCCTTCTCTACCACACCTGACACTTTCATGTCCTCTCTCACCACATCCATGTATCTCCTCTTTGGCCTTCCTCGTTTTCGTGTGCCTGGCAGCTCCATCCTCAACATTCTCCTTCCCACATGCTCTGCATCTCTTCTCAGGATGTGCCCATACCATCTCAGTCTCATCTCTCTTAGCTTAATTCCCAAGCTCTCCACATGTGCTGTCCCTCTGATGAACTCGTTCCTTATCCTGTCTAACCTAGTCACTCCCATCACAAACTTTAACATCCTCACTTTGCTTCCTGTCTCTTCGTTAAGGGTACGGTCTCCAATCCATATATCACAGCTGGTCTCACTACTGTCTTATACATCTTACCTTTCACTTTTGCTGGGACTTTCTTATCACAAATGACTCCCAAAATTGTTCTCCAACTGCTCCACCCTGCCTGCACTCTCATTCTCACCTCACTACCGCAGCCCCAAAATAAACCTCCAAAGCCCTAAATAAACTCCAATATGTCTAAAACTCTGCTGCTCGACTTGTCACTCAAACCCACTCTCACGACCACATCACTCCATCCTCCAGAAACTTCACTGTCTCGCAATCCCTTACCGCATCCGATATAAACTTCTCCTCCTCACCTTCAAATCTCTCCATAACTTCACCCCCTTCTACCTGACTGACCTGCTCCACCCGTACACCCCTTCCTGCAGCCTCTAATCATCAGATGCCAACCTCCTTTCCACCCCTTTCAGGTCCGAGCACAGGACCTGGGAGTATAGAGCCTTCTCAGTTGCTGCCCCCACCCTCTGGAACTCACTCTCTAAATCCCTCCGTGACTGCACCAACCTAACCACATTCAAATCATTGCTCAAGACTAACCTTTTTAAATCCGCCTTTAATGTTTGATTGTGCTTTGCCTTTTTAAATTTTGTTATTGTTTTTTAATTCTTCTTTGTATTTTTATTGATGTTTTTCTTTATTCTGCATGATTTTACTGTTATATCGACTTGCCCCTTGTAAAGCATCTTTGAGCATTGTTAAAAGCGCTCTATAAATAAAGTGTATTATTATTATTGTTATTATTATTAATATGGTGGCAATGGAGGATAATGGGTTCCTGGTAGCTTCATGTTTAAGCCTTCTCAAGTCTTTTGCAGTTAATTTGCATTTTTTCTTCTCCACATGATTTTGCAACCCTGCTGACTATTTGCAACAAAATGTTTGATTGTTCTCTGGTCACGTATCAAAAGCTTACAGTGATGGTTGAAAGTTTGTGAACCCTTTAGTATTTTCTATATTTCTGCATAAATATGACCTAAAACATCATCAGATTTTCACACAAGTCCTAAAAGTAGATAAAGAGAACCCAGTTAAACAAATGAGACAAAAATATTATACTTGGCCATTTATTTATTGAGGAAAATGATCCAATATTACAAATCTGTGAGTGGCAAAAGTATGTGAACCTTTGCTTTCAGTATCTGGTGTGACCCCCTTGTGCAGCAACAACTGCAACTAAACGTTTGCGGTAACTGTTGATCAGTCCTGCACACCGGCTTGGAGGAATTTTAGCCCATTCCTCCATACAGAACAGCTTCAACTCTGGGATGTTGGTGGGTTTCCTCACATGAACTTTTCACTTCAGGTCCTTCCACAACATTTCAATTAGGTTAACGTCAGGACTTTGACTTGGCCATTCCAAAACATTATTCTTCTTTAACCATTCTTTGGTAGAATGACTTGTGTGCTTAGGGTTGTTGTCTTGCTGCATGACCCACCTTCTCTTGAGATTCAGTTCATGGACCTGACATTTTCCTTTAGAATTCGTGGGTATAATTCAGAATTCATTGTTCCATCAATGATGGCAAGCCATCCTGGCCCAGATGCAGCAAAACAGGCCCAAACCATGATACTACCACCAACATGTTTCACAGATGGGATAAAGTTTGCATCCTGGAATGTAGTGTTTTCCTTTCTCCAAACATAACACTTCTCATTTAAACCAAAAAGTTCTATTTTGCTCTCATCCATCCACAAAACATTTTTCTAATAGCCTCCTGGCTTGTCCACGAGATATTTAGCAAACTGCAGACGAGCAGCAATGTCCTTTTTGGAGAGCAGTGGCTTTCTCCTTGCAACCCTGCCATGCGCACCATTGTTGTTTAGTGTTCTCCTGATGGTGGACTCATGAACATTAACATTAGCCAATGTGAGAGAGGCCTTCAGTTGCTTAGAAGTTGCCCTGGGGTCCTTTGTGACCTCGCCGACTATAACATGCCTTGCTCTTGGAGTGATCTTTGTTGGTCAACCACTCCTGAGGAGGGTAATAATGGTCTTGAATTTCCTCCATTTGTACACAATCTGTCTGACTGTGTATTGGTGGAGTCCAAACTCTTTAGAAATGGTTTTGTAATCTTTTTCAGCCTGATGAGTATCAACAACGCGTTTTCTGAGGTCCTCAGAAATCTCCTTTCTTCGTGCCATGATACACTTCCACAAACATGTGTTGTGAAGATCAGACTTTGATAGATCCCTGTTCTTTAAATAAAACAGGCTGCCCACTCACACCTGATTGTCGTCCCATTGATTGAAAACACCTGACTCTAATTTCACCTTCAAATTAACTGCTAATCCTAGAGGTTCACATCCTTTTGCCACTCACAGATATGTAATATTGGATCATTTTCCTCAATAAGTACATGACCAAGTATAGTATTTTTGTCTCATTTGTTTAACTGGCTTCTCTTTATCTACTTTTAGGACTTGTGTGAAAATCTGATGATGTTTTAGGTCATATGTATGCAGAAATATAGAAAATTCTAAAGGGTTCACAAACTTTCAAGCACCACTGTAAATATTTCTGAGGCCCATACAGCTACATTTAGATTTTTTATTACCTCCACCAACTTTGTTGGAGGAGGGTATGCTTTCACCTCTGTTTGTTTGTTTGTCTGTTCCTGATGCTACTCAAAAAGTAGTGAATGGAATTTGATGAAATTTTGAGGAAGGTGGACCATGGACAAAGGAACAATTGATTAGCTTTTGATGCAAATCCAGATATGTGGTTTGGTGGAGGTATACACTCTACCAAGTGCCCTTCTAATTATGTACATATATTAGTAATTCTTAATGTATGTGCATTAAAATATGTTCATTAGCTCATCCGGCCAATAGGCGATGAGCTTATGTCATCATGTGTTGTCTGTCGTCCGTCTGGTGGCGTCGACATTTCATGAAAATCGCTTGTTCTCTCTCAATTCTTCACTAATTTTTATTCTTTTTGGCAGGAAGGTAGGTCTGTAGCTTCTACCCAAATTTGCATAATTCTAATTAATAATGAAGATATGGACTAATTAAGCCCTAACAACCAATTTCCACAAAAATTGCTTCTTCTCCCTTAATTCTTCACTGATTTTTATTCTTTCCAGCATGAAGGTAGGGGTACCTAGGGTGCATATAAGTTCTACCCAGATTTGGGCTGGAGTGAGCTACGCCGTCATTGACGGTCTCATTAACTATCATGCAGGCATTGGAAGTGTTCATGTTAGGAAATGTATTCTTTTTTTCATTTCAGATTGCTATCTTCACTAGAAATTAGCACGTTCATGAGCATGATGATCCATACATCTTACAAGTCTCAGAGACTGTCCATACGGCAACGGATTCAGGTGAATCTGATAAAATTGTTTATCGTTTCGGCCTGGCGTCCACACGGCACCAGCGTTTTGGGTGCCCCAAAACGACATTTTTTGAGAATGGGTTCCAGAGTGGAAAAATCTGGCAACGGCGCCGTTGCGAAGTCGTCTGGATGAGTAGAACGGATTTGTTTACGATGACGTCACAACCACATGACTAGAACAAGCAGCACTCTCGCTGTTTTGTATGAACCACTGCATTGCATTCACTTTTGTATACAGCTTTTCTTTTAAATAAACAAGTAACTGAACCATTTCTTGAATTTCTTTTTTTATTGGATAAGACTGCTTTTCAAAATGTTCACACGCAATATTAAAAGTTATATAAATTATATAAAAATGCTTTTCAAAATGTTCACACACAATAAGAAAATTAAGTTATATAAAACTATGCACACTAGTAAAACTAATTTGTACACAGAAGGCACGATTTCCTCGCGTAGTCGCAGCCGTCTTCTTGTTGTTGTTGTGTGTGTGTTCCTGTGAGTGCTTCACCCCGGGTAGAAGAAGGGGTTTATGCGCATGCGTCCTACTTCTTCTATTGTTCTGGCGTCTCCGATGGGACCGTCTTACAGCGCACGTAGAGATGTGGCATGTGTATTGCATCGTTTTCAGCAAGCGTTGCGTTGCCATATGTACCTGATATTTCACTGATCCATTGCCCATGTGGACGTGATATTTTTTTTTAATAAAATCTCGTTGCTGTTGTCGTGTGGATGTAGCCTCAGTGTCCCACTATGTTCACTTTCTCTTAGCAATCACACCGATCCATCATTCATAGAGCTCTCCTTACTTACAGCTAAGTGTTTAATTTGTAGCTTGTCCTCTGTGCATGGTAAATCCCAGAAACAATAATAGCATAGTCTAATATAATATGATGTAATATTGTGTGCTTGTTTGAACAGTAGAGTGCTTCAACAAGGGAAAATTCAATTTAAACATGAGCTGACAGCTAAATGGATTTCAAGAGAAGCGACTCAGATAGGTTGTGTTCTCACTTCATGCTCAGATGAGGATTCAGTGCTACATGAAAATGAATGAATGAATGAATGAATGACCTTTCAGTGAATGTACATAATGCTAGCTTGCTGGTTAGTCACAATCACTATCCGTGATTAGTGCTGTATGACATGAATGAATGTGTATGAGAAATGAACTCATAATATGAGCGGAAAAAAAATCATTTTTCAGCTCAAACCCAGTATCACTAGTATTCAGTGGCGTGCACAGATAGACACGAGGTGGTGCTCAAGCACCTGCCCCTCTGCCCTCTGTCCAAAAAAGTGCCCTTTTGAATTTTTTTTTTTACAGTTTACTGAGGCCAATGTCGACATGATCTTTTAGAAAAGCCGCGGCATTAAAAGCGTGTGTGAAAATAATGTCCCGATGTGTGCCCCCTCCGCACACACACCGGACCTCTGTCTCTCTTGCTCTGTCACGTGAACAAGCGTGCAGTGCATTCAATGTGAGGTTGCAGCAGCATAGCGTCCTGGAAGCCACGGCCTTGTCGTAGCGCAGACAACACATTGGGCAGTCAGTCAGCTCTTCCCCTGCCCCACCAGCCAGGTAACACATGAATCGAGTGAAAATGTATTGTTTGCCCTCTAAGCCCAAGCTGTAATTATTTTGTCGTGAAGTAGCCCGTCGCATACAGAAACAACTACACATAAGTATTATATTTTTTTGCTAGACCATTTTCAGATTTAGGAAAACAAAAATTTATTTTTCTATTTTGTTCAACTAGAGATTCCTGGCAAAGTCAAAAAGCCTTGATGTAATAAATTAACATTAAGTGGTTGTTTTACACCTTTAAAAACTAAAACGGGTCAGTGGCGACCCGAACACAAGAGGAGGGTTAAATCTCAGACTTTTATAATAAGGTGTTCCACATGTGCAAAAAAGTGCCCTTTTTTCCCCCCAGAGCACTTGGCCCCCAAAATGTCTGTGCACGCCACTGCTAGTATTGCTAACTTCCTAACTGTCTTGGGAAATAGTGAATAGCTAGCTAGCTAGATAAACACAACATCCACTCAGCTGATGCTGGTTTCCATTGGAGATGTGTATCAACTTATGCTAATAATCTATATCTACATTATTAAATTCATAAAATATATAACTAATATAAAATAAGTCATACACAATGTAATGAGACAAACATATTATTATGATTAATAAAGGATACAATTTGTATTCCATCTATAAAAATCTATCAAAATACCAGAAAAGTGTTTCAAATAGTTAATTCTAAATTTCATAGTAGTCTCAGAGTTTTGAACATAGTCAGGCAGAGAATTATACAACATGGCAGCTGAAACAGCAAAAGTCCTGTGTCCTGATTTTGAGTTTATTTTCACAATATGAATAATGATGATGGTGAGTTTATTTCATAAAATAATGTACAGAATACAAGTAAGTGCACATTAAAATGCATGGATAGCAAAATAAAGTACAAACACATTTCCATTGTGGTCCAAGTACATCAAGTGGCAAAAAAGGGGGTGTAAAAAAAAAAAAGTGCAGTGTCTTGCAAAAGTATTCACACACACCCTTGGTGTTTGTCCTGTATGGTTGCATTACAAGTGGGAATTAAAATGGATTTTTTTTTTTGGGGGGGGGGGGGGGGGGGGTGAGCACCATTTGAGTTACACAACATGCCTACCACTTTAAAGGTGCACATTTTTTTTTATTGTGACCCAAACAATAATTAAGATGAAAAAAAAGCAGAAATCTGGAGTGTGCATAGGTATTCATCCCCCAAAGTCAATACTTTGTAGAGCCACCTTTTGCTGCAATTACAGCTGCAAGTCTCTTGGGGTATGTCTCTATTAGCTTAGCACATCTAGCCACTGGGATTTTTGCCTATTCCTCAAGGCAAAACTGCTCCAACTCCTTCAAGTTAGATGGGTTGCGTTGTTGTACTGCAATCTTCAAGTTATGCCACAGATTCTCAATTGGATTGAGGTCTGGGCTTTGACGAGGCCATTCCAAGACATATAAATGTTTCCTTTTAAACCACTCCAGTGTAGCTTTAGCAGTATGTTTAGGGTCATTGTCCTGCTGGAACGTGAACCTTCCTCCCAGTCTCAAACCTCTGGCCGACTCAAACAGGTTTTCCTCCAGAACTGCCCTGTATTTATGCCATCCATCTTTCCTTCAGTCCTGACCAGCTTTCCTGCCCCTGCAGATGAAAAACATCCCCACAGCATGATGCTGCCACCACCATGCTTTACTGTAGTGTTCTCAGGGTGTTGAGTTTGCGCCACACATGGCATTTCCCATGATGGCCAAAAAGTTCAATTTTTGTCTCGTTTGACCAGAGAATCTTCTTCCATGTGTTTGGGGAGTCTGCCACATGCTGTTGGACAAACTCCAAACATGATTTTTTAAGCAATTACTTTTTTCCTGGCTACTCTTCCATAAAGCCCCACTCTGTGGAGTGTATGGCTTAAAGTGGTCCTATGGACAGATACTCCCATCTCCGCTGTGGATCTTTGCAGCTCTTTCAGTGTTATCTTTGGTGTCTTTGTTGCATCTCTGATTAATGCCCTCCTTGCCCAGTCTGTGAGTTTTGGTGGGCAGCCTTTTCTTGTCAGGTTTGTAGTGGTGCCATATTCTTTCCATTTTGCTATAATGGATTTAATGGTGCTCCCTGGGATATTCAAAGTTTGGGATATTTTTTATAACCCAACCCTGATCTATACTGTACTTCTCCACAACTTTGTCTCTGACCTGTTTGGAGGCTCCTTGGTTCTCATGTTGCTTGCTTCATAGTGTTGCAGAGTCAGGGTCCTTCCAGAACAGGTTGATTTATACAGACATCATGTGACAGATCATGTGACACTTTGATTGCACACGGGTGGATCTTAATCAACTATTTATGTGACTTATGAAGTGAATTGTTGGAGCAGCTCTTATTTAGGGGTTTCATACGAAAGGGGGTGAATACCTATGCACACTCTAGATTTCTGTTTTTTTTCATCTTAATTATTGCTTGTATCACAATAAAACAGCAATTTTCAACTTTAAAGTTGTAGACATGTGTAAATCAAATGGTGCTAATCCCCCCAAAAATCCATTTTAATTCCAGCTTGTAATGCAACAAAACAGGACAAACACCAAGGGGGATGAATACTTTTGCAAGGCATGGTATACAAAATAAAATATGGCATAAACTAGAAGGTAAACTAGAGCATAATAAAATGATTTTGTGATTGCTGATAAAATTGGTCAAATTAAAAAAAAAATTATTGACAATGGATTTAAAACTATGTAAAACGTATGGACTGCAGCTGACATGGTAGTTTGTTCCAGGCAGCGATGGCGGTATACCTAAATGAAGAATGACCAAATGACTTAACAGAGGGAATAAAAAGGGACATGAGACGTGAACAGGTATTATGGCAGGCATTCCGAACACTAATAGAAGATGTGAGATATCTCGGAGCATGACCACATAACATGTTGTGGATGTGATTTAGTTTTAACTGTTTGACTCGGAGATGAACTGGCAACATGTTGACCTGTTTGAACTCAGTGTACCCTATAGAAGTCCTGGGGAGGCACTAAGTATAAAGCGAATAATTTCATTTTGAGTAACCTGAAAATGATTCTTATAATTCTTGGTAAGGCCAGAGTACCAAGTGGAGCCAGCATAGTCAAAATGACATTGGATAAGAATATTGTTCTTTACTCTTGTGTTAAGAGTAAATAACAATATTAATGAAGAGACAGGAGGCACAGTTGGAGGTGGTGGAGTTGAGGATGTTAAGGTTTGCGATGGGAGTTTGGACAGGATAAGGAACGAGCACATTAGAGGGACAGCACGTGTGGAGAGCTTGGGAATTAAGCTAAGAGAGATGAGACTGAGATGGTATGGGCACATCCTGAGAAGAGATGCAGAGCATGTGGGAAGGAGAATGTTGAGGATGGAGCTGCCAGGCAAACAAAAATGAGGAAGGCCAAAGAGGAGATACATGGATGCGGTGAGAGAGGACATGAAAGTGGCAGGTGTGGTAGAGAAGGATACAGAAGACAGCGAGCAATGGAGACGAAATATCCGCTGTGGCGACCCCTAATCGGGAGCAGCCAAAAGAACAAGAAGACTCTTGTGTTAAGAGAGTAAGCCAGTGGAGTGAAATTTCCATTCCACTGGCTCTATCTATCTATCTATCTATCTATCTATCTATCTATCTATCTATCTATCTATCTATCGACATCAGAGTTTTTATCAAAAATGAATAAATTAATTAGCTTCTCAGGCATGAGACTGACACTTCATAATGAAAGAAGAAAAACCTGAACTGTCCAAATCACATGTATTTGCATTTGCTTTGTTTGATAGATGTCTACCCAATTTATTAGCTGTATCCATTTTCTACTCACTAGCTACTTCATGAATGCATTGTTCCTAACGACAAACATATAAATAACATAGCGTCAACTCATTATGATAATCAGGACCTCTTCTTCTTCTTCTGCCTTTTTCTCTTTTCCGTCTTTCATATAAAAAGCCAGCACTGTGAAAAATGATAGTTGATCAAACATGATGAAGCATCTTGAATACAAGCATATGCATGTAATCGTTCTTATTATAAGATTAATATTAATCAAATCTAAGATTACTCAGCCTATCATCTCAAGCTGTATTATATTGGCATATAACTCGGCTTCTTTTTAGAAATAAATGCTTGCAATGAGAAAAATCTACCAACAAAATACGATGATTCAAATTTTGAAAAAAAAAAAAATGTCAAGCTGATTTCAAGCTTAGTGGGAAAAAAAAGAAAGTTTACTCATCATATATTTAAATAATATTGGCTGGTGTTGAGTGGTATATCAGATATAGTCCATTCAGCTAGCATGATATTGTGGGAGTTGAAGACGAGTTCGATATCATGCTATCTGAATGGACTATATCTGATATACTATGAAAAAAAGCCATTATTATTATTATTATTATTATTATTATTATGGATACACATTCCTTTTGGGTGTTCAACGCATCTTTCTCTTTCAAAATTCTCTCAAAATCTTCCGTATTTAACAAAGCAAACCTGGTGGCCATGTTTGTTCACAAATTGTCATAGTCGCTCACCAGCACAGAATTTTTATGTCTCTGGCATGTGACGTCATGTTGTCTTGACAGCCATGCAATATTCTAAACCATATTCAGCGCTCATTCTCCATTAGGTAGCGTGATGTCATACATGTAGGATAAGTGATATGCTAACAATATTGCATGCTATCAAACCAAATGAATGAAACCCGCTAGAAGGGAATAGAACACACGTTTTTATTCCATCGAAAAAGTGTCCTGAATGTATAATTCACTATAGTCAATACATTTTCACTTGCTGTTAAAGTTTTGATATAACTCGTACTATAAATGTTCCAGTATTGCTTTATACAGTATTTATGCTATCCTTATGGATGTGTTATACAGTAATGGTGCTAAATAGGTACCAATCAACTAAAGCCAAATCTATAACAATTTGCATGAATGAATTTAGTTATAGTTGAGGATTCCTAATTTAATCCTGAGCTTAGGATTCAGTCTACAGTAATAGTCAAAAGTTTGTACATCCCTACTCTAGTCATTTTTTCTGTATTTTCTACATAGTAGAACAGAAGACATCAAAACTGTCAAAGAGCATCTGGAACATATATGGGATTATGTGGCAAACAAAAAGTGTTAAAAAAACAAAAAATATGTTTCTTATTTTAAGTTCTTCAAAGTATCCACCGTTTACCTTGAAGACGCTTTGCACACTATTAACATTATCTTAACCAGCTTCATGAGGTCATCACCTGGAATACTGTACAATTAACGGGTGTGTCTCATCAAAAGTTAATTAGTGGATGAGATTCTTGCCTTTTTAATGTGTTTGAGATCAAACGGTAAATAATAAATAATAATACAGTAAATAGCCCTATTCAACACCACAACTGTAGTAATCCATACAGTATTATGTCAACAACTGAACAACTATGTAAAGAGACATGACATCCATCATTACTTTAAGATATGAAGTGACTTTTAATTCATTAAAAAAAGAATTAGAAGCTGCACATCAATGTGTGACTACATTAATGGCAATTAGCAGAAACTCTTATCTGGCATGATATACCGTACAACATACCCAGAGCAGCCTGGGGTTAGGTGCCTTGCTCAAAGGCACGTCAGCTATTCCTGCTAGTCCAAGGAATCAAACCCACAACCTTTGGGTCCCCACGCCACTTCTCTAACCATTAGGCCATGGCTTCCCATGACTAGGATTGTATCTGGATTCTCATGTTCTCTTTGTGTTCCCATAGGTTTCTTCTGAGTTGTCCAGTCTCCCAAAAAATAAGCAGGTATATGGACAGGTGATGAGCCCTGCGATGATCTGGTGACCTGGCCAGGGTGTACCCAGCCTCTTGCCCATAGTCAGCTGGGATAGGCTCCAGCTTGCCCTTGCCCCTCCACAGGATAAGTGGTTATGGATAATGGATAATGGATGGATGGACAAGTGATGCTAAATGTACGTGTGTGCATGTTGGCCTGAAATGGACTCTTGTCCCATCCATTGTCACATGGGATACGCTGTGGATCCACCTCCACTAAGACCAAGATGAAGGGCTTCCTGGAGTTGATCAAGTGAATTAATTGATTGATCATGGTCTCATGCGTTGATCATCAATCATTAAGTGACATCAATTTTTACGAATAAATGTCACATTCTCACCATCGTTACTCAGACTGTAGTGCTCAGCTGTGCACTTTATATATATATATATATATATATATATATATATATATATATATACATATATATATATATATATATATATATATATATATATATATATATATATATATATATATATATAATATAAAATTTTAAAATTTTTTTGAAAAAATCCAAATGTATAATGTTCACAAATTTCCCTCCATAATACTATATGCAACAGAGAACCACTGTTGAGTGGCATTGTGCAAACAAGCCATTTCCATATGCATAAAGAAAATAAATATCTTCAATACTTTATTGTGACATGCACCAATCTGCTTCCAACAGTAAATATAGTACTTTTTTGAACATTGGAACAACTATTGTGCATGGCCTTGAAGGTGATAGATCATAAGACTGACTGCAAATTCATCGCGCTGAGATCATCGGGGGCATCTTCAATTGTCCAGCAGAGGTTGGCAGCACCGGTGGATACCTTGTTAGATTGAGGTGCTCAATCAAGGCAGTGCTAGAGTGCCAAGCCAGTGCCGAGAGTGGTGATTACAGGGCTATGTGCGCACAAGGCCAGGAAAACGGACTAGCTCTCTGCAGGTGGCCCTCTGACATTCAAGCCTGCATTTTCTGAATCAGTCTTGAGTGATTAGGGCAGCGACAGTCAAAGGACAGATCAAACAATTATTTCTCCTTCTTCCACCTGTTCTTTTCTTGGTTTCACAAAAATGCTGGATTTTTTTTCCTTCTCTTCGTCTATATCTGTCTCTAAATTATATCTTTTAATTTCCTTTAAAACAATTCTTGGTGTGTTTGTAGGTCTGGGTTGATGTCATCTGATACCCAAATAATGATTTTGAATTTATTTTGAAGGCATTTATTTCAGTCCTTGATGTTCTCTAACAGCAGGTCTAACAATAGTTTTAGCTAAATGCACTCGTTCTAATATGTGATTGTTTACACAGGAACCTGTATGGCAAACTCTCCAAGTAAACAGATTAGTGCAATGCTTGGTGAATATGGTGAAGTTTTTGGTAAGGAGATGTTTACTAATTATTTATGGAAGGAGTCTCCAATGTTAGCACTTTGTAACATGGGGAAAACTTCAAGACAGAGGGGTTTGAGGTTTGCCATTTTTCAGACACATGAAAGAGGCTGTTAAGGTGCAGAATGTTTATAGCTGCTATAACGTAAGTGGAATCAGGAACTAATGTCAGGGTGCAGGCACTGACGGATGCAGCCACAGTAGAGAGCAGGTACATCACAAACTGGCAGCCAAATCCGAATTGTGAAACCAATAATAAGGTCAGAGTCGAGCAAGGGGTCAGTCGATGTACAAACAGTGTGTCAGAGATCAAGTGAAAGTTCAGAGTCAGGGATCAACAGAAAACAGGGTTAAAGTCATGGAGAGTCAACTATGAACAAACGGCTTGGTATGATGAGGTAAGGATACACTGAGAAATACTTCACACTGGGTGTTTGTGACTGAGGTCCTTAAGTAGTATAGGTAATGAGGAACACCTGTAACGATGATTAGAATTCAGGAAGGGGAGGGCGCTGCAGCATTTGGGAGTTGTAGTCTGTGGCAGCCATATTTGGAGGCCGCCTCGAACTCAGATTGCTGGCAATATTACTGACAGCTAATTTGTTTCATCGAAGTTTAATAACATTACATGTTGTTGTTCTTGTTTGAATTATTAAAAAAAAGTTAGTGCTGCCAAATTGCTATGGTATAAAAGAAATAAAACACCCGTGACCATGCTTTTATCACGAGTTGGCCTAGTGGTTAGCGTGTCCGCCTCTTAACTGGGAAATCACGAGTTCTACTCGTGGTCGGGTCATACCAAAGACCATCATAAAAATGGTACCTATTGCCATCTGGCAAGGCATGCTGCAATACAGATGTGAGTGGGGAGTCAAACTCTTGCGGATACCAGAGGACCAGCCCCCCACTGTAACCCTAGCTGTATAGGCAAGAGACCGAGGGCTATCGAAGCAGAGATCAGCACTACCCAATGTGCCTTCAGAGTCTGGTTAGTACTGGGACAGGAGACTACCTGGGAAGACCAGGTCATGGCATGGGAGGAACTTTGACCATGGTTTTACAGGACAATGACATCACATCCGTCAGTTGTTGGTTCTTTTCATGTACGCAAGTGTTTTATTCCATACAATAAGTATTAAAACTGAACGGGTGGCACGGTGGTGTAGTGGTTAGCACTGTTGCCTCACAGCAAGAAGGCTCTGAGTTTGAGCCCAGTGGCCAACGAGGGCCTTTCTGTGTGGAGTTTGTATGTTCTCCCTGTGCCTCTGTGGGTTTCCTCCAGGTGTTCCGGTTTCCCTCACCATCTAAAGACATGCAGGTTAGGCTAATTGGTGGCTCTAAATTGACTGAGTGTAAGTGTGAATGGTTGTTTGTCTCTATGTGTCAGCCATGCGATGACCTGGCGACTTGTCCAGGGTCTACCCCACCTCTTGCCCACAGTCAACTTGGATAGGCTCCAGCTTGCCTGCGACTCTGCACAGGATGAGCGGTTACAGATAATGGACAGATGGATGGATTAAAAATGAATGTCTAATAGAAGTACTACATGCAGCTAATTTAGTGTATTAACTATAGCTCCGTCTATCTCAGAAGAAGTGTCTATTTATCATACATACACTCAAGTACAGATTTGCGGACAGTGTTTCTCTTACTATAAACCTATGAATGAGTAGGGGTGTACAAATTTTTGATTGGTACTGTAGACAGAATCCCAAGCTCAGTATTAAATCGGGGATCCTCAACTATAACTAAATTCATTCTTGTAAATTGCTATAGATTTGGCTTTAGTTGATTGGTACCTACTTAGTGCAATCCTAACACATTCATAAGCATTGCGTAAATACTGAATAGCAATACCTTTGAAGGCAGTAAGGATCATTTTTATAATAACCAACATGAGACGAGAGTAATTCAGCAACACAGCAGACAAACCTGACTGAACCTACTACTGTAATCCAGGTACACACACTGTATGGATCAGCACAAGAGGGCAGCACACATTCCAGCACTCAGTACCAACTCTCCAGCACAACCTCCACCTGCAACAGCAGCAGAAAAGACTCACAGGTTTCTCACTCTCACTCGGAACTATAGAAACAGAGAGCCACAAAGTCAGCTACGATCCTATGAGGTGTAAAGGAAGCCAGTCAGTCCATGACATGGCATAGCATGGTCATGCTTATTAATAATACACAACCTGGCAATATGGTCTCAAGGTCAACAACTGATATAAATTTACACAACTTTGTATGAAGGGTTAAGAAGTTTAGGGTTGGGTACAGAGTTAGCATTTCGACTCTTTCTTACAATTTCTTACAATTGTGTGCACAATGGATTCAAGTCAAGTCAAGTTTATTTGTATAGCGCTTTTAACAATAAACATTGTCACAAAGCAGCTTTACAGAATTTGAACGACTTAAAATATGAGCTAATTTATCCCTAATCTATCCCCAATAAGCAAGCCTGTGGCGACGGTGGCAAGGAAAAACTCCCTCAGACGACATGAGGAAGAAACCTCGAGAGGAACCAGACTCAAAAGGGAACCCATCCTCATTTGGGGAACAACAGACAACATGACTATAACATTAACAGTCCTAACATAAAGTCAGCTTCGTTGATGCTATAAACCCCCCACCGACAGAAACCCGAGCGCAGAACCGTTCACGACAACCACAGTCCCAAAGTCAGCAAGTCAACTGCAGTCCCAAAGTCAGCAAGTCAACTGCAGTCCCAAAGTCAGCAAGTCAACTGCAGTCCCAAAGTCAGCACGTCAACTGCAGTCCCCATCCACAAAAGCACCACCGCAAGAGTCCAGAGCGTCCTCCAGGCGCGACCCCCAACTGTCCACATGGGGCCGCCCTCCACAGGAGCGATGCGATGAGACTCCAACCAGACACAGGGCACCAGGATGGATCAGGCAGGTTCGAGGAGCGATTCAGGCTGTGCTTAATGGCAAAGTGATTCAGGTCCGATTCAGGCTGGGTGTTAGATTTAACCAGTGTTGAATTTGAAATTTAAATGATTGAATGTTAGAATTAATGTAGATTTAAAGCTGCATTAAGTGATCACTTAAGTTAGTTTTATAGTTTTAGTGTTAAGACTTTATGATTTTAATATTTTAGAGCTTTTTAAGATCCTTTATTATTTTAAACTATTACATATACTATAACAGTGATTCTAAACTATTCCTGTGTAACTTGACCAAGTTACTGTGTGACCATCGTCCAGGGGAGAAGACACTTCTTTGCTAGACTAAACATGTCTTTGTTTAAAAATTGTCATTAAGAACATCCGCTGATATGAAATGTATACAGGACATTTTGCTCATGATTGATCCAAGGTTTCACTCACACACATACATATTGATGGAATTAAGATGTGTTTTGCTCAGTCTAAGGTTTACTGACCTACGTCATCATACCATCACACCATAGTCTGACATCCTACGACGCAGACACATAGCATAGACACACCCCCACACACCCACAGCTGCATATCCACACAGACACACACACACACATAGACAGATATCAAACAGTGATGTCACTTCATCCACAGATAACACACATATAAAATCTCCTGTATTCTCTCGTCTCATGGGGGACTTGTGAATAAAGATTGCGAACTCATGAGGTTCCTGTCTTTCTTTCGCAACTCACCCCCAGACGTCTGGGTGACACGGGGGGACTGATCTCGAGATGGTGAGGGCCAGAGGTGAAGAAACCTTTCACTGGGCTTAATGAAAAACTCCACCCTCAGTGGCCACTTTATAAGGGACAGCCATCCATCCACTTGCTGTTTTTATGCACTTATTTTATCAGCCAATCCAGTGACAGCGGCACAAAGCATAAAATCATGCAGATACAAATCAAGAGCTTCAGTTAATGTTCACAGTGTTCAAACATCAGAACGGGAAAAATTGTGATCTCAAAGAAAGTGTGACTTTCTTTTACTGTGGCATCATGGGTGTTGGTTTGAGCCAGATGGTTTGAGTTGGTTTGAGTATTTCAGAAACTGCTGATCTCCTGTAGCCTAGTAAACTAGACCCACCCACCTAGCGGCCAAAAATATTTTTGCCTAGCGAGTGGGTCTAGCCTCGCACCATATAAACAAAAACACCCCGGGCATCAAATCGTGCCCGCCAATCACAACGCAAGGTTTTTATTTGGCTTCTTTGGGCGGGCTTTTGCAGGAGTGACGACAAGGCTGCGCGACGCTGGAGAAAGCACAACAGGAAAGATGGCTACCGCTAGTGAACAGCGCGCGTTTGACTCCGCTTTGGAATCAGTTTTAGAAGAATTAGACTTGGAGTTTTCGTTGAAACATGAGCAGGAAGAGGCTCTCCGCTCATTCCTTTTCAAGAAGGACATTTTCGCTGTTTTGCCGACCGGCTATGGCAAAAGTCTGATCTACCAGCTGGCTCCGCTCGTAGCCAAAAGGATGGGGCTAGTTTGTGCAGTACGAAGAATTAATAAACAGCTTTGAAACATTACTTTTTGATTGTTTCTTATTTTCCCATTATTTTACATTTAAGGGAAATTATTTCACCAAACACCACTAAATAAAAACTCTCAAAAACAGTTTAAGCAAACCCTTGAAAAACACTTGGAAAAAAATAAGAGTTATGTGGTACAGACTCCAAACTTGTGGTCATTATCTCCAAACTTCTTAATATCTAGAACCTGTTTATTAATTAATACGCATTTTAAAAAATTATTTATTTCAAGGCCTCCCCCACTGCTTTCTGTCGCTCTGACTACGTCACAGTCACTGTTGCGCTGATTGGTCAGAGCGTTGGCCTATACGCACAGAGACAGTTTGAAAGACAGTGGGTTGTTCCTCCCACACCCGTCGGAAATGTCTACGGATCGAGGCCAGACTAAATATTCACATTTAGTCTGGCTTGCCAGGCTAGATCTCCTGGAGTTTTCAAACACAACAAACAGTCTCTAGAGTTTACACAGAATGGTGCGAAAAAACAAAAAACAATGAGTGATTGACAGTTCTGTGAGTGGAAACAAATGCCTTGTTGATAAGAGAGGTCCGAGGAAAATGGCCAGATTGGTTTGAGCTTTTTTGCCAGGAAGGATATAATGACTCATATAATCACTCTTTACAACCGTGGTGAGCAGAAAAGCATCTCAGCATGCAACAGCAGAACAGAAGACCACATTGGATTCCACTCCTGCAGCCAAGAACAGGGATCTTAGAATCAAGAACAAGTTCCTATTAAAGTGGCCGGTGAGGATATGTTTCTACTGAAATATATGTCATGTGATTAGTGATTCTGGGACTGATTTGCTGGTTGGTGCTGTATTTTCACTGTTGTTGTGTCTCATGTCACAAGGGGATATTGTTATTCCTGGAAGAGTTACTCAACAGTACAATGACATTTAATCTGAAAATAATTTCTGGTTTCTTTTAGCTCCTCAAAACAAAACAGATGAAGCCATTTTTCAGCAATGTTTAACACCATATTAATGAAAAATCCGATGAAGAACAGTCAGTACGTGGATTAAAATCAAAGCCCCAGAATGCAATGCAGCTATACAACACTGTCGTGCCATGTTACAGCAAGGACTCGGGTCATGTCGTTAGATCTGTGTGATGAAGAGTGAGATGATCTTGACACCGGTATGAAGAGGAAAGTTGAATCTCTTTGAGTAGAGTGTATGGATGAGGAGAGAACTGGATATACTGAAAGAATAAAGCACCGCTGCATCACTGTCTTTAGGTAGAGATGAAGCATCCTAATGCACAACTATCAGTGGCATTTGTGGGTAATGAAGGAAACTGATAGTTTAGTTTAAACTAAACCAGTCATGATATAAAGTAAATCTTGGATGCTACTGAAGCTCATGTAAATGATCAGGATTAAGGGTGGAGTTAGGGCTTGCACATTTTCTTACGACTTCATCTTTCTGAAATTGAATGGGATGGAAATGCCAATTGTGATGCTCTTGAATATGATGTGGCCTTGTGAAATTTGCATATCGTCTCCAAATTGCTGAGCTTTACTTATATTTAACAGTTATTCCACAAAATCGAGTCTCACATGAGCTGATAGCCGACAAGGCGCGTAGCACCGAGTTGTCTATAATCCATGTATGACGAGATTGAATGGAATAACTGTTTTATTCTATCCACATTCACTGGATTTTGAGAAACAGAGCATTTTTATTTTTATGTTTTGCAAATTCGATGAAGGGCGGCACGGTGGTGTAGTGGTTAGCGCTGTCGCCTCACAGCAAGAAGGTCCTGGGTTAGAGCCCTGGGGCCGGCGAGGGCTTCTCTGTGAGGAGTTTGCATGTTCTCCCCATGTCCGCGTGGGTTTCCTCCGGGTGCTCCGGTTTCCCCCACAGTCCAAAGACATGCAGGGTAGGTTAACTGGTGACTCTAAATTGACCGTAGGTGTGAATGGTTGTCTGTGTCTATGTGTCAGCCCTGTGATGACCTGGCGACTTGTCCAGGGTGTACCCCGCCTTTCGCCCGTAGTCAGCTGGGATAGGCTCCAGCTTGCCTGCGACCCTGTAGAAGGATAAAGTGGCTAGAGATAATGAGATGAGATGAAATTCGATGAATAAAAACTTTATACAAAACATTCGACGAAATAATTTCCGCTTAACAAACTGGTGAAATGACAGGAGCAATGTGTGAAAAATGCTATAATAATCATTCTTGGGGGTGTCATGGCTCAGGTGGATGGGGCGCAGTGCCATGGATCCAGGCGACCCGGGTTTGATTCCAGGCTGGGGTCATTTCCTGTCTCTGCACTGTCCTGTCCAATAATAAAGGTGAAAAAAAAATAATAATCGTTCTTGAAAAAGAAAGATATGTTCTTACAATCAAATAATTTATTCCTTATTTGTTGCTTTTTTACATATTTGGGAGGTTTCGTTTTAGAGTAGAGTTTTTATTTCATCCTCGGTTGGTTCAGCAACACACTCCGCCATTTTGTTTTTCCCAACTCATGGTATATGAGCTGATATCCTAGTAGTAGAGTCGCCTCGCCAATCAGAGAGTGCGATTGGTCATATCCAATGAATGTGGATAGTTATTTACATTTATTAAGAATCCCCAGATGAATCTATTTCAGAGTGAAAAAAAGTGTGTAATAAATCTAAAAAACAAACAAAAAAAATTCATTGTGACCGCAAACAATACATTAATAAAATAACACCTCATGACTTAATCTGATCTTTTTTTTTTTTATAAATCTATATGAAAAGAATATAGAGTAGCAAAATAAAGTGTGTGTGAAGACAGTTCACTCAGGGCATTGATATATGTATATACGGTGAAGCCGAATGCTAATGATGTTTGCAGGGGCCACTAATCCAGGGATCCAATTATGTATGGATTTCAGCCTGCATAAAAAAGCACCATCTACTGAGATCCTGATTCATAGATTTAGCTCCGGAGCTAAACATGGCATCAGGATCAAGGCGAAAATCACAATACATCACAATACATCACTTTCTATGCACATTAATCAGAGATCCGGACAGGGAGTGTGGACTGGGTAATGAAAGAAAAAAGTGGAAAAAAATGGGTGCTTTTTTATTTGCTTTAATGCCATATAGTCTCTCTCTCTCTCTTTCTCTGTCCTAAAGTGCAGCCTTGAAAACCAGGCAGCAGCTTCAAAGGCGAGGGATTAGAGTCTTTATCCCATAATTAATATGGTGGAAGGAAGAATGACAGCACCTGAGGACTGGCCAGAACAGCCAGCTTCCTGCTGAGGCCAGAGCGAGTGCCACTTACCCACAATGCAACACAGGCCAAGCCCATGAGCGCGCCACAATGACCATGTCTCCTTGACGGATTGTAATATTGTCTCCACTTGTGTTATTTATTCGGAGACGTTCGAACATTATATATATATATATATATATATATATATATATATATATAGAGAGAGAGAGAGAGAGAGAGAGAGAGAGCTGTGAGGTACAAAATGAAAGTGAACCCTCCTTTTCGTTGTCCTTGAAATATATCCTGGGAAATTCTTGACATGTTTTCTGGCCTTTAACCCCGCTGGGTCACTTTCATTTCCCACATACTGTTAGGCAAAATAGGCAGGTTTTCTATTGCTCTCTCTCGCTTTCTCTCTCTCTTGGGCCGTTCTAACTACGATGAGACCACCATCGCTCCATGGTCACTTCACAAGCTGCTGCTGAGTCTGATGAGTCTCAAGTGAGCACAATCCATTTTTCCCACTCTGTATGAATGACAGTACAAATATTGTGTTTGCTGCTTTCCCATTTTTCAACGTTCAAGAATAGTAAGGCAAAGTCGAATTAGAGACGTGACCAAATGTCACGTTTAAAACAAAAACAAACACACACAAATATATTATACAATAATCAGATCCATTTAGAGAAATTAGATACCTCTGTGCATACAGCTACTGATGGAGAGAATATTTTCGGCTTGAGGTCTGGGAGGAGAGATAATGTGTGTTGATTTGAAATTGCTAGCAGTTGTTTTCGGAGAATTCCCTGCCTGCTTTGAAGTCTACACCCCACTGAGTGACCTAACTTTGACACAGAGCAGTGGACACAGCTATTTTTATGTCTCTTGAGAGAAGGATGTTCCCTCTTTTTTCCTCTCTCTCTGGATGTATAGGACAGAATCACGGTATTCACTGATAATGTGTTTTGATATCAGTCCTGTATATTCACAAAAATAAAGAATCGAGTCTAGTGACACGGAGAATAAAGGCATGAAAAACAAAATCTTCCCTCTGTTTCAAACTGCACAATGTTCGCGATATTATTAATTATTTTCTGTATGAAGAACCTCATTTTAACTTCAGTTAGATGTCTAGAAATTCGAACTGAACTCCATTTTACCTTTGGAACCCTTTTATTTTACTGTCCTGTTCTCATCTTAGGACTCTCTTCACAGTTTGCTCATCCTTTTTAGACACTTCCACACCTACTGTGATGATTTATAATTCTGATTTAATATCCGATGTCATTCAGAAGGGAATGAGTTCGCTTTTGAGTCTGATTTCTCTCCATGTTTCTTCCTCATGTCATCTCTGAGAGTTTAAAAAAAATAAATTAATTGACACTTTTGACTCTGGCCTGCTAATCAGGATCTAAATCTACATCTGGATTTCTGTAAATGTCTGTTGTGAAAAGCGCTGTAAAAATAACATTTAATTTAAAAATAATTAATTGGTTAAAATTTCATTTGCTTCAGGTTTAGCTGGAGAAAAGCCCTTTTGTAACAATGGGTCATATAGGCATCATATAGCAATTTTAATGACAAAAATTAAATGGTAAGAGTTACATCATATAAAGTGACATTACTGATTAAGATATATATATATATATATATATATATATATATATAGGGCAGTGGTGTAGTGGTTAGTGCTGTCGCCTCACAGCAAGAAGGTCCTGGGTTTGAGCCCCGGGGCCAGTGAGGGCCTTTCTGTGTGGAGTTTGCATGTTCTCCCCGTGTCCGCGTGGGTTTCCTCCGGGTGCTCCGGTTTCCCCCACAGTCCAAAGACATGCAGGTTAGGTTAACTGGTGACTCTAAATTGACCGTAGGTGTGAATGTGAGTGTGAATGGTTGTCTGTGTCTATGTGTCAGCCCTGTGATGACCTGGCGACTTGTCCAGGGTGTACCCCGCCTTTCGCCCGTAGTCA
The DNA here is from genome assembly GCF_027579695.1 of Neoarius graeffei. NCBI lineage: Eukaryota > Metazoa > Chordata > Actinopteri > Siluriformes > Ariidae > Neoarius > Neoarius graeffei. The sequence continues at coordinate 93,759,488 of NC_083573.1, forward strand.
GCTGGGATAGGCTCCAGCTTGCCTGCGACCCTGTAGAAGGAAAACACGGCTAGAGATAATGAGATGATATATATATATATATATATGTGTGACCAGTGGAAAACCAATGTGCTCAACTACACCACTTGGGGCACTACCCCAAGACTGAAAAGGTTGACTCGAAGCTTAAAACAGGTTCATTCTGCAACACTCATGAAAACAAGGGACAGACCAAGGAAATATGAATATAGGATTTCTTTTTTATTTCCTCTTTCCCTCCCTTTCACAAGCGATAAAATGGAGGCAACACACAAATATATGGATAAATAAGCAGAGTGTTAGCCAAAACTAGATAAAATAAAAAAAAGGGAACTTCCCTTCTGTCGCTCTCACTGTCCCACCACACCTGTTAATTAGCTAGGTTAAGACTATGACAGACTAGATAGAGGAAACCACCACCCGTGCACACTGCAAACAAGAAAAAAAAGAATCAAACACAAGGACAAAGGCCAGTACTATAAGTTACACAAACTAAATTATACACACAATAAAACTGAAAAAAATACATACTAAAAAAAGTTAAAAGAAAAAAAAAAATCTAGGCGGCACGGTGGTGTAGTGGTTAGCGCTGTCGCCTCACAGCAAGAAGGTCCTGGGTTCGAGCCCCGTGGCCGGTGAGGGCCTTTGTGTGTGGAGTTTGCATGTTCTCCCCATGTCTGCGTGGGTTTCCTCCGGGTGCTCCGGTTTCCCCCACAGTCCAAAGACATGCAGGTTAGGTTAACTGGCGACTCTAAATTGACCGTAGGTGTGAATGTGAGTGTGAATGGTTGTCTGTGTCTATGTGTCAGCCCTGTGATGACCTGGCGACTTGTCCAGGGTGTACCCCGCCTCTCGCCCGTAGTCAGCTGGGATAGGCTCCAGCTTGCCTGCAACCCTGTAGAAGGATAAAGCGGCTAGAGATAATGAGATGAGATGAGAAAAAACAATCTACACACTACAGCCTTAAACACTCACTACCTGGGACCAGGTGGAGGGGAGCTAGAGGGAGAGAAGGAAAATTCACAGTAGTTGGATTGCTTGCACAAATACAAAAGAAAAAAAGAACAATGCACATAATACATAAACTAACAGACAGCACTGATTCAAGCCAAACAAAGCAAGCTCCCAGCGCATGCAAGGACAAACCTGGACCAGTAATCACATAAATACAAAATAAGGATAAAAAGGAACAAAAAAACAAACAACCAAACGGGAAGAAAAAAAAACAATACAAAGAAAGAAAAAAGCAGCAGACAAACAAGCCACAGCCCCACAATAGGCCTCTCACGCCAAGATGGGAAACTGCGACAGGGAACAGGACAAACCTCGCCTCAGGCAAAACAGCAATGGATCTTGGGAGTTAGGCCGCTGGAAAGCAACACAAGATGTTAATTATCTCCCATTTTGAAGACCCAGGCATGGCATACGGACTTACCTTCTAGGAGATGGTCAAACCTCTTACCAATTAGTTATTGAATGCACACATTTCCAAATTCCAGCACTCATAAGAAAGGCATCGTAGGCGATATGCCATACACAAGACACTCGACGTCCACGACTACGACGGTCAACAGAAGGCACACAATACCAGAGCCTACAAGGTATAAAACAGGTAAGTCGCCGCTCATCCAGTCATTTAATTCCTGAAGGGGAAATGGCACACGAGCAGTCAACTAAATGGAAACACGCACCTGTTGAAATCAGCGTTTGTAAGGGAGTAACCCGCTGCATTAGCCAAAGCAGCGGCACAGTCCAAAAATCACTAAAAGGATAGCAAAAACGCACAGCCACTGTCCGCAGCACCCCAGAAACACCACAAGTCAAACCTAGCTTGCGCCATTGGTCCCGCACTTAAATAGGACCGGAGGAACCAATCACCACAATATTGTTCCGCCCCTACCGGTGTTCTCCCGGTTACATATATATAATGAAGTATATCAGATTATTCTATCCACATTCACTGGATATGAGCAATTGCCTGCTCTAATTGGCTACTCTATTACAAGGATATCAGCTCATATACCATGATGAGAAAAACAAAATGGTGGAGCATGTTGCTGAACCAACCGAGGATGAAATAAAAATGCTACTCAAAAGCAACCCCCCCCAAAAAAAATACACAAAAAAGCAACAAAATATGGAATGAAAGTATTTGATGGTAAGAACATTTTTTTTTTATCCTACAAGAATTATTCTCGCATTTTTCATAAATTGCTCCTGTCATTTTGCCGGTTTGTTTACATTCTAAGCGGAGATGATTTTGTCGGACGTTTTGTATCAAGTTTTTATTCATTGAATTTGCAAAAAATAAAAATCCTCTGTTTCTCAAAATCCAGTGAATGTGGATAGAATAAAACAGTTATTCCACTCAATCCCGTCATACACGGATTATAGCCGCTATCAGCTCATGTACGACTTAGGGTGTTTTCACACTTGGTCCCTTTCAGCCATCTAACCGAACTCAGATCGATGACTCAGCATTTTTTGCGCATATGTGAACACTCCAACCGTACCCAGACCCCTTTAAAGCAAACCGAACTGAGGGTGTTTTCACACCTGGGCCCTTTAAAGGAACCAGACTCAGTCCTCTTTAAGTGGACCAAAAAGTGGACCAACAGAAAAAGAACTCAGTTCCTTTTGTGTTCACACTGTGAATTTATTACAAAGAGGAGTGGGTTCTCTTTCTGGTCCAGTTAAGCTTTGATGGGGCCTCAGTCCTCTTTCTGTTCACACCAGGTCCTCTAGAGCCCTCAGACCCCCAGTGCATGGAATTCTGGGTAATTTTCTCTTGAATCAAAATGTCTGCTGCCACGCTTGCCCTGCTGTATTCTTTGATCAAAATAGTGCGGATTAAGGAAAATAAATTTATTATATATATAATATAGTTATATTATTGTGGCCGACTCATCAGTCAGTAAGTTCAGAGAACTGTAAAGCGGCTGTGGTAAGTTCCAAAAGGAAGTTGAGTTTCCCTGCTACAGTCACATGACCAACTACGGCAAAGGAAGAAGGTTAAACTACAGTGAAAAAGGCAAAGTGAACCCGGTGCGCTTTTTGTTCACAATGCGCAGATTAGGCGAACCGTACCGTTGATTTTTAGCAAACCGTACTGAGACCACCTCCTGAGGTGGTCTCAGTTCGGTTCGCTTTAAAGGGGTTTGGGTACGGTTGGAGTGTTCACATATGCGCAAAAAATGCTGAGTCATCGATCGGTGTTCGGTTAGATGGCTGAAAGGGACCAAGTGTGAAAACACCCTGAGACCACCTCAGGAGGTGGTCTCAGTACGGTTTGCTAAAAATCAACGGTACGGTTTGCCTAATCTACCCATTGTGAGCAAAAAGCGCACCGGGTTCACTTCGCCTTTTTCACTGTAGTTTAACCTTCTTCGTTTGCCGTAGTTGGTCACGTGACTGTAGCAGGGAAACTCAACTTCCTTTTGGAACTTACCACAGCCGCTTTACAGTTCTCTGAACTTACTGTTATTTTCCTTAATCCGCACTATTTTGATCAAAGAATACAGCAGGGCAAGCGTGGCAGCAGACATTTTGATTCAAGAGAAAATTACCCAGAATTCCGTGCACTGGGGGTCTGAGGGCTCTAGAGGACCTGGTGTGAACAGAAAGAGGACTGAGGCCCCATCAAAGCTTAACTGGACCAGAAAGAGAACCCAGTCCTCTTTGTAATAAATTCACAGTGTGAACACAAAAGGAACTGAGTTCTTTTTCTGTTGGTCCACTTTTTGGTCCACTTAAAGAGGACTGAGTCTGGTTCCTTTAAAGGGGACCAGGTGTGAAAACACCCTTAATTTCGTGGAATAACTGTCGGAAAAAAAAATTAAAAAAAAAATAAATAAATATATATATATATATATATATATATATATATATATATATATATATATATAAGATTAGATATATATATATTAGATTAGATTAGATAAAACTTTATTGATCCCTTTGGGAGGGTTCCCTCAGGGAAATTAAAGTACCAGCAGCATCGTTACAGATAAACAGAGAAAAGAAATAGAGGAAAACTTTGAGAGAAATTAAAATAAATGAAGTATTTACATACAAATATAAAAAGAATAAGATATGGGGAAGGGGGGGCGACGGCAGGAGAGATATTGCACTTTATATTGCACATTGTCCGGTATTGCTTATTGTTAGGCTAGGCTACTGCTCCTTCCCGTCCTCTGTCCTCCTGTTACCCCTCCTTCCCCCCCCCAGAGAGTATATATATATATAGAGAGAGAGAGAGAGAGAGCGGGCAGCACGGTGGTGTAGTGGTTAGCGCTGTCGCCTCACAGCAAGAAGGTCCTGGGTTTGAGCCCCGTGGCCGGCGAGGGCCTTTCTGTGCGGAGTTTGCATGTTCTCCCCGTGTCCGTGTGGGTTTCCTCCGGGTGCTCCGGTTTCCCCCACAGTCCAAAGACATGCAGGTTAGGTTAACTGGTGACTCTAAATTGACCGTAGGTGTGAATGTGAGTGTGAATGGTTGTCTGTGTCTATGTGTCAGCCCTGTGATGACCTGGCGACTTGTCCAGGGTGTACCCCGCCTTTCGCCCGTAGTCAGCTGGGATAGGCTCCAGCTTGCCTGCGACCCTGTAGAAGGATAAAGTGGCTAGAGATAATGAGATGAGATATATATATATATACACGCACAAGGGTAAGTCAAAAAGTTCTTTATTTATGAAAATAACAAAGTTGATTCTCTATATATCCTCCATTTAAGTCTAAACACTTCTGCAAGAGGTGTTTCCATCGGAGAATTCCTTCTTTGTAGAATTCTGGGGGATGACTTTCACACCTTTTGAAATGATAACATCTGTCTTAGAACTTTTTGACTTACCCTCGTGTACATATATATATATATATACACACACACAAACACACAGGGGGCTGCAAAAGTAGGTATACAGTAATGATTATTCCAGTGTTACCAGTATTACAGTGGTGCTAGGTTTTATTTAATACTAACGATTTGTGTGAACAGTTTGTTTTTCATTACTGTGTACCTACTTTTGCAGCCCCTGTGTGTGTGTGTGTGTGTATATACACACCGCACCCTCCACAATTATTGACACCCCTTGTTAAAGTGCATATCCTGGACCAATTTAGTGTTTTTTTCATATGAAAGTATGTCCCTTTACACACTCATCTAGAAGCGTAATTTTTCACAAGGCCATCTGTCTGCAGCAGAAAAAAATAAAATAAGAAAACACATCTGGAAAAATCCCAAGGGAGTCTGGAGCCAGATTCATTACGTCAGGTGCGGATCCGTCAGCAGGCTGCGAGAGCTTGCATGGATTCAGTGCACAGTCTGTGTAGACCAAGTTTAGCAGCTAGCGATTTTGCATTGAAATATAGAATTGTCGCCTGAGCTTCTAAACCCATGGATTCATGTATCAATGCTCATCTATCTATTGTTACATAAATCATATTTTTTCTAATTATTATTATGTATTTATATATTTCTTCATTTAGAAGAGTACTGGCTACTGTAGGAGAAAGATTGCATAAGCTACACACATGGAATCGGCTAAGCAGGGTTGTATATACATATAATGTGTTTGACAGGTCCCAAGATCTCAAGCCCTGACACACAGATCCCTTGATACATGTGAAGTGTATTATCGCCCAGCGCTTTCGTGTTGTTTACTTTTGTGTGTGTGTCAGTAAATAACATTATCTGTGTACCACACAAACACAGGAACACCTAATTTAGAGTATAGTCTCTCATATTTCTTACCCTGGCAACAGTCAACTTGTGAATTGACGATTTTCTTGGTCTTTTTCTTGGCTCTGCTTGGTCCTCGGCTTTTTCCAGGTGCCTTGCATGAAGCGCTCCCATTTCTCTCTCATTGTCCGGTCTTTTGGAAAATGATGAGTACTAATCCCATCATGACTGGTGTTGCAACATCCTCCTATAATACATCTGTTAACCATTTTTATAATTATGTGATAACATTGAAGAAATTTGCAGAAAACCACCAGGTCGTTTTCTCATAAACAAACCAATGCTGATATGGGATTCAGAAGGAGGCGTCCCACACGCAAAGTCACAAAAATCAATGTTTCCTGGGAAATCCAAATGTCAAGTTTTTTCAGAGGTGGACCAATTCGCCTCAGATGGCTTGATTTCAACTGAATTTTTCTGGTATTGCGCAAGGTAAAAAAATGGCACAAAATGCAAAATGTGACAGATATTTGACCAAAGTTTAATATAAAATAAGAGAATTACATTGATCTTGCTCCTAAATATGCTCAAGATGTGCACTTTAAGATACAACCCCGATTCCAAAAAAGTTGGGACAAAGTACAAATTGTAAATAAAAACGGAATGCAATAATTTACAAATCTCAAAAACTGATATTGTATTCACAATAGAACATAGACAACATATCAAATGTCGAAAGTGAGACATTTTGAAATTTCATGCCAAATATTGGCTCATTTCAAATTTCATGACAGCAACACATCTCAAAAAAGTTGGGACAGGGGCAATAAGAGGCTGGAAAAGTTAAAGGTACAAAAAAGGAACAGCTGGAGGACCAAATTGCAACTCATTAGGTCAATTGGCAAAAGGTCATTAACATGACTGGGTATAAAAAGAGCATCTTGGAGTGGCAGCGGCTCTCAGAAGTAAAGATGGGAAGAGGATCACCAATCCCCCTAATTCTGCACCGACAAATAGTGGAGCAATATCAGAAAGGAGTTCGACAGTGTAAAATTGCAAAGAGTTTGAACATATCATCATCTACAGTGCATAATATCATCAAAAGATTCAGAAAATCTGGAAGAATCTCTGTGCGTAAGGGTCAAGGCCGGAAAACCATACTGGGTGCCCATGATCTTCGGGCCCTTAGATGGCACTGCATCACATACAGGCATGCTTCTGTATTGGAAATCACAAAATGGGCTCAGGAATATTTCCAGAGAACATTATCTGTGAACACAATTCACCGTGCCATCCGCCATTGCCAACTAAAACTCGATAGTTCAAAGAAGAAGACGTATCTAAACATGATCCAGAAGCGCAGACGTGTTCTCTGGGCCAAGGCTCATTTAAAATGGACTGTGGCAAAGTGGAAAACTGTTCTGTGGTCAGACGAATCAAAATTTGAAGTTCTTTATGGAAATCAGGGACGCCGTGTCATTCGGACTAAAGAGGAGAAGGACGACCCAAGTTCTTATCAGCGCTCAGTTCAGAAGCCTGCATCTCTGATGGTATGGGGTTGCATTAGTGCGTGTGGCATGGCCAGCTTACACATCTGGAAAGACACCATCAATGCTGAAAGGTATATCCAGGTTCTAGAGCAACATATGCTCCCATCCAGACGACGTCTCTTTCAGGGAAGACGTTGCATTTTCCAACATGACAATGCCAAACCACATACTGCTTCAATTACAGCATCATGGCTGTGTAGAAGAAGGGTCCGGGTACTGAACTGGCCAGCCTGCAGTCCAGATCTTTCACCCATAGAAAACATTTGGCGCATCATAAAATGGAAGATACGACAAAAAAGACCTAAGACAGCTGAGCAACTAGAATCCTACATTAGACAAGAATGGGTTAACATTCCTATCCCTAAACTTGAGCAACTTGTCTCCTCAGTCCCCAGATGTTTACAGACTGTTGTAAAGAGAAAAGGGGATGTCTCACAGTGGTAAACATGGCCTTGTCCCAAATTTTTGAGATGTGTTGTTGTCATGAAATTTAAAATCACCTAATTTTTCTCTTTAAATGATACATTTTCTCAGTTTAAACATTTGATATGTCATCTATGTTCTATTCTGAATAAAATATGGAATTTTGAAACTTCCACATCATTGCATTCCGTTTTTATTTACAATTTGTACTTTGTCCCAACTTTTTTGGAATTGGGGTTGTATGTTCTTAGGCTTCTAATAAATTCATTTTTAAAAAAAAAATAATATTGGACAACAATGCAAAAAAAAGAGAAAAATCCAACCTTTAATTCAAGTGCATTTATTCAGTGGGAAAAAAATCCCACTTTAAGAAATAATTATTTTACATGAAATCATGTGTGCCACAATTATTGGCACCCCTGATATTAATACTTTGTACAACCCCCTTTTACCTATAACTTTTCACAAGATGGGAGAATACAGAGAGAGGGATATTCGACCATTCCTCTTTGCACAATCTCTCAAAATCATCCAGAGTCCTGGGTCCTCTCTTATGCACTCTCCTCTTCAGCTCACCCCACAGGTTTTCAATTGGGTTGCGGTCTGGGGACTGAGATGGCCATGGGAGGAGCTTGATTTTGTGTCTGGTGAACCATTTTTATGTAGATTTGGCCACATGTTTAGGGTCATTATCTTGCTAAAAGACCCAGTGACGACCCACCTTCAGCTTTCGGGCAGAGGCCACCAGATTTTGATTTAAAATGTCCTGGTATTTCAAAGCGTTCATGATGCCATGCAACCTAACAAGGTTCCCGGGGCCTTTGGAAGAGAAACAGGCCCACAGCATCACCGAGCCTCCCCCATACTTCACAGTGGGCATGAGGTGCTTTTCTGGATACTCATCATTTGTGATGTATTAGAGTGTTTGTTGCCAAAAAGCTCTATCTTGGTCTCATCTGACCAAAGCACACAGTCCCAGTTGAAGTCCCAGTACTGCTTAGCGAACTCCAGACATTTACGTTTATGCTTGTAAGTGAGAAAAGGCTTTTTCCGTGCATGCCTCCCAAACAGCTTGTTGGCATGTAGATAGTGACTGATGGTTGTTATGGAGACTTTGTGACCCCAAGATGCTACTCTTTGATGCAATTCTCTAATAGTGAGCTTTGGAGAACTTTTTACTTCTCTTACCATCCTCCTCACTGTGCGTGGTGGCAAGATAAACTTGCATCCTCGTCCAGGCTTGTTTGCCACTGTTCCAGTTGTTTTAAACCTCTTGATGATTCCTCTGACTGTAGATATGGGCAGATGTAGGCAAGTGGCTATTTTCTTGTAGCCATTGCCTGACTTATGAATGTCGACACACATCTGCCTTACTTGAATGGTGTGTTCTCTTGTCTTTCCCATGTTGAAGAGTTGATAAGAGGAAGAGGCCTCTGTGTCACATCATATTTATACCCCAGGGAAACAGGATGTCATGAATTACTAATTAAAGGTTCCTAGATACTCTGATCAACTTTATAAACTACATTAGAAATGACAGAAATGCTTCAATTACATTTATTTTCTAGGAATTGTTATGGGTGCCAATAATTGTGGAACAGGTGATTTTATGAAAAATAATTATTTCTTAGTCAGGGATTTTTTTTAATTCACTTGAGTTAAAGGTTACATTTTTCTACAATTTTCAGTGTGAGATTATGCTTCTGCAATAAAAATTTAGTTTATTTTAAGGCTTTTAACACATCCTAACCAGGGCTGCCAATAATCGTGGAGGGCGCTGTGTATACAGTGGGGCAAAAAAGTATTTAGTCAGCCACCAATTGTGCAAGTTCTCCCAGTTAAAAAGATGAGAGAGGCCTGTAATTTTCATCATAGGTATACCTCAACTATGAGAGACAGAATGAGGGGAAAGAATCCAGGAAATCACATTGTAGGATTTTTCATGAATTAATTGGTAAATTCCTCGGTAAAATAAGTATTTGGTCACCTACAAACAAGCAAGATTTCTGGCTCTCACAGACCTGTAACTTCTTATTTAAGAGGCTCCTCTGTCCTCCACTCGTTACCTGTATTAATGGCACCTGTTTTAACTCGTTATCAGTATAAAAGACACCTGTCCACAACCTCAAACAGTCACACTCCAAACTCCACTATGGCCAAGACCAAAGAGCTGTCAAAGGACACCAGAAACAAAATTGTAGACCTGCACCAGGCTGGGAAGACTGAATCTGCAACAGGTAAGCAGCTCGGTGTGAATAAATCAACTGTGGGAGCAATTATTAGAAAATGGAAGACATACAAGACCACTGATAATCTCCCTCGATCTGGGGCTCCACGCAAGATCTCACCCCGTGGGGTCAAAATGATCACAAGAACGGTGAGCAAAAATCCCAGAACCACACGGGGGGACCTAGTGAATGACCTGCAGAGAGCTGGGACCAGAGTAACAAAGGCTACCATCAGTAACACACTACGCCGCCAGGGACTCAAATCCTGCAGTGCCAGACGTGTCCCCCTGCTTAAGCCAGTACATGTCCAGGCCCATCTGAAGTTTGCTAGAGAGCATTTGGATGGTCCAGAAGAGGATTGGGAGAATGTCATATGGTCAGATGAAACCAAAATAGAACTTTTTGGTCAAAACTCAACTTGTCGTGTTTGGAGGAGAAAGAATGCTGAGTTGCATCCAAAGAACACCATACCTACTGTGAAGCATGGGGGTGGAAACATCATGCTTTGGGGCTGTTTTTCTGCAAAGGGACCAGGACGACTGATCCGTGTAAAGGAAAGAATGAATGGGGCCATGTATCGTGAGATTTTGAGTGAAAACCTCCTTCCATCAGCAAGGGCATTGAAAATGGAACGTGGCTGGGTCTTTCAGCATGACAATGATCCCAAACACACCGCCCGGGCAATGAAGGAGTGGCTTCGTAAGAAGCATTTCAAGGTCCTGGAGTGGCCTAGCCAGTCTCCAGATCTCAACCCCATAGAAAATCTTTGGAGGGAGTTGAAAGTCCATGTTGCCCAGCGACAGCCCCAAAGCATCACTGCTCTAGAGGAGATCTGCATGGAGGAATGGGTCAAAATACCAGCAACAGTGTGTGAAAACCTTGTGAAGACTTACAGAAAACGTTTGACCTCTGTCATTGCCAACAAAGGGTATATAACAAAGTATTGAGATGAACTTTTGTTATTGACCAAATACTTATTTTCCACCATAATTTGCAAAGAAATTCTTTAAAAATCAGACAATGTGATTTTCTGGATTTCTTTTCTCATTTTGTCTCTCATAGTTGAGGTATACCTATGATGAACATTACAGGCCTCTCTCATCTTTTTAAGTGGGAGAACTTGCACAATTGGTGACTTTTTTGCCCCACTGTGTACATATAGTGTGTGTGTGTGTGTGTGTGTGTGTGTGTAAGTTTACCATTTGTGAATGCTGCCGTAATCATAAAGACTGTCAAGTTCTCGTCCCAGGATTCTTATTAGCTGTTGCAGCTTGTCCATTGGGCAGGTGATGCAGAGCCCGACGATACATTTCAGCCATTCAAAAAAATATAATCTTCATAATGCCCTCATTCACAACTTCATAGATTAAAGTTATGTTAAAATACTCATTGCTTCTTTTGATTTGAAAAATGTCACTGTTTGACAGATATAACCTGATGTTCTGTTAATTTGCTTTGGCTTCTAGATGTTACAATACACTCACTGCCCTATTTCGCTCCATAGTTATTATTGCCCCTAGTGGTCAAAATAGGAACTGCAACAATCACGAATGGAGACCCATTGTTGTGGGAATCACGCTGCCACATGCTCGCTCGAAGAACGTTTTCAATGTTGGAGGAACAGTGGACAGGACAGTTAATGACACAGTTGGACCATTTTTTGTTTTACACCAAATTAATCTTGTTTAAAAATACACAATGGCTGCTAAAGCTGTTATGTGGCAATGACCACACTGCAAAAAGTATTATATATATATATATATATATATATATATATATATATATATATATATATATATATATATATTCCATGAAATTGAAATGAATTTGTGTACCATGATACTTTGCACTATAAAAAAAAAATAATAATCTGTAAAATTTCAGGAAAATACTGGCAGCAGTTTCGCCACCAAGATACTGTTTATCTACAGTACAGTTACTGGAGCTAACTCACAGTCAAATCCTTTTTCTGCAAATTACAACAGGTTATTGTACCTATTATTACTGATGTGCTGTGGAATTACAGTAATATACCAGTTTCTCCAAGAGCACTGATTTTTAATAATATTTATTTTACCTTTTAGACCCCCCTTCAACTTCTCACCTCAATAAACACACTAAATATATATTTCCCAGACCAATGCAGTTTAATGAAATAAAATGTATTCACACCTGAACAAGTAACCTTTTAGATAATTTGCAAAGAAAATCATTTGGACTTGTTATGGATGTTAAAATACACCTCGAATAATCTCATCTCATTATCTCTAGCCACTTTATCCTGTTCTACAGGGTCGCAGGCAAGCTGGAGCCTATCCCAGCTGACTACGGGCAAAAGGCGGGGTACACCCTGGACAAGTTGCCAGGTCATCACAGGGCTGACACATAGACACAGACAACCATTCACACCTACGGTCAATTTAGAGTCACCAGTTAACCTAACCTGCATGTCTTTGGACTGTGGGGGAAACCGGAGCACCCGGAGGAAACCCACGCGGACAACATACAAACTCCACACAGAAAGGCCCTCGCCGGCCCCAGGGCTCGAACCCAGGACCTTCTTGCTGTGAGGCGACAGCGCTAACCACTACACCATCATGCCACCCCACCTCAAATAATTGTACAGCAAATATTAAAGAACAGTCCATACTCATTACAATCAAGTAACAATGGAAAAGAAGGACAACAGAAAGCACACACACACAGTGTTTGTGTCTGTAGTTCTATTAGATTACATGATATTTAAAGGGGTGGCACGGTGGTGTAGTGGTTAGCGCATTCGCCTCACAGCAAGAAGGTCCTGGGTTCGAGCCCCGTGGCTGGCGAGGGCCTTTCTGTGCGGAGTTTGCATGTTCTCCCCGTGTCTGCGTGGGTTTCCTCCGGGTGCTCCGGTTTCCCCCACAGTCCAAAGACATGCAGGTTAGGTTAACTGGTGACTCTAAATTGACCGTAGGTGTGAATGTGAGTGTGAATGGTTGTCTGTGTCTATGTGTCAGCCCTGTGATGACCTGGCGACTTGTCCAGGGTGTACCCCGCCTTTCGCCCGTAGTCAGCTGGGATAGGCTCCAGCTTGCCTGTGACCCTGTAGAAGGATAAAGCGGCTAGAGATGATAATGTGGATAAAAATATTAAAACAGCGATTTGTATTGACAATGGAAATTTTCATAAATAGTGTGAAAATTATAATAACTTTGAGGTTTAAGTATTGGACAATTTAGAATTTATCTAGAACATTTTTTTAGATTATGTACTATACATAACCATTAGTTTGAGCAAAGTGATTTAATACACTTACAGTTTATAACTTGAACCTTTCTTTCAAGTGTATGTGTTCATTTGTCATGGATTACATTAATGTAAGAAACATTAACAATTACTTTGTTATTGATATTAAAATACTGCTCTAATAATTGCAGAGTGAATATTTAACTGATTTTAGTACCCATGCTAAATAGTCCTCGCTCATTAGAAAAAGCAAAAATGAATCAGAAAGATGATAGAAGTGTGTGTGTGTGTGTGTGTGTGTGTGTGTGTGTGTGTGTAGTTTTATGAAATTATATGACACTGCAGTTATATGAAGTTAGATTAAATTTAATTTAAATGTTATCTAAAAAAAACCCTGTTCATTTAAAATCCAAAGCCATGTTTTTTGTGAAATTAGATGAATCTATATTTAAAGTCCATGAGTCTTCTCATTAGAGAACACACTCTACTATTTATTTATTTCCTGTACCAGTTCTCCCATGTGGGTTCTCGTGGGTCACATTTCTTGCTTTGTTTTCCGTGCCACGCTCCAGGTTGACCCCAGTGAAACATCTCCAGAACTACAAACAAAATTAGTTTTCTCATGAATTAATAAATAAATAAATAAAAATAAAGGTGTGAATGTGAGTGTGAATGGTTGTCTGTGTCTATGTGTCAGCCCTGTGATGACCTGGCGACTTGTCCAGGGTGTACCCCGCCTTTCGCCCGTAGTCAGCTGGGATAGGCTCCAACTTGCCTGCGACCCTGTAGAACAGGATAAAGCGGCTAGAGATAATGAGATGAGATGAGATAAAAATAAAAAAAACAGTTGAAGCTGTCTGACCTGACGTGAAGTTTGTTTGGGAGAGCATGGTGTTAAAAGCATAATGCCTTGTCTCCACTCACCATCATCATGTGGCAGCAATGCAATGCAGAGAAGTTATTGTTTACATCAAGCATCAGAATGAAGATAAAATGTGATCTCTGTGACTTTAACTCTGGCGTGGTTGCTGGGACCAGTGAACCTGGACTGAGTGCTGATCTTGAGGTATTTCCACTGAAAACAGTCTCCAGAGTAAATGAACAGGTGTACTGGTGTTCCTAATAAAGTGGATGGTGAGTATACATTTAACCCACTGATTCCAATAAACACAATATGATCAAATAATATATGATGGACTTCAGTAGCTCCAGTGGTGAAGTTGATAGTCTATTGACAATCGGGTCACGGGTTCCATCCATGTCTACAGGAAAACTATGTAAGCCCAAAACCAAACCATAACCATATTCAGCTTTGAATAAACGCCAATGTGGATGTAGCTTCTTCCTGGCACTCAAGACTGAAGATGTCACACAGCCCCAGCAGGAACGAGGACCCTTTGAGTATGGTCTGGTCTTCGATGGAAACCATCCACTTGTTACTCACACCTGTTTAAGGATTATCTGGGTCTGAAAGTAGTGTCGTGGAAAAATGACAAACACCAACACCAGTCTCGTCCTTTTGCAAGTGAAAGAAGGTTGATTGCAGAAACGGACATGTAGTGATGAGGGTTCAGCACACCACTCATACCGCCTCTTTGTTCTCAAATCTATATACACGCTTTACTAGATAAAAAGGAGACATCTATTGCATTACATGCCCTGATCACGCTCCTGAAGCATGATCAGCTCTCAAGCTGATTGGTTCTTCTCTAATCACTGGCTTGCATGCACATCTGCTACGCACGTCTGCTACACACGTAACGAGCATGATAAGATGAACATGTTTCGGTACAGAATGTTCTAAGTCATTAGTCCTTGAAGTGGCAACACTCAGTGAAAAGGAAAATTACAAAACAGTCTCATCTCATCTCATCATCTCTAGCTGCTTTATCCTGTTCTACAGGGTCACAGGCAAGCTGGAGCCTATCCCAGCTGACTACGGGTGAAAGGCGGGGTACACCCTGGACAAGTCTCCAGGTCATCACAGGGCTGACACATAGACACAGACAACCATTACCACTCACATTCACACCTACGGTCAATTTAGAGTCACCAGTTAACCTAACCTGCATGTCTTTGGACTGTGGGGGAAACCGGAGCACCCGGAGGAAAACCACACGGACACGGGGAGAACATGCAAACTCCACACAGAAAGGCCCTTGCCAGCCACGGGGCTCGAACCCGGACCTTCTTGCTGTGAGGTGACAGTGCTAACCACTACACCACTGTGCCGCCTTACAAAACAGTATGACACCAAAATTTACTCTACAGCAGCATTCATTTTTAAGAAATGAAAATAGGTAAAAGGTTTGAAGTTAATCATCAGAACTGGACAATAACCTTGGTAACCACTGGTATATCAATAAGCATGCAATTGGCATAACTTTCAACCACACTTGCTCCCATCTAACTGTGTCCTGCTTAAGACATATAATTATAATACATCTGGTTAACAAAACATATTCGTGAAATTTACATCATCCAAAGAGTAAATTAGTTACTTCACTAGAATAACCAGTCTAGGACTGCTTGGCAGGCACAAGTTGGTCTCCAGGTCGGCAGCCTTTGTAGACATCTACAAAACTGGATAAGTACAAAAAAAAAAAGAACATACACTTTTAGAATTATAAATGCTGAATAACTGATGAAGTATCACATAAAATTTAGCTACAAGTAGGCTACATGGTGCAGCCTGTAATTACTTTCAATAACTAATAAAACTAGCAATCATGCAGATACAAATCAAGAGCTTCAGTTAATGCTCACAATGTTCAAACATCAGAATGGGAAAAATTGTGATCTCGAAGTGTGACTTTCTTTCACTGTGGCATGGGTGTTGGTTTGAGCCAGATGGTTTGAGTAATTCAGAAATTGTTGATCTCCTGGGGATTTCACACACAACAGTCTCTAGAGTTTACACAGAATCATGCGAAAAACAAACAAACAAAACACTGAGTGAGTGATAGTTCTGTGGGTGGAAACAAACACCTTGTTGATAAGAGAGGTCAGAGGGAAATGGATGGATTGGTTCGAGCTTTTTTGCCAGGAAGGCTATAGTAACTCATATAATCACTCTTTACAACTGTGGTGAGCAGAAAAGCATCTCAGCATGCAACAGCAGAACAGAAGACCACATTGGGTTCCACTCCTGCAGCTAAGAACAGGAATCTTAGAATCAATAACAAGTTCCGATTAAAGTGGCTGGCGAGTGTACATACGTCTGCATTAATGAAGAGGGCATCCATTTATTCCCTGAAGTGTGCCATGAACAAGCGTAGGATGCTTCTTGGGGCGTCATGTAGACTTTACATTACAGCCTTCATTTGTGGTCTTCAGATTAATTAAATTAATTAGAACCGTGCCATGTTCTCCAAATGCTGCCTCCAATTTTCAGTGAAATTTTTAAAAGGTCCGCAAGTTGAACCAACTCTGAACCAGCACTAGGACAATTCCAGAACTAGAACCTGGTTTGCATTGGTGGAAATGAGGTGTGTGTTGGCAGTCATTAGCTAGCACAAATGGTGAAGGCAAATCAAACCAATGCAGCGCCAGTTACTTGACATTATTAGCTAGCATTGCACAATAAATATGCCGCTGATTTGGCTCCTCATTTGGCTGTATAGCCTGACCTATGGTGTACTTGTGAGTGATACACTAGCGAGCCAGCCACTGTTGCATTAACATTCCTCCTTTACAACATCTGAAGGATCCACCCTATTCTTACCACCTACTCTACTCAGCTCCTGGTCCAAGCGCTGATCCTCTCCTGCTTGGACTACTGCAGCTCTCTCCTTGCTGGCCTTCCAGCTTCTGCCATCAGACCCCTGCAGCTCATCTAGAATGCTGCAGCTCGCCTGGTCTACAACCTCTCTCATTCTTCCCATGTCACCCCTGTGCTTGCCGACCTGCATTGGCTACCTATTGCAGCTCACATCAAATTTAAGACGTTGGTGCTAGCTTACCAGGCTGTCAAGGGGTTAGGGCCAGTATCTCCAGAGTCTGATCCACCCCTACATGCCAGCCAGATCCCTATGCGCTGCTACTACTGGTCACCTGGCCCCTCCTCCTCTATGCTTCTGCCCAGCCCACTCAAGACTGCTGTCTGTCCTGGTTCCCCGTTGGTGGAATGACCTTCCCATCGAGGTCAGAACTGCCGACTCCCTGACCACCTTCAAGCGCAGACTGAAGACTCATCTCTTCAGGCTGCACCTCTCCCTTGCTTCCCTGCCCACTGTGTAACTGTGTTTTGGTCTTGACCAACCCAGGCTGTGTACTATCTTGCCTGGGTTTAGCCGGTTGAATTCTCTATTTAGTTGTACGTTATATGGTTGGTTTGTTTCCTTGACCATTTGAGTGTTGGTACTTCAACAGAATATTACACTAGGTATTGCTGTCATGTTTTAAGTTGGCACTCGAACTTTCTTGTCTAGAAGTTTAGCACTTCATGTACCTGACTTTTGCACTCATTGTACATCGCTCTGGATAAGAGTGTCTGCTAAATGCCATGTAATGTGTAGGTAACACCGTCCCTTTAAGAAACTACATTTCCCATCAGCCAACTTCCGTGTTGACCTACGTCACGCCTGGGCGGGATCACCTACGTCACATCCTCTTTGAAGCCATAAGTAACGGAACACATTTCCGCTCTTCCTCTTTCCGTCTGGACCAGCTGGCTGCAGGCAAAAAGAGATTCGCTCTGCCGAGCAAACCAGATAAAGATGTCTTTTCTTCTTTCTTGCAAGAATCAGAGTTTCACGCTTTTCTTTTACTTACCTTTGGCCACGGTAGAGTCCAGAATCGTGCGATTTTTAACTCAGTCGAGTTACCGGTTTTTCATTTGTTCCTTATAAGTACTTACGAACTGCCGCCCAAGCAGTTTAATTTAAAAGTTAGAAGTGACCGGATCCTTCTAATTAAAGCGTTGTGCACATTGTCTCATCAGAGACTTTCTTTTCATCATGAGCGACCACGCGTCGGACCAAGAAATTCTCTGCGCCTCACGGAGGCCTTCACAACGGTGAAACTCCAAAAGTCTCAGAACATCTCTTCATAATCTTGCGTAGAGGCAAGATACTAAGTAAGACTAGCAAATTTTGGGCATAAGGACTAGTCTTAGGAATGAGCTTTATTAAGGAGTGTGAATTAAACTCAGGAACGGTTTAATTGTGTACACTGTAGACATTCAGTGTTGAATTGATTGTTCTATTTTGTTTTGATCTCAGTTGTGTTTAATAGATAGGTTTTGCATGCTTCTTCTATTTCTTCCTAACACTCTTAATTTCATTCTTACACATATTTTGACCTCATCAAGATTTCAGTGGATTTAGTAGTGTTATAAGCTAGCTTAGCTAGCAACACAACGCTCGTCTTTGCCTAGGCCACAAGGGCTCCACCAGGTGGACTCACACTTACTCACAAACACACCTTAGCTAGCATTCTTTTGTCTTGTTAGCAAGCTAGGCTAACCTTTTGCTTAGGCAACAGGGCCTACACCACGTGGACACACACCCACACACACACACACACAAACACATCTTAGCTAGCAACTCAGAGCTAATTCTTTTCCACGTGGTGACACACATACCTCAGATAAAACACACACGCGCACACACACACACGCTCATCAAGTATATATCATATTTGTATATATTTCAACTGATATTATTCATTTTTATCTTTGTTATAATAAATTCAATTAATTATTGAAACTGTGTGTGTTTATTTGTTGTTCCAATATTTTTGGAAGTTGCCCAACCTCAAAAGAATTCCAAGGTGCATATGAGTTATGTAATACGGTAAGTGATCATAATAATTTGGAATATACCATAATTTAGCTGTTTGGTAATTTATTATTAAGCACCAACATTAAAGGTATTATTTAATGAGACTGATTTAATGACTTAATGAGACTGATTTAATGAGATTGATCACTTAAATACTAATTGCACCTACAAATGTAATGTCATGTAATGTTAATTAGCTAGCTTTCTACATGTTTCTCAAGCACACCACAGCTTTTTCAACTCATAAAACATTCTGCCTGTCAAGTTAATTTGCATTAACTCTATGAGAATACTGGGCTTAGAATATTTACAATAGCCTGAATCCTCCTAGCTCCCTACATACCATGTAAAACAATTAATGTTAATTATAAATAAATCAGTCCCCTGTAGGTGATGTGGTTGGTGCTCACACCAGACTGATAACAATACCTACGGTATAGCCCAGGCCTGGGTTTATCCGTATCGGTGAGATTGCTTCTGGAGCTATTTTTCCTCCCCAGGCCTGGACCTGATCGGATAAAACATCTGACCAATCAGGTAATTGTTTACATGTGATGTTGTCTGAGCATGTGCTATTTTTCCCTGGGCATCTTTGTACATCCTTCATGAAATCACAGAATACGGATTCACGGAAAATAAAAATAAAAATAATACAAAGCATGGATCTTTTAGTCACGGATATGTGATTTTGCATGAAATATCAATAGTAAATTAATAAAGTAAACATATATAAATGCAGGTAAGATATTTTAATTATGAACTTCGACAGTCCAAACATTTAATTGTTTTAGACATAATTTTTTTGTTATCCGTGATGCATCATCTGTATGAAATTGGTAATCTGTAATATACTGAAATGTCCCTGACCAATCCGTAAATTATTAGTATCCGTGATGCATCTGTATTAAAATCCGTAACCATAACATATTTTATATCCTTTTGTATTATATTTCCATAGTCCATGACCTATCCGTATTTTATCAACCGCTGGAGTGTGTACATGAGTTGTTTTGGAGTCCAAGCTGTACAGTATGACCCGGAATAATGTGCTACTACTTGGAAAAAAACCTTCCATGACTATTCCTAAATTGCATATGTTTATTTCCCTGAATGTCAGGACCAAGTGATATTATAGTCGGGATTATAGTTATGGTGTTTCTGCTCCAGACTGGAACTAAATTCAGGCAGATGGAGAGTCAGAGTTGGAGTTATAGTTATAGTTATAGTTATCAGTGTTGTGGGACCGGGCCCTCACTGTAGAATCAGACGTTGGATGTAATTAATATTTTTTTCGAAATACAGCAGGTTACTGAAGAATTTTGGTGTAAATTTACATCAGTTTCTTATAGCATAGGCACACCATATTGATAGTGATAGTATATGGACTATAATATCTCATATTCTTATTTTGAGAACCCAACAATTCCCAGGATCCCATGCATTTTGTAATTTTCACTGCTTTTTTATATACTCTGGGAAATAGTAGGCTTCGTAGAGGGGTCAGGCTAAAGGACACACATCCTGACATCCCTGTGACATTTATATGACTGATCCGAAGCACGTGCACACACATACATCCATAGTAGCATCCACTACACATGCATGCAAGCACGCACACATACGCATGAACACGAGCACACGCAGATGCACACATAGATACTCTCATGGACACACACTTGGCCTACTGTATACTTTCCTGCTTTGATGTAAAGCCCAAACGTACAGACAGAAGTGATGCTGCGAAAGAAATAGAAAGACAAAAGCAGGCCCAGATGGAAAGTTAGTCCTTTGCTTTTCCAGTCCCGTGAAGTCATTACGCACTTCATGCTCTTTACGTCAGAGAATAATACACTCTTTGAAGTCGGTTTACAGTATTGTATTATAGCATCACTAAGGCCACAACTAAGCCCTAACAAAAATGTCCTCTGGGATTACAGAAGGCTCCGCGGGCTACGCCAATAAATCGCCCGCTTTTTAAATTGAACAAACGGGTCCAATGGCGGTGCTCGAAAACGCCACTGAAGGAAGTTCATGAAAGACACGGGGACAATTCACGGGCAAGCGGCTCATCCATCGCCAGCCTTGTACACACACACATACGCATACATACACACACACACAGCCATTAAAGACAAAAAAAGACGAAGAAGGACAGGCTGAGTTGTTAAGACTTTAATCTGGGAGTTGTGGAGTGAAGGCCAAATCCAGTCTTTTTACTCTTTCTCCCATAGGGCACTGATCAATCACAACCTGATTCCCTCAAACCGTTTGTGCTGATCTCTTCATCCGTCACTGCACACTCCTCCATCAAGACCTAGTACAGCCTAAAAAGAAAAAACAACAGACAACAACAGACTTTCAATTAAGCAATCCGGAATAGATTCACTTGAACTGATTTATAGGGCGCAAACGATTGGCTAAGTGGAGCCTTTAATGAAAGCGAGGCATGAGTTTATTTGTAAAGGTCAGGCGTGTATTGTCGTTTTGCTGAACAGAGCCGACATCGACAGAGAGATGAGATTTCATGTCCCATTGAAATGTCACAATAACAAGAGCAGAATGGCCTCCTAAGTGGCTTTATTCATATTTGATTAGATATGCAGCTCTGAAGTGACACAATTGACATTTTTTTTCCTTCCTTATAAAGCAATATGAAATGGTTTCTTTTTTCTTTTCTTTTCAAAGATTATGAATATTGACTGCAGGCAAAACAACAAAGCGCCGGCTTTCAGGTAACCTCTGTCTTAATGCCTACCTCTGCAAATTCCTAGCTCGCTGAACATGCAGATTACTCTCATCGCTTTAAGAGGCCTAATGGTGTTCGACCGAAAAACCTGAGCAAGAGTTGATTCATGTAGATTGTAAAGCATCTGATGATGGCAGAAGGTCTTATGTCTGCAATTTTAGAAGAATTTACGTAACTATCTGACGTCATATGAAACGATACAAGATTAAGTTAGATTAAGGTTCGAGTTAAGGGGGAGTGCTAGTGGTCTCATCTCATTATCTCTAGCCACTTTATCCTTCTACAGGGTCGCAGGCAAGCTGGAGCCTATCCCAGCTGACTACAGGTGAAAGGCGGGGTACACCCTGGACAAGTCGCCAGGTCATCACAGGGCTGACACATAGACACAGACAACCATTCACACCTACAGTCAATTTAGAGTCACCAGTTAACCTAACCTGCATATCTTTGGACTGTGGGGGAAACCAGAGCACCCGGAGGAAACCCACGCAGACACGGGGAGAACATGCAAACTCCACACAGAAAGGCCCTCGCCGGCCCCGGAGCTCGAACCCAGGACCTTCTTGCTGTGAGGCGACAGTGCTAACCACTACACCACCGTGCCGCCAGTGCTAGGGGTCATATGTCTAAATAAATAAAATGTTATTTATTTCTAAAAATGTTTTTTTTTTAAGGTTTAATAGGCAATTACGAGTTTGTAGCCCTCTCTCTCTCTCTCTCTCTCTCTCTCTATATATATATATATATATATATATATATATATATATATATACTACTGTTCAAAAGTTTGGGGTCACTTTGAAATTTCCTTATTTTTGAAATAAAAGCACTGTTCTTTTCAATGAAGATCACTTTAAACTAATCAGAAATCCACTCTATCCATTGCTAATGTGGTAAATGACTATTCTAGCTGCAAATGTCTGGTTTTTGGTGCAATATCTCCATAGGTGTATAGAGGCCCATTTCCAGCAACTCTCACTCCAGTGTTCTAATGGTACAATGTGTTTGCTCATTGCCTCAGAAGGCTAATGGATGATTAGAAAACCCTTGTACAATCATGTTAGCACAGCTGAAAACAGTTGAGCTCTTTAGAGAAGCTATAAAACTGACCTTCCTTTGAGCAGATTGAGTTTCTGGAGCATCACATTTGTGGGGTCGATTAAATGCTCAAAATGGCCAGAAAAATGTCTTGACTATATTTTCTATTCATTTTACAACTTATGGTGGTAAATAAAAGTGTGACTTTTCATGGAAAACACAAAATTGTCTGGGTGACCCCAAACTTTTGAACGGTAGTGTACAGTATATATAAAGAAAGAAGAAACCTTTATTCGTCACATGCACACTTCAAGCACAGTGAAATTCATCCTCTGCATTTAACTCATCTGAAGCAGTGAACACACGCACACACTCAAAGCAGAGGGCAGCCACACTAGAGCGCCTGGGGAGCAGTCAGGGGTCAGGTACTTTGTTCAAGGGCACCTCAGCCCAAGGCAGCCCTATGTTAACCATGGGTGGCATGGTGGTATAGTGGTTAGCACAGTTACCTCACAGTAAGAAGATTCTGGGTTTGAACCCAGCTGTTGGCAAGGGCCTTTCTGTGTAGAGTTTGCATGTACTCTGGTTTCCCCCAAGACATACAGTTAGGTTAACACACATCTATATTTTTTACTTGAACCTTTTCTGCTAAAAATCCCATGCTGTTGTAGTTTTTTTCCCCCCCCTAAACATCATGGTATCTTAATTGCTGGGTAAACTATCAGTGAGTAATCATATTTGGAAAATACACTACGTCAAAGTACAATATTATGTTCAACACAAATTACTTACACTTAGTATTACATCTCAATTATTATCTCATCCAGCTGATGGGCTTATGCCATCATGTGTCATCTGTCGTCTGTCCATTGTTGTCCACATTTCACAAAAATCGTTTCTTCTTTTTCAATTCTTCACCAATTTTTATTCTTTTTGGCAGGAAGGTCGGTCTGCCTGGGGTGCATATAGCTTCTACCCAAATTTGCATGATTGGAATTAATAATGAAGATATGGAGTAATTAATCAATCCCTAATGAGCAGTTTCCACACAAATTGCTTCTTCTCCCTTAATTCTTCACCGATTTTGATTCTTTCTGGCATGAAGGTAGGGGGCCCTAGGGTGCATATAACTTCTACCCAGATTTGCTTAATTACAATTATTAATGAAGGTATGGACTAATTAAGCCTTAATGAGCAGTTCAACAAAAATTGCTTCTTCTCAGTCAATTCCTCGCCATTTTGGATTCTTTCTTGCAAATAGGTCGGTATTCCTAGGGTATACAGTGGTGATTGAAAGTTTGTGAACCCTTTAGAATTTTCTATATTTCTGCATAAATATGACCTAAACATCATCAGATTTTCACACAAGTCCTAAAAGTAGATAAATTGAACCCAATTAAACAAATGAGACAAAAAAATATTATACTTGGTCATTTATTTATTGAGGAAAATGATCCAATATTACATATCTGTGAGTGGCAAAAGTATGTGAACCTTTGCTTTCAGTATCTGGTGTGACCCCCTTGTGCAGCAATAACTGCAACTAAACATTTCCGGTAACTGTTGATCAGTCCTGCACACTGGCTTGGAGGAATTTTAGCCCGTTCCTCAGAACAGAACAGCTTCAACTCTGGGATGTTGGTGGGTTTCCTCACATGAACTGCTCGCTTCAGGTCCTTCCACAACATTTAGATTGGATTAAGGTCAGGACTTTGACTTGGCCATTCCAAAACATTAACTTTATTCTTCTTTAACCATTCTTTGGTAGAACAACTTGTGTGCTTAGGGTCGTTGTCTTTCTGCATGACCCACCTTCTTTTAAGATTCAGTTCACGGACAGATGTCCTGACACTTTCCTTTAGAATTCGCAGGTATAATTCAGAATTCATTGTTCCATCAATGATGGCAAGCCGTCCTGGCCCAGATGCAGCAAAACAGGTCCAAACCATGATACTACCACCACCATGTTTCACAGATGGGATAAGGTTCATATGCTGGAATGCAGTGTTTTCCTTTCTCCAAACATAACACGTCTCATTTAAACCAAAAAGTTCTATTTTGCTCTTATCTGTCCACAAAACATTTTTCCAATAGCCTTCTGGCTTGTCCACATGATCTTTAGCAAACTGCAGATGAGCAGCAATGTTCTTTTTGGAGAGTAGTGGCTTTCTCCTTGCAACCCTGCCATGCACACCATTGTTGTTCAGTGTTCTCCTGATGGTGGACTCATGAACATTAACATTAGTCCATGTGAGAGAGGCCTTCAGTTGCTTAGAAGTTACCCTGGGGTCCTTTGTGACCTCGCCGACTATTACACACCTTGCTCTTGGAGTGATCTTTGTTGGTCGACCACTCCTGGGGAGGGTAACAATGGTGTTGAATTTCCTCCATTTTTACACATTCTGTCTGACTGTGGATTGGTGGAGTCCAAACTCTTTAGAGATGGTTTTGTAACCTTTTCCAGCCTGATGAGCATCAACAACACTTTTTCTGAGGTCCTCAGAAATCTCCTTTGTTCGTGCCATGATACACTTCCACAAACATGTGTTGTGAAGATCAGAAATTGATAGATCCCTGTTCTTTAAATAAAACAGGGTGCCCACTCACACCTGATTGTCATCCCATTGATTGAAAACACCTGACTCTAATTTCACCTTCAAATTAATTGCTAATCCTAGAGGTTCACATACTTTTGCCACTCACAAATATGTAATATTGGATCATTTTCCTCAATAAATAAATGACCAAGTATAATATTTTTGTCTCATTTGTTTAACTGGGTTCTCTTAATCTACTTTTAGGACTTGTGTGAAAATCTGATAATGCTTTTGGTCATATTTATGCAGAAATATAGAAAATTCTAAAGGGCTCACAAACTTTCAAGCACCACTGTATATCGCTTATATATATATATATATATATATATATATATATATATATATATATATATATATATCTTGTATATAGTGTATATAGCTTGCAACATTTATTATGCAAGGTGGCCCACTTTAGATCGTTCCTTCTGGACTAGACAGAGCCGGAGTGAGCTACACCATCATTGATGGTCTCGTATCCTTTTATGGTCATGACTGCAATGCTAGCAATGCTAGGGTCTGAGTAAAAAATGAACTTAAAGGGTTTGACATTTTCAAAATGTGTACTTTTTTCTTTTATTACCTATATTTCTTGAAATCCTTTTCACATTCTGACAGCAATGAATAAATCAAATGCTCTGACAATGAAAACTAGTCACATGGTTGTAAAAATCCCGTCCAATCAGTCCAAAAGAGATGATTGGTTGTCCTATCCGCCTGCCTTCCTGTGCTCTGTCTGCTCGTGCACATGACCAGAGTCTTCCACAAGGCTAGGAGGACATATTGAAGACATATTGCGAAAGCTGGCAAGCTAGTCAACAGCTATGAGTATTAGCAATATCCATTTACATTTATTATGATAATGTTAGGTGTTTTCTTACATGTAAATGAGAGATGAGATTGTTGGATATGGCAACAATGCGCTATGCTCCTTCCACTAATGCTCTCTCTTTGTCTCTCATGGACTCATCCTCTAGGAGTAGTCAGGCGGTGTGCACGTTCATGTGTATTGAAGGAGTCCTGAAGGGAAGGGGTGGAATTTTTTTGTTTGGATATTTTTGAATTTTCGCATACTCTTGCTGGTTTCTCCAAAACTTCCTACTCTGCTTTTAAATGACTACCTGAAAAGTGTAAATGGTTTTCTTGAGGAATCAGGATACTTATTCAGCAGTGGAACATTTGCTTTGAGCAAAATCAAGAATGTGTATTATGCATATTATTTTATGAAATCACATCACCATTGATGTTTGAAATTTTCTGACTTTTATGTGAGATTGGATTTGACACTTTTGTGATATGCGACATATTATATTGACCAGACATCAAAACAAAAATAATGACAATATATTTACTAGTTATTCCACAAAATTGAGTCGTACATGAGCTGATAGCTGATGAGGTGCATAGCACCGAGTTGTCTACAAGCTATGTACGACGAGATTGAATGGAATAACTGTTTGATTCTATCCACATTCACTGGATTTTGAGAAACTGAGCATTTTTATCTTTATTTTTTGCAAATTCGATAAATAAAAACTTTTTACAAAACATCCGACAAAATCATTTCCACTTAGAATGCAAACAAGCTGGCAAAATGACAGAAGCAATTTGCGAAAAATGCGATAATAATAATTCTTGAAGAATAAAAAAAAGATACGCTCTTACCATCAAATACTTTCATTCCATATTTTGTTGCTTTTTTGTGTTTTGGGGGGTTTCGTTTTCAAGTAGAGCTTTTATTTCATCCTCGGTTGGTTCAGTAACACGGGCCACCATTTTGTTTTTCTCGACTCATGGTATATGAGCTGATATCCTAGTAGTAGAGTGTGTGCTTGCTCATATCCAGTGAATGTGGACAGAATAAAAATAAATATTTTATTCAAGGTGGTGTTGAATAATTTTCTCATCTCTCATCTCATTATCTGTAGCCGCTTTATCCTGTTCTACAGGGTCACAGGCAAGCTGGAGCCTATCCCAGCTGACTATGGGCGAAAGGCGGGGTACACCCTGGACAAGTCGCCAGGTCATCACAGGGCTGACACATAGACACAGACAACCATTCACACTCACATTCACACCTACGGTCAATTTAGAGTCACCAGTTAACCTAACCTGCATGTCTTTGGACTGTGGGGGAAACCGGAGCACCCGGAGGAAACCCACGCGGACACGGGGAGAACATGCAAACTCCGCACAGAAAGACCCTTGCCGGCCACGGGGCTCAAACCTGGACCTTCTTGCTGTGAGGCGACAGCGCTAACCACTACACCACCGTGCCGCCCTGAATAAATTTGACTTTGAAAAAAAAAAATTGTTCAGTGACACTCATTTGGATATTTGGCTTGGGTTTAATTTCTTATATTTCCAGTACAACTGTATGATATGAGACTTAAGGAACGATTGGTACCACACCAATCGAGTGAATACACACGCCCATGTCCATCAGTTCATACAGGTAAATCAGTAATTTTTTACAATTATTTTTCCAGATATCTAAGGTAATATTGAGGGTACCATAAATAAATAAATAAATAAATAAAAGCTGTCCCACGTTGGCAGAACTAATATCTTTTTTCAAGTGTTTAGAGACAAAGTTAGCATGTTTTAAATGCTTGCATAGTGACCTCAGAGTGTGAAATTTTGTAAAAAAAATGGTTTGAGGAGTAATTTTATGCCAGTATATTCACTTAATTTACCTGTTTACAGTACTGCAAATGGGAACATGATATTGTAAACAGTGGGCGTGTCTGGCTCAGGGCTCCACACCAGCTGTGTTTGTATTACATTATGTGTTTCATCCGTGTTGAACAGTACATCTAATCCCTGCTCAAATATAAACAGATTATGATGCAAAAATGAACAAGCATATTTTTAATTAAGAATTTGTCAGAAATATAAATGATATTGAGTAATATAATTAAACGACAACAACAACAATAACAATAATGACAGAGTGTTCCAGAAGGATGGTTTAGGTGCATGTTAGTCTCAAAAGTAGCATTTACGTAGGTCATGTTAGATATGGAGGTATATTTATTTATTACATGAGGTGTTTTATTACATTTATTACATGAGCCCATTTATTACATTTTATACCCCAGAATTCTTTAATCTGATTCATCAGAAGTTGTTGTTGATTCATTTTCTGTAACAGCATCTCCAACAGTAGTGCAGCTGTAATTCAAAGGTTTTCCACCACAAGACAGTCTTCAGAACAGAGGAATTTATACTTTGTAGTTTTACCGTAACATGATAACTTGTAATTTATTTTCTTTTTTTCTGTCTTATTAACTTTAAAAGGAAAAACATACAAGAGGCTGATGAGAGACTTTTTACAGCTGTGATAACGCAAGTGATAATAGGAACCCTCATGCCTGTGTTACCTTCTGGCTCTCCACTTTTAGTTATGTTGTCATAGTTAGTTTTGCCGGAGTCCCTGCTTGCACTCAGTGCAAAATGTATACTGTTCCTACTTATTCATCAGGTGACATTGGGCATACCTAACAACCTGTGCCCCCCCACCCACACTCTGTCCCTCTGAGTTACATGTCAATCCTGAGATCGAGATGTTGACCTCTTTTGCTCCTCAGACTCACCTGATCCATCCTGATGCCCTATGTCTGGCTGGAGTCTCATCACATCACTCCTGTAGAGGACGGCCCCATATGGACAGTTGAAAGTCACACTTGGAAGATGCTCTGGACACTTACAGTAATGCTTTTATGGCTGAGGACTACAGTTAACTTGCTAACTTTAGGACTGCAGTTGTCATGAACAGTTTTGCACTCAAGTTTCCATCAATGAAGAGTTTATAACATCAACAAAACTGACTTCATGTTAAAAATGTTAAAAAATGTTATAATCACATTATCTGTTATCACTCAAATGAGGGTGGGTTCCCTTTTGAGTCTGGTTCCTCTTGAGGTTTCTTCCTTGCCACCATCGCCACAGGCTTGCTCATTGGGGATAGATTAGGGATAAAATTAGCTCATGTTTAAAGTCACTAAAAGTCTGTAATGCTGCTTTGCAACAATGTCTAATGTTAAAAGCGCTATACAAATAAACCTGAAACTTGAAAACTTGAACCAGCTTGTTTTGTAGATGTTCCAAAACATTAACTGTAACTTAATATTGATTAAAAGGATGACATTTTCTGTAATTAATAAAACAAAATTAGTTACTGGGTAATTGTTGTGGTATAAGAGGCATAAAACACTTCACAATGTGTCGGAATCGGAAAATAATCAACCTCCTTATACATTGCAACTTACACATTGATATGTTTTCAGTTAAGTTTTATTTTTTGCATATTATATTATATTATATTATATTATATTATATTATATTATATTATATTATATTATATTATATTATATTATATTATATTACACAAGTTCATCACAAATCCTTTTTCCACCAAAGAGCATCAGCAAACCGAAATGTAAATATAGTTGTCTATATCACAAGCTTTATTCGGTTAAGATTATATTTACACGTGTTTTTTTTTTTTTCTGTCTATTTGTCACACCTTTTTTACCTTCTTTCAGCTGAATGTATTTTTTTAAACAGGATCAGTTCTCTCTCTCTCTTTCTCTCTCTCTTTCTCTCTCTCTAATCCCTGGATGATGTATGCCAGATGGCTTTTACTACATCGTTTATCGGCTAAGCAGACACAATTATCCAGCCCAACCTACAGTGCTTCCACAGCTCCACTTTACTCTCGCCCCTCCTTGTGCTTCTGTCTCTCCCAGGCTATTATTCCCGCTCCTATTATTCCAAGCCTCCTTACACTCACTGTATAGCCTCTGCCGAGTGGGATGATGTTCTACCTGAGGTTGAGCACACTGATTGGTTTAATTTGGAACTGTTCAGGCAAGTGCAAGCAAAAATCCCAAATACTGTAACATCACTCTTTTTCTTTTTTTTTGCCTATGCATAAAGTGATCATGAGCAGCATGGTGGTGTAGTGGTTAGCGCTGTCACCTCACAGCAAGAAGGTTCTGGGTTCGAGCCCAGTGGCTGATGGGGCCTTTCTGGGCGGAGTTTGCATGTTCTCCCCATGTCCGCATGGGTTTCCTCCGGGTGCTCCGGTTTCCCCCACAGTCCAAAGACATGCAGGTTAGGTTAACTGGTGACTCTAAATTGACCGTAGATGCGAATGTGAGTGTGAATGGTTGTCTGTGTCTATGTGTCAGCCCTGTGATGACCTGGCGACTTGTCCAGGGTGTACCCCGCCTTTCGCCCGTAGTCAGCTGGGATAGGCTCCAGCTTGCCCGTGACCCTCCAAGCGGTTATGGATAATGGATGGATGGATAAAGTGATCATTGTGTAAAACTGGTGTTAGGGAAATCTGGACAAGAGCAAGCATTTTATTTGTTTGTTTGGCTGTTTATCTATCTTTGCATCCTGTCATCTATCCACCCACTTCTCCACTCACCCATCCATCCATCCATCCATCCATCCATCCATCCATCAATCTACCCATAATAATCCATCCATCCATCAATTCAATAACCTCTCCTTCCATGCCATCCATACATCAATCTACCCATACTAATCCATCCATCCATCCACCCATCAAATAACCTCTCCTTCCATACCCAACCATCAATTTACACTGTTAAAAATTTACTGTAAAATTTACAATAAATTACTGGTAGCAGAGTAGCCAGTATTTTACTATAAAATTTACAGTAACAAAAAAACCTACAGTATGTTACTGTAATTTTTACACTTCTGCAAGATGTTACTGTAAATTTTTAACAGTGTAGACACAGACAACCATTCACACTCACTTTAGAGTCACCAGTTAACCTAACCTGCATGTCTTTGGACTGTGGGGGAAACCGGAGCAAACCCACATGGACAACATGCAAACTCCACACAGAAAGGCCCTCGCCGGCCATGGGGCTCAAACCCGGACCTTCTTGCTGTGAGGCGACAGCGCTAACCATTACACCACCGTGCCACCCTGAGGCTAATAATTAGGCCTAAAAACCAACATTAGATTGAGTCCATATACTTGTAGAATTGATACAGATGTTGCCGCCTTATGCACACGTTGAAAAATACCAGTCATAAAAACAAATCAGTATGAGTTCAACATCCAGTAAAGCTTATTATATTTAGAGGCAACTTGCAAAAGAGCTTGCTTCCTGCTCCCTTACCAGATTCACGGCAGTGGGTGAGTGGGTTGCATCAGCATCCGTCCGCTCGCTTCGTGCTTAGCACCAAAAAATTCCCTGAAACCTTTGCGCGTTACGGTAGCAGTACACTGTATTGTATAAACGTAGCCACCTACAGTTATTTACTGTATAAGCGTCATACAGTATCTTACTGTAAAATAATACGGTGCCATACTGCAAGTTTTACAGCAATTGTTTACAGTGTACCCATTCTAATCCATCCATCCATCCATCCAATAACATCACTTTTCATTCCCACCCATCCATCAATCTACCCATACAAGTCCATCCATCTATCCACCCATCCATCCAATAACCTCTTCTTCCATACCCATCCATCCATCAAGCTACCCATACTAATCCATCCATACATCCATGCATCTTCCATCCACCCATCCATCCATCTAATAACCTCTCCTTCCATACCCATCCAGCCATCAATCTACCCATACAAATCCATCCATCCATCCATCCATCCATCCATCCATCAACCTCTCCTTCCATACCCATCCAGCCATCAATCTACACATACAAATCCATCCATGCATCTTCCATCCATCCATCCATCCATCCATCCATCCATCCATCCATCCATCCATCCAATAACCTCTCCTTCCATACCCATCCAGCCATCAATCTACACATACAAATCCATCCATGCATCTTCCATCCATCCATCCATCCATCCATCCATCCATCCATCCATCCATCCATCCATCCAATAACCTCTCCTTCCATACCCATCCAGCCATCAATCTACACATACAAATCCATCCATGCATCTTCCATCCATCCATCCATCCATCCATCCATCCATCCATCCATCCATCCATCCATCCATCCAATAACCTCTCCTTTCATGCCATCAATCTACCCATACTAATCCATCATTCCATGCATCTTCCATCCATCCATCCATCCATCCATCCATCCATCCATCCATCCATCCATCCAATAACCTCTCCTTCCATACCCATTCATCCATCAATCTACCCATACAAATCCATCCATCCATGCCTCATCCATCCATCCATCGAATGAACTCTCTCCTTTCATGCCCATCCAGCATCAATCTACCCATACTAATCCATCCATCCATCCATCCATCCATCCATCCATCCATCCATCCATCCAATAACCTCTCATTCCATACCCATTCATCTGTCAATCTACCTATACAAATCCATCCAATCATCCATGCCCCATCCATCCATCCATCCATCCATCCATCCATCCATCCATCCATCCATCCATCCATCCATCCAATAACCTCTACTTTCATGCCCATCCATCCATTAATCTACCCATACTAATCCATCCATCCATCCATCCATCCATCCATCCATCCAATAACCTCTCCTTCTATACCCATTCATCTGTCAATCTACCCATACAAATCCATTCATCCATTCATCATCCATCCATCTAATAACCTCTACTTTCATGCCCATCCATCCATTAATCTACCCATGCTAATCCACCCATCCATCCATCCATCCATCCATCCATCCATCCATCCATCCATCCATTAACCTCTCCTGATGTACCCATCCATACATCCATCAATCTACCCATACTAATCCATCCATCATTGCATCTGCATCCATCAATCCATCCATCCATTCATCTATCCATCCACCCATACCCATCAACCCATCCTATCTTCTATCCATCTATCCAGTCATCCAGTCACCCATACCATACATCAACACTGCAAAAAATTGAAAACTGAATTTGAGGAGAAAATTACTTAATACTAGTGAAATGATCTTGCTGCATGGACAGATAATTTTACTTGACAAGACATCTTGGAATAAGTTGGTTGCAATCTAGAACTAGGTTTAATAATCTCAGAATTGGTCTCCTGTATTCTTCTAACAGGAAATACTAGATAATTTAAACTATTTTCAAGATATTTTCACTTGCTAAGATATCATTTTTTTTGTAGTGAAGTCCATCCATCCCACTAATCCATTCACCTACGCATATCATTCAACCATTCACTCATCCATCTAACCTCCCATCCATCTATCATTGCATGAATTTGAAGTTAATTCAGTGTTAGTAGAATTTCACATGATTAAAGCAGACAGCTATGAAACAGATGTAGTCAGGTGGCAGGTAAATTGCAAAGGGAGTTGACATGCAAAGGGATTTCACACTCGTAAATTGAAATTATGGTAACCTGCACCTTGGAGCTGCAGGTGCCATCTCGAGAGGCAGAGATAGAGAGAGAGAGATTGCTCAGGTAAGCAAAGCCCTGTGAGAAGGTGTTATCAGTTTACAGTCTCACCCTTTCCGTAGGCACCTCATTAAGCTGGTTTCCCTAGAAACAATGTTTGCATTGAGTGGCTACATTAGCGCACCTCTTAGACTGCACCAGCTCCGGCACCAGCCTCATGCTAATGAACGTATGAATATTAATAAAGTGAGTGCATTGGTGGTGTTGAGAGCAAATCCTCATATTGATTAGGAGGTGATGAGTGTAGTAAAAAAAAAAAAAAAAAAAAAATGAAATGTCCAAAAATAAAAAATCACATCAGGTTGATCAAACTAGTCCCTGCACTCGCACCTGTCACGACCTGATCTACTCAGGTACAGTAAGTATGCTGATTTTTCTCTGACTTTTTTTTTTTACTCTCTCATCTCTCAAGTGACTCGTGTAGCGACATATTAAATTTCAGACGTATTTAAGAAGCAGAAGGAGTGACGGATTTCCTGCCCATGTCTGTGTCAGGCGGATGCACGCGGACGTGCCGGATATCTCAAATGCACAGGTAATGATGCCTCTTTAATCAGACAGCTGGCTTTTCCCATCCCGCTTGATGTCACATATCCAATTCCATTTGTTAAACAGAAGATGATGGCCAAAACAGTGTTACTTTTCTAAATCAAGGTCTGTCTCACACACACACACACATACACAGAGCCTGGTCCTAGAGAGTAGAAGACACATGAAAGCTGTGGATCATATCTCCTTTTCAATATGCATAATCAGTGTGCTAATACTATTTGGATGCTGGAAACTTTTGGATTAAAGTTAAGCTGAAAGCATGGAATAAATTATGCTTTTTTATTTATTTATTTATTTATTTTTTTGCAAGCAGTGGTATGTCAATGCCTAAATAAAAGCATTTCTTATTCCTGCACAGGCAGGAGATGGCTCAAGATGTGGTCACTAGGAGCCAGGGAAAACGGTTGGGAGTAATTCAACCCACTTGAGCCCCAGAGACTTTAAGCTCAGGCACAAGATCCCTTCTGTGTCTTCAGCGACTCTGTGACCTACTGGAACTCACGTTTTTGTCTGTTACAATTCACTCTACAGTGCCTTTGTTCGCCTTTTCGTGACAAAAAGAAAAAAAAAACTCACTGTAATGTTTTTTTCTTCACACCCCCATCCCCAGCACTTTCTTGTTTTCTTTTTGACTGCCTTTTTTTTTTTTTTTCTTTGAGCATGTCTTTCTCCCAGAACGTTTTATGAATAGAAACAACAGTGACTTGAATGCAAAATGGCCCTTTCAAAGCGCCTGGCCTGACAGGAAAAGGGGCTCGGCAGAAATAAAGTGGCACTCTTGCGTTCTCCCGCTTTGCTTTTCCACTGTCTCGCCGGAGTCTCCCCCTGCAGCTCGATGCCATCTCATTTGTCATGTTATCAAATGCAAACTTATACGTATTTTGCCCACATGTGCTGTGCAGAGGATGATGGCGTGAGATTGAGATGTTCTGGCCATGAGCCAATTCTCAGCTGAATAAACAGACCAAGCATCATTTGGTCAGCCTGGTTGGCACACAAGGCCATGTTTGTCTTTTCTTCTTCTTCTTCTTCTTCTCTTCTCATCATAAGATGAGGCAAGCACATTGCTTTTTATCTGTCCCTTCCTAACACTAGTTCATTCTTGCCAACAACTGGGTCTTACTAAAACACGTTTAACATAAAAGGCGTCACACCAACAGAGAGCTTTGAAGTGTCGTCACAGTATTTATTGACTAAGGTGGGGGGACTGGAGGAGGGGAACAGACAAAGATGTGGAGAGGGAGGGACGGAGAGTCACTTAACAGGCATGAAGAGCTGCCCATTAAGTGAAGAAGGTTAACTGTCTGTTTCTATCATTGACGTAGCGTATTAGTTAAATAAAAGCTAATCAATGAGCTGGACACACATTGTGATTGGATTAACGGAGTGTATTCAAAGTATGCTTCTTGAAACACTGATTCAACGTAAAAAAAAGAAAAAAATCAACATGCAAGACAGAATCTCTTCTCTTGGAAGAGATTCACTGTGAAAATAGTGCAAAACATGCAAATGATATAGACATTTGAATATGCTTATTAAACATGAAACATGCTTATTTCATGTTTACCTGCTATACCTCAAGTGCCCTTGACTGTTTGGTTATTTGAACCAATTTATGTGTGTGTGTGTATATATATATATATATATATATATATATATATATATATATATATATATATATTAGTGCTGTCAAGCGATTAAAATATTTAATCGCGATTAATGTCGCGACTGTCATAGTTAACTCGCGATTAATCGCAATTTAATCGCACATTTTTGTCACATGAAAAAACATTGTAATTCTCTTATCAGCATAAAAAAGTGAATGGGCTTGCGTTGTACCAATGTTTTTTTTTTTTTTTTATTGCAGAGCATAACACTACGGAGCCGTA
Source organism: Neoarius graeffei (assembly GCF_027579695.1). Classification (NCBI taxonomy): domain Eukaryota; kingdom Metazoa; phylum Chordata; class Actinopteri; order Siluriformes; family Ariidae; genus Neoarius; species Neoarius graeffei. Next base: position 93,795,635 of record NC_083573.1, read on the forward strand.
GAGGGGACATGGTGAATAAAAAAATAAAGCGTGGGAACGACTTATAAGGTGTGTGCACGAGATATTAATGTGCGCGCACGAGTTATAACCCGTGCGCATGCTTTGCGTGAAGGCGTGCGCTCGGGTAATTAAAAGTGAGGGGACGAGTTACTACGGCTCCGTATAACACGTCTTGTCACAGCCACTGCAAAGTCGGGCTGAAGCCGCCGATGGGAAAACGAAACCTAAGCCGAGCACCGTGGCTCTTCGTCCCGAGGCGCGGCAGCGCGAGCTGCCCGCGCTGGTTCTTTGGGGGGAGGGCAGAGGACTCTGGCTGTGCAGGGCGTGACATTACAGTCTAGCTGCTATCGTTTTTCTAAGCAAAGTCTCTGTTCTGTTCCAAGTTCCTAGCAGTTTCAAAAGCTTATGAAAAACCTACATCATGTCACAGAGCGTTAATCTCGTGATAAAAAAATTATCGCCGTTAAAATTGAGGTTAACGCGATAATAACGCGACATTTTTGACAGCACTAATATATATGAGTGTTTAGTCTACGTCTAGTTCATATCTAGAGTGTTTATACTGTTTATATTGTCTGTTTGAGTGTTTAGTCTGTGTGTAGTTCTCATCTAGTGTTTATACTGTTTATTTATACTGTTTATATTGTTTGAGTGTTTAGTCTATGTCTAATTCCTATCTAGAGTGTTTATATTGTTTGTTTTTTTCAATTATTCTATTTTTATTTATTGCATTGCCTGTTTGCACTGTGGGTCAGAGAGGACTGATATTTCATCTGTGCTGTATGTTGAGCATGTATAGCATATTTGACAATAAAGTTGACTTGACTTGACTTGAATATATTAATTTTAAAATTTGAAAGGCATTGAAACAATAAAATCGCTGTATAGGATATAAAGAATAAGGACTGGCTTCACTGGAATATTGACGGCTCACTAATTAAGATAAGTAAGTCCTTATAATCCATTGAGGCTAAAGCAAACTAAGCAGAGACTGATGAAGATTCCAAACAAAGCGAACATAAACAACTGAGGGAAGCCATGCCATCTTCTTTTCAGCAGCACCTTCTTATTTAGAGATGTCTTTCAATCCTGTCAATTTAAACAAATAACAAATGATACAAAGGGTCACTTCCGGGGAATGTAAAACGCAGCACTGAGGCCCCTGCAGGGCCAACAATGGCGTCTCTTCGCATCACAACAGCCATTGCGAAGCAGGATGGGCTCAATATTTACATTTCCTTTTTGACATTTGTGAAAGGTTTTCTTGAACACACGGTGGGCCGAAAGAGAATGGCTGAATAATAAGAGATTAAAAGGTGAAGGGGACACAAGGGAGAGAACAGGGGACAGAAAGGCAAATCCTGGCCCCAGGGGCCTGATGTTAAAAACACAATGTGTGCTAGGGCAGTAAAGCAGTCAACACTTCTTTTTCACCCCCTCCCCATGTACCACCTGCATTACAATTAACCTCATGGCAACCTTGAGGTCCCTGATTAGTGAAGGCCTATTGTCTCGGACACATTAGAGCATGGCCTTCACTCTGCCCCAACGCCCTCGAATCGACAAATCAAATCCCAGTCCGGTGAAACACTCAGCCCCAGGGATCAGGCCCTAGTGTCTATAGCTGAAGTAGATGTGTAAAAGCTTTCAGAGTGTGTAATGCTACCTGTACAAGCTATGATCTGTGGACTGAAGCTATTCTGGTGAGTCTGTACAAGCAGTGTGATCTGTGGTTTGCCGAGAAAGCAGCAGCAGAGCTGTGTTCCATACAGCATTACTATAATTTATTTTTATTGCTTTTGCAGCTAAAACATTACAATGAAAATGTGATGTAGAATTAGATAACCTGTCAAGGGGTGGGATATATTAGGCCGCAAGAGAACAGTCCTTGAAGTTGATGTGTTGGAAGCAGGAAAAATGGGCAAGTGTAAGATCTGAGTGATTCTGACAAGGGCCAAATTGTGATGGCAAAATTACTGGGTCTGAGCATCGAACCAAATGGCACATCTTGTATGGTGTTCCTGGTATGCTGTAGTTAGTACTGAACAAAAGTGGTCCAAGGAAGGACAACCGGTGAACTGGTGACAGGATTACAGGTGTTGAAGGCTCATTGATTCGCATGGGGCATGAAGGTGAGCCCATATGGTCCAATCCCAATCCCACAGAAGAGCTACTGTAGCATTAACTGCTGAAAAAGTTAATGCTGGCTAAAACAGAAAGGTGTCAGCATTAACTTTTCTACACTGGTTCAAGCTTAGTAGCTGATGGGGGTCTTTCTGTGTGGAGCTTGCATGTTCTCCACATGTCTGCATGGGTTTTCTCCAGGTGTTCTGGGTTCCACCACAGTCCAAAGACTTTTCTGTTTTCTGTTCACTAATCAGCTGTTTTCTATAGCAGGCAGAACGGTGGTGTAGTGGTTAGCACTGTCACCTCACAGCAAGAAGGTTCTGGGTTTGAACCTCAAGGCCGATGGGAGCCTTTCTGGGTGGAGTTTGCATGTTCTCCCCATATCTGTGTGGGTTTCCTCCGGGTGCTCTGGTTTCCCCCCACAGTTCAAAGACATGCAGATTAGGTAAAGATACCCAGCCACTAGGGTTGTACAAGCCAGTGCATATTTAGTGCCAGTCCCAAGCCTGGATACATTGGGAAGGGTTGCATCAGGAAGGGCATCCGGTGTAAACCCTATGCCAAATCAAATATGCGGAACAGAGCCACTGTTGCAATCCCAAATTAATGGGAAGAAGAAGTTTGTGCTACAGTAACTCTTCTGTGGAATTGGACCATATGGGCTAGCCTTTGTGCCCCATGCAAGTCAATGAACCTTCAACACCCATGACCCTGTCACTGGTTCACCTGTTGTCCTTCCTTGGACCACTTTTGGTCGGTACTAACCACTGCATACCAGGAGTACCCTACAAGATGGGCCACTTTGGAGATGCTCAGATCGAGTCATCTCACCATCACAATTTTACCCTTGTCAAAGTCACTCCTTACACTTGCCCATTTTTCCTGCTTCCAACACATCAACTTCAAGAACTGACTGTTCTCCTGTTGCCTAATATATCCCACCCCTTGACAGATGCCATTGTCATGACATCATCAATGTTGTTCACCTCTCAATGTTTTTAATTTTATAGCTGATTGGTGTTGTAGCACGCGTTCTAGGTGGGTGGAGCACAGAAGCACGGCAGGCCAGAACTGAGTTCTCAAAACTCTTTTATTTAGCTTTTCAGCTTTGATATTATCTCACACACATGCACGCACACAAGCATCCAGGTTGGGGGAGAGCTCCCTTCCTCTGCTCTCCCTCTCCTTTATAGGGCACGGTCACTGGGGAAGACCCACAAACACCTTCCCTAACTCCGCCCTCCCTTCACAGACTGACGTTTAACCACGCCCCTGCTGCCACAGGTGTATTATGTAACAACGAAATACAGCTATATACAAATGACTGATAAAGGAAAAAATGTTGGCCCTGTTACACTGTAGGGTGTGTTTAGTCATTTTTCTGCTTTACTTTTTGTTCACTTGTCCCTTCATTGAAAGTGTCCTTCACTACAAATCAATCCAAAGTTTTTCTGACTGATCACCTTTACCCTATGACAAAACATTTCTATCCTGATGGGCGTGGTCTCTTCCAGGATGATTCTGCCCTCATTCCAGTCTCACTGAATGGGTTGATGAGGATGAAAATGATATAAACCATATGCTATGGTCTTCACACTCACCAGACCTCAGCACAATTAAAGACTTTGGGGAGATTTTGGAACGACCATAATCACAACACCAACCAGACGTGGGTAGTAACCTGCGATGTCTACTCCATTAAGATAAGATAAGATAAGATAAGATAAGTCTTTGTCATTGTCACTTTTCCAAAGGTACAATGAAATTGAAGGTGCTGTTGACTCATTATGAGTTATAGAAAAAATAAGAACAAATAAAGTATAAAAAATAAATAGGAAAGTATACAGAATTGCACTGGTAAAATAGTAGAAACAGAATATAAAAAGAATTGTATTGGTTCTGTATGTACACAGATTGCACTGAAAAGGGAAAAATTATATTTTATATATATATATATATATATATATATATATATATATATATATATATATATATACATACACACACAAATGGCACATTGGGATAGGGCCAAGAATCGTTCTATTGCACATTTGAGTTTAAAGCCATGATTGCTTTGGGATAGAAACTGTTTTTTAGGCGGTTTGTCCTGGTTTTCATTGCTCAAATTACACGTACTTAAGTAATATTTTCTAATAAGTTGTACTTATAGGTGCAGTTTTAATGGGTAACATTTTTTCAATCATACCTGATTACATTTCTGATTTTTAAAACATAGTCCGTTACATTAGACTATGCACTTCTCACAACTTTTATCTCATTTTGTAAATTATTTTTATTCACACATGCACAGCGGTGGCATGGTGGTGTAGTGGTTAGCGCTGTCGCCTCACAGCAACAAGGTCCGGGTTCGAGCCCTGTGGCCGGCGAGGGCCTTTCTGTGTGGAGTTTGCATGTTCTCCCCGTGTCCGTGTGGGTTTCCTCCGGGTGCTCCGGTTTCCCCCACAGTCCAAAGACATGCAGGTTAGGTTAACTGGTGACTCTAAATTGACCGTAGGTGTGAATGTGAGTGTGAATGGTTGTCTGTGTTTATGTGTCAGCCCTGTGATGACCTGGCGACTTGTCCAGGGTGTACCCCGCCTTTCGCCCGTAGTCAGCTGGGATAGGCTCCAGCTTGCCTGCGACCCTGTAGAACAGGATAAAGCGGCTACAGATAATGAGATGAGATGAGTTTCAGGCCAGTGGCATTGAACACATCCGCAGTAGGACATTGTGTGAACCTGCTAATTCACGTGATTGTGCCATGCAGACAGAGACTGCTTGTGCTGGTTGTACAGTGCCTTCCAAGATCATTGCCCCCCTTATAAAGATCAGTTACAAGGGTTAGAAAAAAATCCACCTTTTGGTGAAGTCGCTTCATCTCTCACTGAATTAAGAAAAAAAGAAAGAAAAACCTTTAATTGAAATAAATTTATTCAGAGAAAAACAAATCACTCATCAAGAACTTATTATTTTAAACAAAAACACTTGTGCCAGAATTATTGGCACCCCAGAAATGATAGTGAACACAACGTCACTGAAAAATGTTTCCCATTTAAATTGTACAGTATTTTTGAGTTGATTGGAGTAGGTAGGAACTTTCAATTGGTAATCCATGACTTCCTGATTAAATAGGGACAAACATGAGATGACACAAAGGCCAAATTTCTGTCCATGCCCATTTCTACTGTTAGGGCAATAATCAAAAGTGGTCACCAACTGTTACAATTTTGCCTGGAAGAGGACACAAGTTTATTTTGCCCCCATATGCAGTGAGGAGGAGGGTAAGAGAGGGGAAAAAAAGATGATGATTACTGTTGGGGGAAGCCATGGCCTAATGTTTAGAGAAGCAGCTCATCTCATCTCATTATCTCTAGCTGCTTTATCCTGTTCTACAGGGATGCAGGCAAGCTGGAGCCTATCCCAGCTGACTACGGGCGAAAGGCAGGGTACACCCTGGACAAGTCGCCAGGTCATCACAGGGCTGACACATAGACACACAACCATTCACACTCACGGTCAATTTAGAGACACCAGTTAACCTAACCTGCATGTCTTTGGACTGTGGGGGAAACCGGAGCACCCGGAGGAAACCCACATGGACAACATGCAAACTCCACACAGAAAGGCCCTCGCCGGCCACAGGGCTCGAACCCAGACTTTCTTGCTGTGAGGCAACAGCGCTAACCACTACACCACTGTGCTGCCCCAGAGAAACAGCTTTGGGACCAAAAGGTTGCTGGTTTGATTCCCTGGACCAGCAAGACTGGCTGATGTGCCCTTGAGCAAGACACCTAACCCCAATTGCTCTGGCAAGTGGGATGGATGGCTCATTGTTGGTGAATTACAAGAAAAAGTACAATATTGGAGTCTCCAAAAACACCATCAGATGCTGCTAACAGGTTATTTGGAAGGTGTGACAGGAAAAAAAAAAACCTTTTCTGTCAGTTAACCACAAATGTAAACACCTGAAGTTTGTGAAATGCTATGACAACTTTGATTGGAATCATGTTCAGGAAGAGATCTTCTTTCATCTGTTCCCATTAGGGGTCACCACAGTGGATAATGTCCCTCCATCTCCTCCTGTCCTCTGTATCTTTTTCTTTTGTACCAACCGTCCTCATGTCCTCCTTCACCACATCCATAAATCTCATCTTTGGTCTTCCTCATTTCCTTCGACCTGGCAACTCCATCTCCAGCATCCTTTTCCTAATATACCCTGGATCTCTCCTCTGGACATCACCAATCTAAACCATCTCAATCTTGTCTCTCTCGCTTTGTCTCCAAGCCGTCCTTTACCGTATGTGCCACCCCTCTAATACACTTGATAGATCATCGTCCTAACCTCACCCTAACCTTAAATGAAGCCTAATACAACTCAAATGTCAGTTCGCCTAACAATCACTAATTCACTCAGGTAAACCAAAGACACTGTCAGCAACGTCATGCCACTGGCCTGAAACTGCTGTTGTCAAACTACTGGGGTGTAAAATTGTGGCTCTGCAGTGAGAAAAAAATGGAAGAGATGATATTTACCATTAAGCTATTTTTTTAAGATTTATTAAACTAACCTGTGGCAAAATTACCTGAATTTCTGTGATTTGGTAAATATATAATTTATTATTTTTAAAATTATGAATATGGATTTAGGACATGAATGAGCAGACTTTATGTTGTACAATCCCAATTCCAAAAAAGTTGGGATGCTGTGTAAACATATCAAATGTTGAAACTGAGAAATTTTATTGTTTTTGAAAAATATATGCTCATTTTGAATTTGATATCAGCAACACGTTTCAGAAAAGTTGGGACAGGGTCATGTTTACCATTGTGTTGCATCACCTCTACTTTTAACAACACTGTAAACATTTGGGAACTGAGGAGACCAATTGCTGGAGTTTTGAAAGAGAAATGTTGTCCCATTCTTACCTGATATATAATTAGTTTCAGTTTTGCAACACTTTGGGGTCTCCTTTGTCATATTTTGTGCTTCATAACACACCAAATATTTTAAATAGGAGACAGGTCTGGACTGCAGGCAGGCCAGTTTAGCACCCTGACTCTTTTACTACCAAGCCATGTGGTTTTAATATGTGCAGAAAGCGGTTTGGCATTGTCTTGCTGAAAGAAGGAAGGCCTTCCCTGAAAAAAGATTTTGTCTGGATGGCAGCATATTGCTCTGAAACGTGTATATATTATTCAGCATTAATGATGCCTTCCCAGATGTACAGGCTACCCATGTCATGTGCACTAATGCACCATCATACCATCACAGATGCTGGCTTTTGAACGGTGCACTGATAACAAGCCGGATGGTCCTTCTCCTCTTTAGCCTGGAGGATGTAGTGTCCATGATTTCTAAAAAGAATTTCTACTTTTGATTTGTCAGACCTTGGGACAGTTTTCCACTTCGCCTCAGTCTATCATGAAAGAGCTCGGGCCCAGAGAAGGTGGTGGTGTTTCTGGATATTGTTTAAATCTGGTTTTAACTTGCATTTGTGGATGCAGTAATGAAGTGTTTTCACAGACGATGGTTTTCTGAAGTGTTCCTGAGCCCATACAGTGATTTCCACTACAGACACGTGTCTGCTTTTAATGCAGTGTCTCCTGAGGGCCTGAAGATCACAGGCATCCAGTGTCAGTTTTCAGCCTTGTCTCTTGCATACAGAGATTTCTCCAGATTCTCTGAATCTTTTAATGATATTATGTACCATAGATGATGTGATCTCCAAATTCTTTGCAATTTTACATTGAGGATTGTTATTCTTAAATTGTTGCACTGTTTGCCCACGCAGTCTTTCACAGAGCGGTGAACCCCTCCCTGTCTTTACTTCTGAGACGCTCCGCCTCTCTGGGATGCTCGTTTTATACCCAATGATATTACTGGCCTGTTGCCAATTAACCTAATTAGTTTGGTTTTTTTTAGCATTACACAACTTTTTTCAGTCTTTTGTTACTCCTGTCCCACCTTTTCTGAATTGTGCTGCTGACATCAAATTCAAAATGAGCATTTGTTTTTTAGAAAACAAAAACATTTCTCAGTTTCAACATTTGATATTTTGTCTTTGTACTATTTTCAATGAAATATAGGGTTTCCATGATTTGCAAATCTTCACATTCTGTTTTTATTTACAGTTTACACATCACGTCCCAACCTTTTTTTGGAATTGGGGCTGTACATCTACTTGAGTCATTATTATAATAAAGTAACTTTTTTTTTTTACTTGAGTTCGGGTTTTGCTTACTCGACCCATCTCTGACACCAACTGAGGGAGGATCTTTTGGAAGAACAGTGTTCATCAGTTCACTACACTTCCTGGGACTTGTAGAATCAATGGAAAGGAGCTCTGAAGCTGTTCTGGTCAGTTGTGATGGCTCAATACCTGACTAACACATTTTCTGGAACAGAATGAAGAGCTTTCTCGGGAACGTGACAAGCTGTGTTTTTGTTTTATTAACTGACAGAGAGAGAGAGAGAGAGAGAGAGAGATGCTGGTGAGGGAATGACTGAATGACTATACACAGCAAATTCAGAAGTGTTAAATTTTGGGTGTTAGTGAAATTTGAGCAAAAGTAGAGTCAATTTTACTCTGATAGAGTTAAATCCATTGTATTTGACTTCAGTTGATAAGTAGTTGGTGTCAAAATCGGGTGTAAAAACAAAGCGTCACTAAATCAAACCTGTCAGTGTAATTGTATAAATACTAACTCTGAACTTCTAACTCTCAACTCCGATCCTGGGTTTTACACTTGAAGTGTTCATGTCACCCCGCCCGCTGCATAGACAGACATCGATTGGCTGAAGCCAGAAGATCTATGCGTGCTTCACCGACTGCTGCATGAGGGACCGTGCTAATGACCTGCGTTTATTTTGATGAACACTTTCATGCATACTGTATACAGGAACAAAGTAATGAACGTGCTTTGATTTTTGTTGACCAGTTGACTTACTTTAGACCATTTCAGAAGCAATATTCTAATGAGAGTGAAAGGACATATATTGTTCCATATTGTTACATTTTTTAATGTGACTTCATTTTTTGGGGTGCAAATGTTTAAAATAAATGTTTATTTGTAAAACACAAAATATGTCCACCTTTATTTCAGCAAACTTTAATTTGAAAATCATTCCAGGAAGAGCTGTATTTACACCTTTTAAGTGTTATGGGGCTAACACTTTTATAGTCAACAAATGATCCTCTGATGGCGTATTCACACCTACGTTGTTTGGTCCGGACCAAACGACCAAACGAACCAAATTTCCCTTGGTCCGGACCTTTTGGGTTGGTCTGAATACAAACCACCGAACTCTGGTCCGGACCAAACAAGCGGACCGAGACCGAGCTGCAAGGTCGGACTCGGTCCGGACCAAAGGAACCCTGGTGCGGATTTTTTGGAGGTGTGAAAGCAGACCGGACCTAATCCGACAGTTTTGCTTTTTTGTACCTCGGGAGCTTCCGTCGTTTGTCGAGCATTATGGGAAACAGAGTCTTGACACTCCACCGCAAAGTGCAAACACTGTTTCAGTTGTCAAGGGAACCTTACAACAGTCGTTCAGTCATTCAGACCAGTGGTAGGCTAGACTACAGAGTACAAAAAATGAGTAGGGGGCAAACGTGGGCCGAGGAAGAAATGCGTACCCTTGTGGATATATGGGCAGATGTCCACATATCTGAGCTTTTGGAGAGAACACACAAAAATGCCGACGTGTTTGCTGTATTCAGTGAGAAAATGAAGGAGAAGGGGTTCACGCGCTCCCCAGAACAATGTCGGCTAAAAGTGAAAAAATTCCGTCAGACCTACATTAAAATCAGGGACATTCTTTCAAAAAGTGGCGGTACTAGCGATGCAAAAAAGAAATTCATCTATTGCGTGAAGAGCCAGAACTGTCACAACATGATGTGCGCTCATCAGCGCTGTCCTCCGTAGCCGCCTTGCCCTTCGTTGATAAATTACTTGTACAACAGCATAGTAATCGCACAATTGTGAAAACAGTAAAAACTGGAAAAAACATATAGCTTTGATGACATTAAAAATAATAACAGCACGGAAAGCCTCCATGACTACTTTTGAACTTAACGCTTTGTGCGCGTGTCATCTCTGACCAATAGCTGAACGACCTCAGGGCGCGTGGCTTTGTTGACAGATTTTGGTCCGCTTACTAAAACGTACAGTGTGAAAGCGAACCGCACCAAAATGAAAAAATAAAAAAAAAACATTTGGTTCGGACCAAAGCAAGTGAACTATCGAACTATCCTGGTCTGAATACACCCTGAGAGAGTTAATGTCTAACACTACATATCAGTGTTGAGAAAAACTAACACTGGATGTTGTTAATAAGTGTTAACTTTTAACTCCAAAAAGAGTGAAAAATGACACCAAATTAGTGTTAAGGTACCAACACTGCAAAAAGAGTTAAATTAAGGCTACATCCACACGACAACGGTAACGAGATTTTATTAAAAAACAAATATCGCGTCCACATGGGCAACGGATCAGTAAAATATCAGGTACATATGGCAACGCAACACTTGCTGAAAACGATGCAATACACATGCCACACCTCTACATGCACTGTAAGACGGTCCCATCGGAGACGCCAGAACAATAGAAGAAGTAGGACGCATGCGCATAAACCCCTTCTTCTACCCGGCTGCAACTACGCGAGGAAATCGTGCCTTCTGTGTGTACAAATTAGTTTTATTAGTGTGCATAGTTTTATATAACTTAATTTCCTTATTGTGTGTGAACATTTTGAAAAGCATTTTTATATAATTTATATAACTTTTTATATTGTGTGTGAACATTTTGAAAAGCAGTCTTATCCAATAAAAAAGAAATTCAAGAAATGGTTCAGTTACTTGTTTATTTAAAAGAAAAGCTGTATACAAAAGTGAATGCAATGCAGTGGTTCATACAAAATAGCGAGAGTGCTGCTTGTTCTAGTCATGTGGTTGTGACGTCATCGTAAACAAATCCGTTCTACTCATCCAGACGACTTCGCAACGGCGCCGTTGCCAGATTTTTCCACTCTGGAACCCGTTCTCGTTTTGGGGCACCCAAAACGCTGGTGCCGTGTGGACGCCAGGCCGAAATGATAAACAATTTTATCAGATTCACCTGAATCTGTTGCCGTGTGGACAGCCTCTAACACTCATGGGGTGGACCCATATAGACACTTTAAAAGTGTTGAAATTAAATCTGACAGTGTTAATTTGGGTATGTGGATTTTGCTGTGTATATAGCTGGAAGTGGTTACAGGAATTAACTTGTTTTGCAGACTTTAACTCCTAAAGACTGTCACTTAAGAGCCATATTATTCTTATTTGAATACAACCCCAATTCCATAAAAGTTGGGACAAAGTACAAATTGTAAATAAAAACGGAATGCAATAATTTACAAATCTCAAAAACTGATATTGTATTCACAATAGAACATAGACAACATATCAAATGTCGAAAGTGAGACATTTTGAAATTTCATGCCAAATATTGGCTCATTTGAAATTTCATGACAGCAACACATCTCAAAAAAGTTGGGACGGGGCAATAAGAGGCTTGAAAAGTTAAAGGTACAAAAAAGGAACAGCTGGAGGACCAAATTGCAACTCATTAGGTCAATTGGCAATAGGTCATTAACATGACTGGGTATAAAAAGAGCATCTTGGAGTGGCAGAGGCTCTCAGAAGTAAAGATGGGAAGAGGATCACCAATCCCCCTAATTCTGCGCCGACAAATAGTGGAGCAATATCAGAAAGGAGTTCGACAGTGTAAAATTGCAAAGAGTTTGAACATATCATCATCTACAGTGCATAATATCATTAAAAGATTCAGAGAATCTGGAAGAATCTCTGTGCGTAAGGGTCAAGGCCGGAAAACCATACTGGGTGCCCGTGATCTTCGGGCCCTTAGACGGCACTGCATCACATACAGGCATGCTTCTGTATTGGAAATCACAAAATGGGCTCAGGAATATTTCCAGAGAACATTATCTGTGAACACAATTCACCGTGCCATCCGCCGTTGCCAGCTAAAACTCTATAGTTCAAAGAAGAAGCCGTATCTAAACATGATCCAGAAGCGCAGACGTGTTCTCTGGGCCAAGGCTCATTTAAAATGGACTGTGGCAAAGTGGAAAACTGTTCTGTGGTCAGACGAATCAAAATTTGAAGTTCTTTATGGAAATCAGGGACGCCGTGTCATTTGGACTAAAGAGGAGAAGGACAACCCAAGTTGTTATCAGCGCTCAGTTCAGAAGCCTGCATCTCTGATGGTATGGGGTTGCATTAGTGCGTGTGGCATGGGCAGCTTACACATCTGGAAAGATACCATGAATGCTGAAAGGTATATCCAGGCTCTAGAGCAACATATGCTCCCATCCAGACGACGTCTCTTTCAGGGAAGACCTTGCATTTTCCAAAATGACAATGCCAAACCACATACTGCATCAGTTACAGCATCATGGCTGCGTAGAAGAAGGGTCCGGGTACTGAACTGGCCAGCCTGCAGTCCAGATCTTTCACCCATAGAAAACATTTGGTGCATCATAAAACGGAAGACACGACAAAAAAGACCTAAGACAGTTGAGCAACTAGAATCCTATATTAGACAAGAATGGGTTAACATTCCTATCCCTAAACTTGAGCAACTTGTCTCCTCAGTCCCCAGACATTTACAGACTGTTGTAAAGAGAAAAGGGGATGTCTCACAGTGGTAAACATGGCCTTGTCCCAACTTTTTTGAGATGTGTTGTTGTCATGAAATTTAAAATCACCTAATTTTTCTCTTTAAATGATACATTTTCTCAGTTTAAACATTTCATATGTCATCTATGTTCTATTCTGAATAAAATATGGAATTTTGAAACTTCCACATCATTGCATTCCGTTTTTATTTACAATTTGTACTTTGTCCCAACTTTTTTGGAATCGGGGTTGTATTACAGCTATGATGAAAGTACCCATTTCATTCATTTTGTTGATTTTGCATCAGGGATTTCCAAGCTGCTGGCATAATCACCAATTAGCTTACAATAAAAAATAAATAATAAGAAACCAAATAAAAAGCAGTGAGTCACAATTACGCATTTCAGTAATCAAAAGAAAGAAATTGGATCAGTCTGGAAATGCTCTCTCTCTAAATGACCATATAGCCAGACAGAGGGAAGAGGGAATGGTGTGGTGGTTAAAGAGTTTGGCAGCCAATACAGAAAATCCTCCAGAGGAGAGACCCAGTTACACCAAGCATCACCTCTGGTGCTCAAGCACAACAAGCACAAGTCAAGAGAGAGAGCTGTGAAAATGATGTCAGTGTGAAAGCGAGTAACAAGCACACTGGTTCTTCAGGAACCTCAGAAGCTTGAAGGCCGCGATCAGGACACTTCGTCCAATGCCATTTCGTCCAATAGTTGAGACATTTCGTCCAAAGCCTTTTTCATACACACTATCAATTACTTTATATGTGGTGACAATGTGTGCGACAAGATCAAGATATAAACAAACCATAATTCATTTAAGGGAATGCATTAAGCAGATTTATGACTGTGTCTCCCCATAATAAATGGAAAAAACAATTTTTGTAAAGCAAACGAGTGCCGTAGTACAAGCACTTCAACACAAAAGAGCGGTGTAAGGGGCGTAAACAAGGAGACCCTTACCATTGCAGGCTGCTCTCCGAGCTTTGAGTCCAGTAAAGCTGTTTAATTCATTATATAGCCAGTCTTAATAAGGCCAACACAGCCTTCATCAGTAAAATGGTTCAATAAATATCTCATCTCACTATCTCTAACCGCTTTATCCTGTTCTACAGGGTCGCAGGCAAGCTGGAGCCTATCCCAGCTGACTACGGGCAAAAGGCGGGGTACACCCTGGACAAGTCACCAGGTCATCACAGGGCTGACACATAGACACAGACAACCATTCACAATCACATTCACACCTACGGTCAATTTAGAGTCACCAGTTAACCTAACCTGCATGTCTTTGGACTGTGGGGGAAACCGGAGCACCCGGAGGAAACCCACGCGGACACGGGGAGAACATGCAAACTCCACACAGAAAGGCCCTCGCCGGCCACGGGGCTCGAACCCGGACTTTCTTGCTGTGAGGCGACAGCGCTAACCACTACACCACCATGCCGCCCAGTTCAGTAAATATTTTATTTAAATAGTATTTTATTCATTTAATGGAGTGCATTAAGTAAGTTTATGACTGCGTCTCCCCAGAATAAATGGAAACATATGCCTGATAGTGAGGTGACAATATGTGTGACAAATTGCTGTATATTTTTTAAACCAATCCTAAAGAAGAAGTCTCAATAGAATTTGACCAAAGTGGAAAAGTCAACTTTATTTTTATAGCACTTTTGACAATAGACATTGTTGCAAAGCAGCTTTAGAGAATTTTAATGACTTTAAACATGGGCTAATTTTATCCCTAATCTATCCCCAATGAGCAAGCCTGTGGCGACGGTGGCAAGGAAAAACTCCCTCAGACGACATGAGGAAGAAACCTCGAGAGGAACCAGACTCAAAAGTGAACCCATCCTCATTTAAGTGATAACAGACAACGTGATTATAACATTTTTAACAGTTTTAACATGAAGTCTGTTTTGTTGATGCTATAACTCTTCATTGATGGAAACCTGAGAGCAAAACTGTTCATGACAACTAACTGCAGTCCTAAAGTTAGCAAGTAGTCCTCAGCCATAAAAGAATTACTGTAAGTGTCCAGAGCGTCTTCCAAGTGTGGCTTTCGACTGTCCATATGGGGCCGTCCTCTACAGGAGTGATGTGATGAGACTTCAGCCAGACGTAGGGCATCAGGATGGATCAGGCAGGTCCAACGAACAGAAGAGGTCAGCATCTTGATCTCAGGCTCGACATAACATTTTTGTAAAGCAAACGAGTGACCCTTACCATTACAGGCTGATCTCCGAGCTTTGAGTCCAGTGAAGCCGTTTAATTCATCATATAGCCAGTCTTAATAAGGTGCTCATGCAGTCCTGAGCATGCCCGAGAGTCCTGCGTGAAGAAGGAGTTTTTGTCGAATATTTCTTGGATTTGGGCGGCACGGTGGTGTAGTGGTTAGCGCTGTCGCCTCACAGCAAGAAGGTCCTGGGTTCGAGCCCCGGGGCTGGTGAGGGCCTTTCTGTGTGGAGTTTGCATGTTCTCCCCATGTCCGCGTGGGTTTTCTCCGGGTGCTCCGGTTTCCCCCACAGTCCAAAGACATGCAGGTTAGGTTAACTGGTGACTCTAAATTGACCATAGGTGTGAGTGTGAATGGTTGTCTGTGTCTATGTGTCAGCCCTGTGATGACCTGGCAACTTGTCCAGGGTGTACCCCGCCTTTCGCCCGTAGTCAGCTGGGATAGGCTCCAGCTTGCCTGCGACCCTGTAGAAGGATAAAGCAGCTAGAGGAGATGAGATTTCTTGGATTTTACATGAATACTAAGTAGGAACCCATGGTTTTGAACATGCTTGCTGAGAAAGGCGAGTCGGGGGTGATCTTTACTCACCATTAGATTTCACAACTCTAGGTTTGTATATCCCCAGCTAGGTCGTTAGTGTTTTCCAAGTACCATGTGTCGTTATTTTATGGTACTTTTTTTAGTCATGAAGCGCTAAAGTCCCCAGCTGTTTCTTTGTTTACTCCTCACTCCTCACAAAGTCCGTATGCATGAAGGTCGTGACAAAATTCTTACCCAGCCATACAGTTACCGGTACAATGCGCCGTGATCACTTCTCCATCTTGTTTAACTAAGATCCAGGTCTTTAAAGGGGTTTCTGATGATCTTTGTGAATGATTTACCTGAGAGATACTGTAAGAGCCAACACAAGTGAGAATCAAGCAAACTGTTGTTTGTGTAACCTGAACAACCTTACATTTATCCTAGGTCAGAATCAATTGAACCAAAGACTCACTATCCTGGGATTGAGATGCTAGCCTCTTCTGCCCCTTGGACCTGCCTGATCCATCCTGGTCCCCTGTGTCTGGTCGGAGTTTTATCGCACCGCTCCTGTGAAGGACGGCCCCATGAGGACAGTTGAGGGTTATACCTGTTAAAACTGTTAATATTATAGTCAGGCTGTCTGTTGTTGCCCAAATGAGGATGGGTTCCCTTTTGAGTCTGGTTCCTCTCGAGGTTTCTTCCTCATGTCATTTGAGGGAGTTTTTCCTTGCCACCGTCGCCACAGGCTTGCTCACTGGGCATAGATTAGGGATAAAATTAGCTCATGTTTTAAGTCGTTCAAATTCTGTAAAGCTGCTTTGCGACAATGTTTATTGTTAAAAGCGCTATACAAATAAACTTGATTTGATTTGATTTGACTATCCCCCCACGATGGCTATTCAACTGAATGAATAAAGCAAGAGGCTGTGTACAAAAATAAAACACTTTAATGATTGATATCTTTTTTTTAGTTAAGCAATGAACCACAGGATGTTATCAAAAACACTACAACGGGCCAAAGCCCCACTATTAGTATGAATTGCCTTAATAAAAAAAACAACAACAAACAAAACAAACAAATCATTCAAATACACAAATCCAAAACAAGAGGAATCACCCCTAACAATGGCACACACAATAGGCTATAAAGGGCGAGGGGGGAGAAGACAAAAGGAGCCAGCCGGAGAAGAAAGCCCACAGGGGCGCAGCAAGATCATACACTACACTGCTAAACTACTGTATTCAGCTCAGCAATACACCACACTCAGGCAACAAATGTACTACACCAGTAAGCACTATAACTAAGGTACTGTAACTATGCACCACACTCAAACAACAAGTATACTATATCACTTCAGTGCTATAGTCAGTTTGAATCACGGGCGATTGCTCTAAGACAACGAGGGAGGCTCAGCCTCCTCTAAAAATGACGAACATCATGTAGGATGAATTGCGCTAGGCTTATGTTATAGCCGACCTTACAACATTGCTATTTCAGATCCAGAATTATAGAAATATATGTGCTCAACCCAACTACAGTGTGAAATCATTCCGTTATAACTTTCTCCAGTTCGCCTAATGTGTGCGTGAGTTTTTCCCCCTCGTGACAGCGCGATGCAGCCCAGCCTCAGTGGACTTCAATGGCATTTGGGAGCTATGCGCTTTCAATATCAAAATGCAAGACGATTAGTGGACAAATACTGCGAAAACGCCCGCCCACGGAGTCCCAGCCTCAGTGGACTTCAATGGCATTTGGGAGCTCTGCGCTTTTCAATATCAAAATGCAAGACGATTATTGGACAAATACTGCAAAAATGCCCGCCCACCGGACTCCCAGCCTCAGTGGACTTCAATGGCATTTGGAAGCTATGCGCTTTCAATATCAAAATGCAAGATGGTTATTGGACAAATACTGCGAAAACGCCCTCCCACCGGACTCCCAGCTTCACAGTGGGAGGGACATGGCAGTTTCTGCGAGGAGACTGGTGATTGGTGAAAGCAGCCGGATATTTTCTTTGATTGACAGCTCGTTTCAAATATAGACAGGCAGCGGTGAATCTCAGTTCAGTCCCAGGCGGATTCGCAAGTGCTGTGGTGTATTGTAGGAGATCAGCTTACATTTCGATTTCATTCATTACATACGGTTTCTACCAGCTTTTTTAGTTTGTATATATTTTCATTGTAAATAAAGTGTAAATATAGTGTTGTCAAGTTTGCTATCTTAGTTCCAGAAATTTTGTTTATTTGAGTGACTGAACTTGAACTTGAGGGGGCTAGTCAGCTAGCAAGAAAGCTGCGCATGGATGCCAAGCATTGCTGATTTAATTTTGGCGAAGCCATTTGCCAGTCTTCCTTTCGAGGAAAAAATTAAAATTAAAGAGCAGGGTAGACCAACGCCTCAAATTGACTTGGTGAAAAAGGTAGGGAATAATACTCGTTCCTTTCAGCTCTCCTGGTACGAGAAAGTGAATTGGCTAACAGCAAGTGACCCACATCAACAACAGTAAATAGGCTACTTTAGTAATATGTCATGGATGGACCAAAAATATAGAATCTATTTAAAATGTTTATGCTGAGTATATTATATTGGAATATATATTTCTCTGGATATGAATTAAACACAGCTACAATTTGGAAAACATTTTTAAACAAAAACACAGCCGAGAACATTTCACACTACAGACCTGGATTAAAAGTGAAGGGTTATCAAAATTGTCAATAAAACATTTCTCAGTCAAAATAAGTAAAATATAGGGAAAGTGTCATTGAATGAAATGTGTGGCACCCAGCTCTATGTTTGGCTCCCCAAGGTCAGTGCTTGTGCCTATTCCAGAACACTCTGCTGTTACTGCTGAGGTTCCTGACAAAGAGCTGCTTTCAATAATGATCAATTTTTAAACAACATGCCACAATTTTAAAATATAAAATGTTAAAATATACCCCCCCAACAACACCATCATGTATATTGGACAGTAGGCTAATGGACCAAAAGAACCTGTTATTTCACAGTTTGTGACCCTGCCAACAATCAGCCAGATCAGAGGCAAGAGTATGGGCAAAATTGATGTGTTTTTTTTTTTTAATCTGGAAATATCGTAACCGACCAGCCTCCCCTGTTTGAAAGGCTACCAGCCGCCACTGGTTTGAATCCACTACACTCACCTCAAGGGTCACAGTCACAGTACCTCAGCAAACTCACCCACCACCCAGGCTTGTACGACCGGCATATGCACAAAGCCCAAGTGGCGGGAATATTATGTTAATTCACTACACACACATAGAACTTCATAGCACCACACCACACAGGCTTGTATGACCAGCACACTCGCCAAGCCCGGATGGCATAAGCTAGGAATAAGCCCTCACAACCCCTTGTGCTTCCCCGCCCAGGCTGACAAAAGTGGGAAAAGGGAATAGACCTCGCCAGATAAATATACGAATAAGGAAATAAATAAATAAACTAAACAAAAGTGGAGGTGGTTTTACACATGCTTACAACACACTATGACAAGGCATTTCACTGTGGGCCTTATGCTGATGACGGTTAGACTACCCTAAAGGGCATTGAACAGGCCCACATTAGCTTTTAAAATAAACTTTACAATGGGAAAAACAGTGGCTACAATAGGCTCCTGCAATTGACAGAAGATCTCAATTAATCACCTGTTCATCAGGACAACATTCACAGAATGCATTTAGACATGTTGATATAGATAAAACCCATGTAAACATTAGGCTATCTGTTACTGTTGCGCTGGCATCATACCACACAGGCAGGAACAGTCTTTGGCACATCTCGTCTCGTCTCATCTCGTCTCGTCTTCTTCCGCTTATCCGGGACCGGGTCGCGGAGGCAGCAGTCTAAGCATGGAAGCCCAAACTTCCCTTTCCCCAGACACCTCGGCCAGCTCCTCGGGAAGAACACCGAGGCGTTCCCAGGCCAGCCAAGAGACATAGTCCCTCCAGCGTGTCCTGGGTCTTCCCCGGGGCCTCCTCTCAGGGGGACATGCCTGGAACACCTCCCCAGGGAGGTGTCCAGGAGGCATCCGAAAAAGATGCCCGAGCCACCTCAGCTGGTTCCTCTCGATGTGGAGGAGCAGCGGCTCTACTCCAAGCTCCTCCCGAGTGACTGTGCTTCTCACCCTATCTCTAAGGGAGCGCCCAGCCACCCTGCGAAGGAAACTCATTTCAGCCGCTTGTATCCACGATCTTGTTCTTTCTGTCATTACCCAAAGCTCATGACCATAGGTGAGAGTCGGAACGTAGATCGACCGGTAAATTGAGAGCTTTTCCTTTTGGCTCAGCTCCTTCTTCACCACGACGGACCGGTAAAGCGACCGCATCACTGCGGAGGCTGCACCGATCCGCCTGTCGATCTCACACTCCATCCTTCCCTCACTCGTGAACAAGATCCCGAGATACTTAAACTCCTCCACTTGAGGCAGGACTTCTCCACCAGCCTGGAGAGGGCAAGCCACCCTTTTCCAGTTGAGAACCATGGCCTCGGACTTGGAGGTGCTGATTCTCATCCCAGCCGCTTCACACTCGACTGCAAACCGCCCCAGTTCATGCTGAAGGTCCTGGTTTGAAGAAGCCAACAGGACAACGTCATCCGCAAAAAGCAGAGATGAAATCCTGTGGTTCCCAAACAGGATTCCTTCCGGCCCCTGGCTGCGCCTAGAAATTCTGTCCATAAAAATTATGAACAGAACCAGTGACAAAGGGCAGCCCTGCTGGAGTCCAACATGCACTGGGAACAGGTCTGACTTACTGCCGGCAATGCGAACCAGACTCCTGCTCCGTTCGTACAGGGACCGGACAGCCCTTAGCAAAGAGCCCCGAACCCCATACTCCCGAAGCACCCCCCACAGAATACCATGGGGGACACGGTCGAATGCCTTCTCCAGATCCACAAGGCACATGTGGACTGGTTGGGCAAACTCCCATGAACCCTCGAGCACCCTATGAAGGGTATAGAGCTGGTCCAGTGTTCCGCGACCAGGACGAAAACCGCATTGTTCCTCCTGGATCCGACGTTCGACTATTGGTCGAATTCTCCTCTCCAGTACCCTGGAGTAAACTTTCCCTGGGAGGCTGAGAAGTGTGATTCCCCTATAATTGGAGCACACTCTCCGGTCCCCTTTCTTAAAAAGAGGGACCACCACCCCAGTCTGCCACTCCAGAGGCACTGTCCCCGACCACCACGCAATGTTGCAGAGGCATGTCAACCAAGACAGCTCCACAACATCCAGAGACTTGAGATACTCAGGGCGGATCTCATCCACCCCCGGTGCCTTGCCACCGAGGAGCATGCAAACCACCTCAGTGACTTTGGCTTGGGTAATGGACGAGTCCACCTCTGAGTCATCAGCCTCAGTCTCCTCACTGGAAGACATGATGGTGGGATTGAGGAGATCCTCAAAGTATTCCTTCCACCGCCCGACAATGTCCCCAGTCGAGGTCAACAGCTCCCCACCCGCACTGTAAACAGTGTTGGCAGAGTACTGCTTCCCCCTCCTGAGGTGCCGGACGGTTTGCCAGAATTTCTTCGAGGCCGACCGATAGTCCTTCTCCATGGCCTCCCTGAACTCCTCCCAGTTCTGAGTTTTTGCCTCCGCAACTGCCCGAGCTGCAGCACGCCTGGCCTGCCAATACCCGTCGGCTGCCTCAGGGGTCCCGGAGGTCAACATGGCCCGATAGGACTCCTTCTTCAGCTTGATGGCATCCCTTACTTCCGGTGTCCACCACCGGGTTCGGGGATTGCCGCCACGACAGGCACCGGAGACCTTGCGGCCACAGCTCCGAACAGCTGCATCCACAATGGAGGTAGAGAACATGGTCCACTCAGACTCAATGTCCCCCGCCTCCCTCGGAAGCTGGGAAAAGCTCTCCCGGAGGTGGGAGTTAAAGACCTCCCCAACAGAGTGCTCGGCCAGACGTTCCCAGCAGACCCTCACCATATGTTTGGGCCTGCCAGGTCTGTCCAGCTTCCTCCTCCGCCAGCGGATCCAACTCACCACCAGGTGGTGATCAGTTGACAGCTCAGCCCCTCTCTTCACCCGAGTGTCCAAGACATAAGGCCGGAGATCAGATGAAACGACTACAAAGTCGATCATCGACCTCCAACCTAAGGTGTCCTGGTGCCACGTGCACTTATGGACACCCCTATGCTCAAACATGGTGTTTGTTATGGACAAACTGTGACTAGCACAGAAGTCCAATAACAAAACACCACTCAGGTTCAGATCGGGGAGGCCGTTCCTCCCAACCACGCCCCTCCAGGTGTCACTGTCGTCACCCACGTGAGCATTGAAGTCCCCCAGTAGCACAATGGAGTCCCCAGTCTGAGCACCCCTCAGTACCTCTCCCAGGGACTCCAAGAAGGCCGGATACTCTATACTGCTATTTGGCCCGTAGGCACAAACAACAGCAAGAGCCCTCTCTCCAATCCGAAGGCGCAGAGAGGCGACCCTCTCGTTCACTGGGGTAAACTCCAACACATGGCGGCTGAGCTGGGGAGCTATAAGCAAGCCCACACCAGCCCGCCGCCGTTCACCACGGGCGACTCCAGAGAAGTGGAAAGTCCAGCCCCTCTCGAGGAGCTGGGTTCCAGAGCCCAAGCTGTGCGTGGAGGTGAGCCCGACTATCTCTAGCCGGTACCTCTCAACCTCCCGCACAAGCTCAGGCTCCTTCCCCCCCAGCGAAGTGACATTCCATGTCCCAACAGCCAGCCGCTGTGTCCGGGGATCAGGTCGTCGAGGCCCCTGCCTTCGACTGCCACCCAATCCACACTGCACCAAACCCCTACTGCTACCTCTGTGGGTGGTGAACCCACAGGAGGTCGGGCCCACGTCACCTCTTCGGGCTGAGCCCGGCCGGGCCCCATGGGCAAAGGCCCGGCCACCAAGCGCTTGCATACGAGCCCCAACCCCGGTCCTGGCTCCAGGGTGGGGCCCCGGCTGCGTCCTACTGGGCGACGTCACGGTCCTGGATTTTTTCTCCATAGGGGGTTTTTGGTGAACTGCTCTTGGTCTGGCCTGTCACCTAGGACCTGCCTGCCTTGGGAAACCCTAACAGGGGCATAATGCCCCCGACAACATAGCTCCTAGGATCATTCAAGCACACAAACCCCTCCACCACAATAAGGTGGCAGTTCTAGGAGGGGGTCTTTGGCACGATTAACTACAAAACAACAATTGCATGTTTGCTACCGTGACATTCATTACTACCGTAACATTCATACATTTCCCATTTCTGTTCAAATAGTTAGACTTTATTAAAACATAACATTTACCTTCTTACAATCCCCACTACGCATACTAGTAGACTATTCTTTTTCACTTAGACATTGCATGGGTCAGGGAACTACAAGCCCGATTCCAAAAAAGTTGGGACAAAGTAAAAATTGTAACTAAAAACAGAATGCAATAATTTACAAATCTCAAAACCTGATATTGTATTCATAATAGAACATAGACAACATATCAAATGTCAAAAGTGAGACATTTTGAAATTTCATGCCAAATATTGGCTCATTTGAAATTTCATGACAGCAACACATCTCAAAAAAGTTGGGACGGGGCAATAAGAGGCTGGAAAAGTTAAAGGTACAAAAAAGGAACAGCTGGAGGACCAAACTGCAACTCATTAGGTCAATTGGCAATAGGTCATTAACATGACTGGGTATAAAAAGAGCATCTTGGAGTGGCAGCGGCTCTCAGAAGTAAAGATGGGAAGAGGATCACCAATCCCCCTAATTCTGCGCCGACAAATAGTGGAGCAATATCAGAAAGGAGTTCGACAGTGTAAAATTGCAAAGAGTTTGAACATATCATCATCTACAGTGCATAATATCATCAAAAGATACAGAGAATCTGGAAGAATCTCTGTGCATAAGGGTCAAGGCCGGAAAACCATACTGGGTGCCCGTGATCTTCGGGCCCTTAGACGGCACTGCATCACATACAGGCATGCTTCTGTATTGGAAATCACAAAATGGGCTCAGGAATATTTCCAGAGAACATTATCTGTGAACACAATTCACCGTGCCATCCGCCGTTGCCAGCTAAAACTCTATAGTTCAAAGAAGAAGCCGTATCTAAACATGATCCAGAAGCGCAGACGTCTTCTCTGGGCCAAGGCTCATTTAAAATGGACTGTGGCAAAGTGGAAAACTGTTCTGTGGTCAGAACGAATCAAAATTTGAAGTTCTTTATGGAAATCAGGGACGCCGTGTCATTCGGACTAAAGAGGAGAAGGACGACCTAAGTTGTTATCAGTGCTCAGTTCAGAAGCCTGCATCTCTGATGGTATGGGGTTGCATTACTGCGTGTGGCATGGGCAGCTTACACATCTGGAAAGACACCATCAATGCTGAAAGGTATATCCAGGTTCTAGAGCAACATATGCTCCCATCCAGATGACGTCTCTTTCAGGGAAGACCTTGCATTTTCCAACATGACAATGCCAAACCACATACTGCATCAATTACAGCATCATGGCTGCGTAGAAGAAGGGTCCGGGTACTGAACTGGCCAGCCTGCAGTCCAGATCTTTCATCCATAGAAAACATTTGGCGCATCATAAAACGGAAGATACGACAAAAAAGACCTAAGACAGTTGAGCAACTAGAATCCTACATTAGACAAGAATGGGTTAATATTCCTATCCTTAAACTTGAGCAACTTGTCTCCTCAGTCCCCAGACGTTTACAGACTGTTGTAAAGAGAAAAGGGGATGTCTCACAGTGGTAAACATGGCCTTGTCCCAACTTTTTTGAGATGTGTTGTTGTCATGAAATTTAAAATCACCTAATTTTTCTCTTTAAATGATACATTTTCTCAGTTTAAACATTTGATATGTCATCTATGTTCTATTCTGAATAAAATATGGAATTTTGAAACTTCGACATCATTGCATTCCATTTTTATTTACAATTTGTACTTTGGCCCAACTTTTTTGGAATCGGGGTTGTACAAGTTAAAATGCTCATGATTAACAAATGAGCTCCACTACACTATAAAAAACAACCTATAGAATTTACCCAATTTATCTAAGGTAACAATTTGCATAGACTTTATTTGGGTAAATTTCAACCATTATTTTGAGTAAATACCACCTACATTCAACAGCTATAAATTACTCAAAGAAATAAGGTAAATATTGCCTACGATTTTCAATAAAAATTACTCAAAATTATTGAGTAGTAATAACACTAATGTTTAGCCATTATTTATGTAATTAATAATTATTAATAATTATTAGCTACTATGACAAATTAACTATTACCTATTCCAGGAAGGTTAGATTTACTTGAAGCTATTTTCAGACACAGCAGACGCCAGACAGTATTAAAGTCAACTTGTTTAATCAGTCACTCAAGTCTTAACATGCAACATATCCAATATACTGTATTTAAACAATGTAAAACACAATGCACACATATATACACAAACCGGCCACTTTATTAGATACATGTGTACAACTGCTCGCTGACACACATTTCTAGTCAGCTAAACACATGGCAGCAACTCGATGCATTTGGGCATGTAGAAATGGTCAAGAGTGGAGGGCACAGTGTAGATATAAAACAATAAAAGCTGTTACAAAAATAGAAAAAAAAATACACCACACAACTGTTTTTCCCCTTAGAGAAGTTTGCACATGTATTCACACAAATGAGAATAACTAAGAACAATTTAAGAAAAATATGAACACGTGCAGCACTCACCCAACAGTGCGTTTTACCAATTATTCAGATTAAGCCACTGACACAACACAACACAAGCTCTGTGTGTGTGTGTGTGTGTGTGTGTGTGTGTTCAAAAAAGACAAGAGAAATCTGTTTGTGTAGCTTAACCTGAGTAAAAGCAGTTCACTCTCTCTGCTGTGCCAAAGGTAAAAACCTTCCAAAAAAAACAGTTAGTGCCAAGATAAAAGTTTAAGAAAAGGTTATTCTTGTACATATTTAGCACTCTTCCCCCCCAGACAAGTTTAGACAGTATTCACATAAATCAGAATAACTTAGAATGTGGAGTGATGCTACATGTGTTCATATCTCTTAAATGGTTCTCTGTTCTGCCAGACATTCAGGTCAACTGACACACACACACAACAAAAAAACAAAATAAATCCTGCTCAACTGTTTGCGTCCTTGTAAATGTTAATTCGCAATTCCCTTCGAGACGCAGACTCGCGCCAGTCTCTTCTTCTGGGAGCACTGCATGCACGAGTGCTGTTTTCTGCTGAATCATGAGCACGGTACGAGCATGCTCCCATGAATCATTGCGCGTAGAATCGAGTAGGCTATATTTTAGTCATTTTAGGTAGTTATACCCTACCTATTGCGTTACATTATTTCCTGCCTAATATTTCTGATTATTATTTAATCCATTTTCATCACTTCAATTGGGTGTAGTTTACTCATTTCTCACCATTAGAAGTTTATACTCTATATTAATAGGTAGCGCCTGTATGATCTACCCCTTGCAATCGATTACCTTTGCTTACCTATTTTTGTTGTGGAAAAAATAATCATTTTTTATCAGTAAAATATACAACCCCACAAAATCATTTTTTACAGTGTAAGTATTATGAGCAGCAATGGACATGTTTTGATACCTTTGGTGCTGTGTTGTTACTAGGGACTGCTATCACAGGCCAGGAAAACAGCCGGATTTGCTTGAATACTGCGAGGTAGATAAACACGAGTAAGCCTGCGTTCTATGTTGATTAACGTAACATAAACTGTGTTAAAAGATGTTTCCCTTATCCGCTCTACATTATATCACCGCCAGCAAACGCTGCACGCCAACAGTGCTCTCACCACTGCTGCGCTGTTAGGTTTCAGACAAAGAGTGGGCCCGTGTTACAGGCTAGACTAATCTACCTGCATTTCCTCCTCACGTGAGACAATTGAACGTCAGGTGACTCGCTAAACTCCGTTTCTACCCGTGTTCCTGATTAGATGTGACTAATTACATGGCTTGAAGGCTTCTCCCACTCCCACCTGTCACATTTGTTTACACTTCAACTCGCAGCGCTTTGTTGTAAAGATGCGAATGAAAAGCTTTAAAAAAAACATACTTACACAGGCAAAAACAATCCAGGATTCATTCGGCAGCGACTTGATAGCGAGGTCCTTTACCCAGCCACATACAAAAGAGTTGTAAGCCTCCATACTCTTCCACACTTTCATCTGTTTTGCGGTGTAGAAGGACGTCTGCAACACCAGATAATTAGAGATGTCGGGGAACTCGATTGAAGGGTAATTTTCGAGATCGTATGACAAATCCTTCTTTCCCAGACTGTAGGGGTCGATTCCATTGCACATAGCAATCTTCTGAATATATGTGTCAGATAACGTTATCCAGGGACAAATGTCGGCCCGGGGGCATTTTGAGTTATCGACAGATTCAGAAAGTACAGTTTCTAAGCTTTCCAATGATGCCTCCATGTGGAGATCTGACAATATTTGAAGAATGTGTGGCCTTTTGAAAGTGCATACCTCTTAAAACAGAAAAGGGAGAAAATCGCCCTCAAAGTTTTCCTTCTCAGTTACTCTGGGTGCAGGGCGGGCACATAATGGTGCTCATTTGCATGACATTAAGGAAAGCCCTACCCCCTACGAGCTAGCACGATGCTACTTTCATGTAAACAAAAGATCACCACGTCAATTTTCCTTCCATGCAAAGTATGCCCAAAACAATTATGAAGTACAAAAATAAGTCCTAAAGTATACTTTAACATTTTGTGGTTGAAAAATTACTCACACTACTAGAAAGAAAGATAGCACGATGATGACACAACTAACACAATGCTAGTTTCATGTAACCAAACCACAACACTCTCCATTACATGCAAAAATAACCACACAGCCTTAGATTAATAAACTTACCCCATCAGAAAGAGAAACATCGCCTTGCACACATCACTGCCTCCGATGGAATAGAACACTTCCTTTTGGTTGCGTTTTTTTTGCTAGAAATGGTTATCTCCGATGTAAAAACCGTGCGTCTGTTTGCTTCGCGGTGTTTCAGCTCCTCTGCGCTCTGTTTAGCTTCCTCATTCCATAGTGAAATCACACGCCTGTATGCAGCTTAAGTAGCCACAAGCTCAGCTCGTATCATACAGCTGATTTGTGGAAAAAAAACAAACAAAAGACTTAAATCATCATATGAATGGCCCATATGATAATTTACCCACACCCCCCAGCAGGCTACAGTCCTGACAAAAACGAGACAATCTGCAACAAAAAATGTATGCTTTTCCAACAAAACAATCTATTATCTGAAATACTGATTGCATTCTTCAAGATCTCAACTTGCACATGATGGAAAAAAATGAAAATCACAAATTTAAAAAAAAAAATGCTTCTTTTGCTTTTATCTCGGATTCGTTTCGGCCGACATGCGTCCCTGGATTCGGTGAGGTGTCACATATCTAAAGTGAGCAATGGCTTCTAGATTACGAGCATACTCTGATAAGTTATCACTAGTTGTTTGCACTACGGCAGCCGTTTAGACCACCAGCTATTTCACTTCTGGTAAAACGGCTAAGAAAAGTCACGTGACTGAAACCCAGTAATACCAGTTATTGGGGGTGCACTAGGTACAGTCAGTGAACAGATTGAAAATTGGAAAAAAAAGAAAAAAAAACCCTGGGGTAAACATCTGGGTAGAACGCTTATAGAAACCAGCCCGACTTGGAACAGTTAGAATACTCAGAAAGGTGCTTAGTTCTCTGGTTTTGAATTAATCTTTATTTCATCTCCAGCTAGAGAAGCTGATCGACAATGGAAATAATAAAATTCTGAGTCGATGCTGAACCATTTTAAGTAAAATTTGTTTTGGGTGATATCATGATTGAGGTGCCATTACATTAAACTTTGCTAATTGTTTTTCTTATTATTTAACAGGCTCTAGTTTGCTCTTCAAAGAGTAACAGGGTTGAGTTTTTAAGCTTAGAATTAGCAAATACACAAAATGTAACTAACTAGCATCCATGCTAAAGACATGATGGCTTTAAGGATGTTTTGATCATTTATTTAAATTCTATACTTTTATATACTTTCAATAAGAGGATCAGATCACAATACCATCAAAAATAAAGAAAGAAAGATGAATATTGGAAGGAAATGTCCATTTCTTCATCCTTTTCATCTTCTCTGGAAGATCTTCATGAAATTCAGACGATGCAAATTCCTGTTGGACATGTAACTTGTGGAATATTCCAAATATTTCATGGGGTGAATATTTTTGGGAAGCAGGCCTGAGTGAATGTTGTGGGATGAAAGATATACATTTTTTTTATATAACCTGCAATGGATGATTCATGGAAAAGACCATTTCAAGAATGATATTAAATGATAGTACATTGACTTTTACTTGAGTCTTTTAAAAATAAAATATTTGATTTTGCGACCTTTATTTTTGGTCTTCTTTATAGTGCCATCAGCTACCAAATACCCCTTTTCAACCAACAGGAAATGGGTTTTTGAACCAGTTCTTTTCAGGATTCTTTGAACTTTGGTGCCAGCGAGTGAACCAGCCCACATCTTCACCAGGTTTGATTAGAACCCCTTTGTAATCAAGGATGCATCATGAACAGAGAGCCTTAAACAATTCAGAATGGGAGTAAACAGTAGTAGCTAGATAGTGGTGTGCATTGATTACCTGCACGCTTTTATTCTGTTATTGCAGATATTTATTTTTAGTCCATTTTTTTTCTCAAGATGTCTCCTTTTCATTGCATTCTCCATTGCTGCACTCTGGTTCCTCTCCAAATTAATGACATGCCCACTGATTTCATCATGATTCACACTGGAAAAACCAAGTGTATTTCAGTTCCAGTTGGGAACCAACTCTTCAGATTCCAAGCAAATTTGTTTTTGGTCAAAATGCTCTGAACGGTTCAAAATTTGGTACATAAATCAGAACAGAACCCATTCCCTGTTGCTGGAAAAGGGGTATGAGAGAGTGAGCTGGACTAACCAGCCAGTGGTGGGTTTCTTAAAAGCCTCTTAACACTAAGAGCATCTTAACTAGGAGAGAGAGTGTTCATTGTGATGCTCGCTTGACCATTTAACAATGATCTTTGTGCTACGATGCTTTTGGGAAACTTACCTCAGATTGTCTGATGTTTTATGATATGAAAGCTCTGTATTTTAAGATGTTTTGGAGCAATTGTCTGTTGTCTTAAATATAATAAATGTACAGTGCCCTCCAGAATTATTGGCACCCCTAATAAAGATTAGCAAAAAGGGTTTGGAAAAAAAAAAACACCTTTTGGAGAAGCAGAAACTTCCCTGCACACTCCAATCAACTCAGAAATGTACAATTTAAATGGGAAACATTTATGATCATGGTGTAAAGGTTAGAGATGCAGCCTTGGGCCCAAAGGGTTGCTGGTTTGATTCTCTGGACCAGCAGGAAAATCCATGTCTGAAGTGCCCTTGAGCAAAGCACCTAACCCTCAACTGCTACCCAGGCACTGGATATGTATGTGTGCTTGGTATACATTGCTCTGGATAAAAGCCTTTGCTAAATGCCTGAAATGTAAACATGCTTCAGTTACATTGTGTTCGGCTTGGTGGTGTAGTGGTTAGCAATGGCACCTCATAACAAGAAGGTTCTGCGTTCAAGCCCAGCAGCTGATGGGGGCCTTTCTGTTTGGAGTTTGCATGTTCCCCCCGTGTCTGCATGGGTTTCCTCCGGGTGCTCCGGTTTACCCCACAGTCCAAAGACAGACAGTTAGGTTAGCATGGGGTGGCCTTGAGCTGAAGTGCCCTTGAGAAAGGCACCTAACTGCCCAGTTACTCCCCGGGTACTGTAGCATAGCTGCCCACTGCTGTGTGTGTACTCATTGCTCACTTGTGTGTGTTCACTGCTTCAGATGGGTTAAATGCAGAGGTTAAATTTCACTGTGTGCTTAAGTCTGTGCTTGAGTGTACATGTGACAAATAAAGGCTTCTTCTTCTATAATGTCCAGGGGTGCCAGTAATAATGGCACATCTGGTATTGTTGAAAATAATTATTTCTTCATGAGGGATTTGTTTTTCTCTGAATAAATTTTTCAATTAAACATTGGATTTTTCCCATTTTTTTTTCAGTGTCAGATGAAGTGACTTCACCAAAAGGTGGAATTTTTTTCAAACCCTTTTTACTAATCTTTACAAGGGGTGCCAATAATTTGAGGAGGGCACTGTAGGTGCTGCAAGATGTGAAGATGTGTTCAAGATAATGTTTAACCCTTTGATGCAAAACATGGGTCAAAAGTGACCCGGCTGAGTTTTTATCTCCTATATCTTTGCAATAAATTAATTCCATCATTCAGTATTCAAGGTATTCATCAATTAACTTGTATTTGATCGTCATACATCCTTAATTTATTTTTTCCTTTCTTACTTTTTGAATAAAAACCCTTTTTGTATCACTACCCTTCTAATGCACAACATGGGTCAAAAATGACCTGCATTCATTTTCCAGGTTATTTCATGTATGGCTGAGTGTTTCTATGATATACTTTTGAAATAAATTCATTTTGTCATTTACTTTTCCAAATATGCAGTAAACGTCTTGTTTTTGTTTAGCACAAATCATCATTTTTATTTTTCCTTTCTTAAGTTATGAACAAGCACAGCTTTTGTAATTCTACATCAAGTTTACACACATGGGTCAGAACCGACCCGCATGCATTTACTCCAGCGTTTGGTGGGAACTGTGAATTGTGCTTGTGTCAGACATTTCACAGCTCAGCACAGCGCCCTTTGCCCATCTAATACATGCAAGTAATGTTTTTCAATTGTTCTAACATTACCTTAGAAAAAAATGGATTATGTTTAGGTTACCTTGAGAGTGAGTAGATTACTTGTCAGAAAGTTACAAGTAATTATGATTAGCTACCGAGCTGTTGACATATTCTACTTTAGTTAGCTAATTTTATTGTAGTTGGCTTAGCTAAATACATAGTTAATAAATAAATAACTGGCCCCATTCACTGCTAAAGTAATTACTTGAAACACATTATTATTATTATAGTATTAAGACATTTAATTTTAAATCACACTTGGATGACCCATGTGTAGTAATATAAAAAGTATTTTTGTTCATTAAGTAGGAAAGAAAAAATTAAATTAATGATTTGTGGTAATTAAAAACAAGATATTTAAAGAATACTTGGAATATTCAATCATAAAATAAACTGATTTCAAAAGATAGAGCAAAGAAAAACTCAGTCAGCATGAAATAACCTGGAAAATGAATGCGGGTCATTTTTGACCCATGTTGTGCATTCGAAGGGGTGTGCATATGTTTTGCATCAAAGGGTTAAGGGGTATCATTGCGAGATAGGTTCACAAGAAACATGTCAGAATTTGCGTAATCTCGTAAGCTAGCTAGCTAATGTTATCATTTGTTATAGAGTAGCTATATTATTGATAATAGAGGTGTTCGCTCCAGTATAGCTCACTCAGTTAGTGAACAAAAGAACAGAATAGAAATGAAACATTTTTGGATTTGCTGTCAATTGAAGATGTGTTAAAAAAAGTAATTTGTAAAGTAATTACTCAAGTAGTTTTTCACGAGTGTGAAGTGAATTATTAAAGGAAATGATCACTGAAAACTAACTGAATTCTAGTCATCAGATCGAATCCAGGACAGTGTTTCTATAATGTTTTTTTTCTGTATTTAAAGTGGAATAAACATAGAGAAAATATGTATAGTGGTGCTTGAAAGTTTGTGAAGCATTTAGAATTTCTATATTTCTGCATAAATGTGACCTAAAACATCATCAGATTTTCACACAAGTCCTAAAAGTAGATAAAGAGAACCCAGTTAAACAAATGAGACAAAAATATTATACTTGGTCATTTATTTATTGACGGAAAATGATCCAATATTACATATCTGTGAGTGGCAAAAGTATGTGTACCTCTAGGATTAGCAGTTAATTTGAAGGTGAAATTAGAGTCAGGTGTTTTCAATCAATGGAATGACAATCAGGTGTGAGTGGGCGCCCTGTTTTATTTAAAAAACAGGGATCTATCAAAGTCTGACCTTCACAACACATGCTTGTGGAAGTGTATCATGGCATGAACAAAGGAGATTTCTGAGGACCTCAGAAAAAGTGTTGTTGATGCTCATCAGGCTGGAAAAGGTTACAAAACCATCTCTAAAGAGTTTGGACTCCACCAATCCACAGTCAGACAGATTGTGTACAAATGGAAGAAATTCAAGACCATTGTTACCCTCTTCAGGCGTGGCCGACCAACAAAGATCACTCCAAGAGCAAGGCGTGTAATAGTCAGCGAGGTCACAAAGGACTCCAGGGTAACTTCTAAGCAACTGAAGGCCTCTCTCACATTGGCTAATGATAATGTTCATGAGTCCACCATCAGGAGAACACTGAACAACAATGGTGTGCATGGCAGGGTTGCAAGGAGAAAGCCACTGCTCTTCAAAAAGAACATTGGACAAGCCAGAAGACTATTGGAAAAATGTTTTGTGGACAGATGAGACCAAAATAGAACTGTTTGGTTTAAATGAGAAGTGTTATGTTTGGAGAAAGGAAAACACTGCATTCCAGCATAAGAACCTTATCCCATCTGTGAAACATGGTGGTGGTAGTATCATGGTTTGGGCTTGTTTTGCTGCATCTGGGCCAGAACAGCTTGCCATCATTGATGGAACAATGAATTCTGAATTATACCAGCAAAATCTAAAGGAAAATATGAGGACATCTGTCCATGAACTGAATCTCAAGAGAAGGTGGGTCATGCAGCAAGACAACGACCCTAAGCACACAAGTCGTTCTACCAAAGAATGGTTAAAGAAGAATAATGTTTTGGAATGGCCAAGTCAAAGTCCTGACCTTAATCCAATCGAAATGTTGTGGAAGGACCTGAAGCGAGCAGTTCATGTGAGGAAACCCACCAACATCCCAGAGTTGAAGCTGTTCTGTACGGAGGAACGGGCTAAAATTCCTCCAAGCCGGTGTGCAGGACTGATCAACAGTTACCGGAAACGTTTAGTTGCAGTTATTGCTGCACAAGGGGGTCACACCAGATACTGAAAGCAAAGGTTCACATACTTTTGCCACTCACAGATATGTAATATTGGATCATTTTCCTCAATAAATAAATGGCCAAGTATAATATTTTTTGTCTCATTTGTTTAACTGGGTTCTCTTTATCTACTTTTAGGACTTGTGTGAAAATCTGATGATGTTTTAGGTCATATTTATGCAGAAATATAGAAAATTCTAAAGGGTTCACAAACTTTCAAGTACCACTGTAATTTATAAGGAACTCTTTTGTTCAACCAGTGCAGCCATCACTACGTCAGAGTTACTTTCCCGTGGGAGCACACATGTATATGTTTTTCGTGAAAGTGAGTGTGTGAGTAATTGAGTGATACGCCGTAATACATATAGACTATAAAAACACTCTACTGCTAACTTTTACCACGTGCAAGAAGCCGAAAGTAAAATACTCTCAATAAAGGTATCCGGTTATTTAGCGCCAAAGTCTTTTAGCACAAATCCAAAGTCTTTTAGCACAAGTTCTAGTCTCTTTGCATGACTCCAAGTTCTTTAGCACAACTCTGGATTATGGTCACAATAATAAAAAAAAAAATACTCATCTTGATATAGGAAGAGGTTTATTATGATTGCTTAGGGACTGGAAACTGGAATTTCTGCTGCTGTGCATGTTAAGGATCAGTTGTTGATCCCTGAAACGTGGACTGAAAATCTGATTCTTTGGTGTCTTTGATTGGTAATTGATTATCAAGTTGTTGTTTATTTCCCCCAAGTTTAATTATTTCACTTTCTTGCATTTAGAAGTCACAGCAATTATCTAAAATGTTTAATAAAGCATAACAAAATTATTAAAATAGCTGTACATAATTTTCCTTTCTTCTGACCTTTTTTCTTTTGTAAAAAATTAAAATAAAGAACAAACAAAAAGCTTTCTTTAAACTCTTATCATCTTGTAAATTTCACTTTTCATTCTTTATCAAATAATAAATCTCATCTCATTATCTCAAGCCGCTTTATCCTTTTACAGGGTCGCAGGCAAGCTGGAGCCTATCCCAGCTGACTACGGGCGAAAGGCGGGGTACACCCTGGACAAGTCGCCAGGTCATCACAGGGCTGACACATAGACACAGACAACCATTCACACCTACGGTCAATTTAGAGTCACCAGTTAACCTAACCTGCATGTCTTTGGACTGTGGGGGAAACCGGAGCACACCCACGCGGACACCATGCAAACTCCACACAGAAAGGCTCTCGCCGGCCCCGGGGCTCGAACCCAGGACCTTCTTGCTGTGAGGCGACAGCGCTAACCACTACACCACCGTGCCGCCCTAAATAATAAATATGATATAATTTAAGCTTAGCACTTTAATAAAGACAAAACAAACCTGGAAGTTGGCTGTAGCGGTGTACTGTGTAAGAGGACGTGCTGTGTTAAATAATTTGGAGGGAGGATTGGTGACTAACATAAAGGCTCCATCAAACATGGCGGTTTCAAGATGGCGGCGTGGGGAAATACAATCGCTTGTATTCGATCGGAATCTCGGCAACTTTCATTCAAAAAAACAAATCCATCAAACATCTTTAAACATGATCAGTAAGCATTCATAATAAAGACTAAGTGTTCTTGGATCTTGTGCTAAAGAACTTGGAACTAGTACTAAAAGACTTTAGATTTGTGCCAAAAGACTTGTGCTAAATAACCACAAATTCGCAATAACATGGAATCCAGCAGTGATGAGGAAACAATTATCTCTGTTCAAAGTAGCAAAGCTATGGGTTTAAAAGGTTACATGTTCCAACCACACAGAGTTGACTGTCGGCCTAGATGAAGGGAATTATCTGAAGAAGAATTACTCGGACCTGCTGATAGTGACAGTGAGCATGGACCAATACGAACAACCAGCCCAGTCTCACTGTTAGTGTGGCCAGTGTGATAGTTCTAGACTGAAAGAAGACAGGGAATGCCTTTGCTGCACAGCCCTTTCAGAATTTAATTCACACACACTAACTGAGGATAGGTAACCTACAATTTCTTTTTGGCATATAAAGTTTGGTCAGAAGTTTACATACAGTGACATGGATGTCATCTTAGATATGAATGTCATGGCAATATTTGGGCTTTCAGTGATTTCTCTGAACTGTTCTTTTTCTGTGGCAGAATGATCGTTCATCATACATCTTTAAAAGAATTTGGTGCACAATTTTCTTTGGGTTTTCTGAAATCAACACAGGGTCAAAAGTATGCATACAGGGTCAAAAATTCACATACAACACACCTAATATTTGGGTAAAATGTCTCATCGCAAGATTCACCTTGACCAAACATTTTTGTTGTTGTTGTTGTTGTTTACCATGAACATGCTTCTGGCAGAATTCTGATTGGATATTTCACGGCTTTTCATGGTAGAATTGGTAGAGTTCTTTTTTTTTTTCTTGGCATGGACTTGACTTATAAGCACGGTCCATATATTTTCAATAGGGTTGAAGTCAGGACTTGTTTTAAGCTTAATGTTAGTCTGCTTTATCCTCCACAACCAGCTCTGATGTATGTTTGGGTTCATTGTCCTTTTGTAACTCCCAAGCCCTGAGTCGTGTTCAAGTTTCTGATGGTTTATGCTGAAGAATTCTGAGGTAGTCCTCCTTATTCATTATTCCATCCACTTTGTGCAATGAACCAGTTCCACTGGCAGCAAAACAGCCCCAGAGCATGATGATCCTACCACCACCACCAGCTGGTACAGTGTCCCTCTGTACATGGTGGTCATTGTGGCCAAACAACTCAATCTTTGTCTCATCTGACTATACAGCTATCCTCCAGAAGGCTTTTTTCTTTGTCTTTGTGCTCAGTTGCAAACTTTAGTTAAGCTTGAAGGTGTCGATTTTGGAGCAGGGGCTTATTTCTCAGATGGCAGCCTCTTAGTCCATGGTGATCTGAACTGTAGACAGTGATCTATCAGCTTCCAGTTCATGGCAGGGCTGTGCCATGGTGGTTCCTGGGTTGTTCCTGACCATCTGAACCAATTTCCTTTCAGCTGAGGGTGACAGTTTGGGTTTTCTTGAAACAAAGTGGCTTGGCAAAGTGACTACACCTCTCAGTAACTTACATACAATTGTTTGAACTGAAATTGGGATCTGCAGTTGTTTAGAAATAGCTCTAAGAGACATTCCTGAATTGTGTAGATCTGCGATCCTCTTTCTCAGATCTGCACAGAGCTCCTTGGACTTTCCCATTTTACTGTGTGTTGGTCAATCCAATGAGTGCTGTAAACAAACCCTTTTTATGAAGGCACAAAGAAGCTACCAGCTGTAGTCAATCATGATCACTAACAGGAAGTTAAGAGACCTCGGCCTTGGCAAGATAAGAGACATTTTGGAAGTTGCAGCAGAAATTTAAATTTACTTTGGGTTTTCTGAAATCAACACAGGGTCAAAAATTAATAATCTAAGTGAGCATATGTAAATTTTTGACCCTGTGTTGATTTCAGAAAACCCAAAGTAAATTTAAATTTCTGCACCAAATTCATGTTTTTTTTTCTATTAAAGAAATATTTTGTACAATCATTCTGCCACAGAAAAAGAACAGGTCAAAGTAATTACTGAAAGCCCAAATAATGCCATGACATTCATATCCAAGATGACATTCATGTCACTCTATGTAAACTTCTGAGCACACTAATCAAATGCTGGGGTCTTGCCTGGATCCAGCTTCAGCAACTTCTACGTCATCAATCCTGCAACCTCATTTTGACTTTTCATGGTATCCTTATAGCGGTGCAGGTGAATACGGTGGCGTACACGTATTTTGACCGATGCCCTAACTTAGCCACTTTTAAATGTGAAAATAATCAATATCCTTTCTGAATTATTACCTCAACTTAGTGCTGCTTTGAATTGCATGTCAAAGTGCTTAACTACAAGTAAATTCATATTTTACGATTCATTTCCTTTAATAGAGTAGCAGTACTTTTCCTGAATTCTGTTTTATGATCTTTCCAACACAGGAGAAAACACAGACATGGCTATGGCACAGGAAGAAATTCTCAGGAACACCTGCCAGCTGTTTGGCCTGCCGATGTCACACGGAGCCAGCCAGTGAAAAAGTACCGATCACTGTCGAGTCCGATCCGCACAGCAATCCGGTCCCCAAGCACCTTCCAGGTGCACCAGTGTCGAGGAAACAGTTGTGGATGAAAAGTGATCCCGGGTTTATTCACATTTCTCACAAAGCTGAGCGAGTGGTCCGTGTGCTTTGGTTAATCTGTCCATTTAAGTCAAAAGAGAAGATTAACAAAAGGGAAGACGATTTCATACATTTTGCAAAGAAGTTATGCTTTAATTTAAAAAGCAGCGCTAGCCTGAGTCAGCTTAATCATGTAAATCACAGGTGAGTGGCGGTTAATG
Organism: Neoarius graeffei; assembly: GCF_027579695.1. Classification (NCBI taxonomy): domain Eukaryota; kingdom Metazoa; phylum Chordata; class Actinopteri; order Siluriformes; family Ariidae; genus Neoarius; species Neoarius graeffei. Next base: position 93,833,647 of record NC_083573.1, read on the forward strand.
GACAAGTGTGTGATGTGAGTGAGTAAAGGTAAGTGGAGTTGGATTGGAATCTACAGTCCCAGGAGGTCTCTCTCTCTCTCTCTCTCTCTAATAAAATGGTGCTGGAGCGAGAGCCAGTTTGCCATGCACTGAGAAACATGTGCTGGCATAAACTAGGGGCTAATCCATCCCCCGCTGTGTGCCTTCCCGAGAGGTCTAATGCTTGACGCTTGGCGAAACAAAGCCTCCACCAAGCCCACCACAGCCTCTGTCCCTGGTGACACACACACATACACACCCAAACACATACACACAAACCAAGCCTCACTGGTGAACCCAGAGGCCACACAGCCTGTCAATCAATACATTTCAGATCCAATTTCTAACATGGGTTTAGTGCGATTTAAAAGTGAATCAAGCCATGTAATTATGTATCCATCAGAGAGAGAGAGAGAGAGAGAGAGATGACTTAGATTAAGCTTTATTCGATGCATATGGAGATAACAGCCATGAATTTACCATGCGTAAGCGAGTTTCTTTATTGACTTTAAGGCCTTATTCATTTTTATTGTGAAAAATTCCCCCACCTCTCCATTTGACGCTAATCAGTTTTCCTTGTCTGGGTAAACTGTCTAATTTCGTAAAGGAGGTGTAATTCTATTTCCGCTCCACGAGCTGTTACACTGAGCGCCATGCACCAGAAGACTGCACACATTCTTCATCAAAGTGATTCTTGCCCCAGCTTAGCCTGTTTAGCTTCGATACTTAGATTAATAAAGTTGTAAGAAGAAAAAAGGCAGCTTGATCTTCAACAGACAGAGATTAGAGCCTGATGTCTCAAGGACGGAGTTTCTGCTTCTTTTTTTGTGTGAGACGCATCTGTAAGGTGTGTAATGAGCACTGGAATGAGATCTGGCCCACATTCAAACAGCTTTAGAGATCCACCTAATGTCAAGATAGTGTACATCTCAATTTCCAAGTGACAATCAAAGTGCTTTTTCTGGGTTCGAGCCCCGTGGCCGGCGAGGGCCTTTCTATGCAGAGTTTGCATGTTCTCCCCATGTCCGCGTGGGTTTCCTCCGGGTGCTCCAGTTTCCCCCACAGTCAAAAGACATGCAGGTTAGGTTAACTGGTGGCTCTAAATTGACTGTAGGTGTGAGTGTGAATGGTTGTCTGTGTCTATGTGTCAGCCCTGTGATGACCTGGCGACTTGTCCAGGGTGTACCCCGCCTTTCGCCTGTAGTCAGCTGGGATAGGCTCCAGCTCGCCTGCGACCCTGTAGAACAGGATAAAGCGGCTACAGATAATGAGATGAGATGAGAATAAAAAGAAGTGGACAAAGTACCCAAGTTCATTATTTAAGTCAAAGTACAGATCCCACTGGTCAAATCTTACTCCGATACAAGTGAAAGTTGTCCATTCAAATTTTTACTTAAGTTAAAGCACTGAAGTACTTGCTTTTAAAAATACTTACATATTAAAAGTACATTTTCCATCAACACGTTGTTGTATTATTGCCACAACGCTTACAAAACCTAATGCCTCTGAAGCAACTGACTGGATTCACTGACTAACTTGTAGAACCTGTAGAATAAACACCTGGTAGAATGTTACAAAATGAAACACAACTGAACTGAAAAAGAGCCATTGTCACTTTCTTTTTTTATTTATTTTATTTTTTTTTTAATTTTAACACTCCTCCCCACCCCCACAAAGCAGCATGGTAGTGTTCTGACCCAGCTCTGGCAGTGTGTGCACACATGTATGTGTATGTTAATCATTAATGCTGGGCATACACTGTGCGATTTTTGGCCCGATTTTGACACGATTTTCACTCGTGCGACTATTTTGGAGTTCGGGCCGAGTTTTGGCTCAATCGTGTGTCTCGGATTGTGTAGTATACATGGGGTAACGACAAGCGATTAACACCTCACGACCTCCTCCCGATCGATCGGATGAAAATCGAACCTGTTTGAAATCCTGAGCATCGGATCCGAGCATCGCATCCGAGCATCAGATCGTATAGTGTGAGAACAGGAATCGTAAGCTGCATGCTGTTTACCCCTGCGATTCACTCGTACAGTGTGAGCAGCAGCTGAATACCGCGATTGAAAAAATCGCACAGTGTATGCCCAGCTTAAGACAGTGGAATAGCTGTAAATGTAGCTTGCTCAGAAAATAAAAATGACAATCCAACCTGATTAAAACCCAAGTCCATACCTCGAGCTTAATAACTGCCCAACAGCAACACTGCTTTAAGACAAAAAAAAGTGCAAGACCATCATTCGACATCAAAACAAAAAATTCCAGCAATTTGTTGCGACTAGTACAATACTGTCCATCTCACAGGTCTCGTGTGTGTGTGTGCATGTGCACGCGTAAGTGTATGAATTCATTCACATATGAATCTGCCTGTGGAATCATGGTGGTTTAACATTAAGCTAGCTAGTCAGTAAAACTCCACCTGACATGCTAGCAAACTCTTTTCAAACTCAAAATCATATTGGGTAGCTAATGTTACTAAAAAAGAAAGGATTTCTTCATTTTGTTCATTTGGCAAGATTATGCTAAAACATTTACAAAAGGACTTCAGATAAGTTAACATTATTCATGTTAGCATAACTCCATTTTTACATGCTAACTAACAGTGTCCACGTTAACTAGCTACGTGTTAATGTTAGCCATGGACAAGGCTATAGCAATTTGGCAGGCAAATCCATAGAAAGTCATTTGCCTAACCAGACTGCATAGATATTGCAATGTTATCGCTAGCTCTAAAAGTACACACAACTTCAGTGCAAGCTTTCTCTTGGAATAAAATGTTTATATACCTCATTATGCTTCCACAGGTTGGATGGCGAGTTTTTGTAGGCCGTGATGTGCAAACAAAGCAAACATTTAAAATGAAATGAATCTTTAATCCTTTCAGAAAACTGAAACATGGGTTCATGGGCCATGAGTGCGTGAATTCCCCAAAAGAACCGCCTCCTTCCATTCTGCCATCAACTGATCGTGTTAAATAATGCTGCTGAGAAATCACTGATCTTGATTTTATACAGTCTATGGACGTGACGTGACGTGACCCTAGTGATTACTGATCGGCTGTCTCAGTGTCACCTGGGAAAAAAAACAATCACGTTTTCGAAAAGAAAAGAAAAAAAATCCACTTTCAAAGCTGCTTCATAATAACAAGTAACGAGAACCTTGATAGAAATGTAGTGGAGTAAAAAGTACGATATTTGCCTTTGAAATGTAGTGACATTAAAGTCATAAGTTTCTAAAAAAATAATACTCAAGTACAGATAATCAAAAAGTGTACTTAAGTACAGTACTCAAATAAATGTACTTCGTTACTGTCCACCTCTGTTAATAAATGATGACCTAATTCTATGATCGCACTACTGAGGGACAAGTCACATGTGTTGCTTGTAGCTTGTCTCTCATGGTTGTGTGTTAACTTTCTTGTTGTCATTCATAGGCGTGCACTGTCCAGTTTTTTTTTTTTAGTTCCAATGTACAGCTTAAATATATCGCATTGCGTCATTGCCAGATTAGCAAAACAAGCTCAGCTCACTCAACCAGAGGCACCAACAATCTCTGCTGCTTTCTTCCAAGATTGATTTTTTTTCTTCATGAGCATTCACCAAGGGGCGAATTCTAGCTACTGAAAAGACCAGGGGCAAAGTCAAGTTTTTCTGGGGCATGTACTTTTTAAGGGAGATTAACACTGATAGGTTGGTGAGGTTATATCTAACTTTACAAGAAATATTATCACCTAGACACATTCAAAGGTTATGAGATCTTTATTAGTGATTTTTGCACTCCTCTTTTTAAAATGATGTTGTTCACTAACTTCAGTTTCTGTCTCATTATTATGATGTTAATATCATCAACATAAAGTCTCAGGAAACTGACACGTGTCAAGTGACGATTAAATATCACTAGTCAAATTTATCATCAGTTTAATAAAAATATATCATTTCTCATTCACATGTCTCTCCTTTAGGACCACAAAGGCAAATTCCAATCTCCATTATTATATTACAACATTCAAAATCCCAGATGACATCCCATCTCACAAGACTATGATCATATAAACATGTCTTCCAAGTTTCTCTCTCTCACACACACACACACACACACACACACACACACAAAAATACCATGTTCTCCAATGCATCCAGGCTCAGTTGACTGCAACAGCTCATTTGTGGTGTCTGGACAAAACAAATTTATTTTGACATTAATACTGCGTAGCAAAAAAACAAATGAACAAAAAAAAATTATCCCTATATGTGACTGGCAATGGTATGGTAGGCTGGCTGGTTCTGTTAAGGCTACATGTAGCATTAAAACATATGATTAAATTATGTCAAGGCAACTATTACTGGGTTTCAGTCACATGACTTTGCGGTTTTACCGGCAGTGAAATAGCTGGTGGTCTAAACAGCTGCCGTAGTGCAAACAACTAGTGATAACGTATCAGAGCACGCTCATAATCTAGAAGCCACTGCTCACTTTAGATATATTCAGAAGATTGCTATGTACAATGGAACTGACCCCTACAGTCTGGGAAAGAAGGATTTGTGATACGATCTTGAAAACTACCCTTCAGTCGAGTTCCCCGACATCTCCAACTATCTGGTGTTGCAGACATCCTTCTACACCGCAAAACAGATGAAAGTGTGGAAGAGTACGGAGGCTTATGACTTTTTTTTGTATGTGGCTGGGTAAAGGACCTCGCTATCAAGTCACTGCCGAATGAATCCTGTATTGTTTTTGCCCGTGTAAGTATGTTTTTTTTAAGCTTTTCATTTGTGTTTTTACAACGAAGTGCTGCAAGTTGAAGTGTAAACAAATAACAGTTCGCTTGATTCTCACTTGTGTTGGCTCTTATCTCTCAGCTAAATCATTCACAAAGATCATCAGAAACCCCTTTAAAAACCTGGATCTTAGTTAAACAAGACGGAGAAGTGATCACGGCGCATTGTAACTGTACGGCTGGGGAAGAATTTTGTCGCGACCTTCATGCATATGGACTTTGTGAGGAGTGAGGAGTAAACAAAGCAACAGCTGGGAATGTTAGCACTTCGTGACTAAAAAACGTACCGTAAAATAATGACACATAGCAAGAAAAGTAATTGGAAAACACTAACGCCATAGCTGAGACGGAAATACTAATCTTTCACCAAATGATCACTGCGAACTCGAGCATGCTTCGACTCGACTCCCTTCGATTTCAGTGAGAGGTTCAAAAGCCACCTTTCTCGACGTCTTTTTGTGAAATCCTGTGTTCGTTCACCATTTTTTATTAGTTCACGGGGAACCCTGAAGAAACTTTTATCAGTTTCACGGTTTGATCGATTCGAACAACCTAAAACAACGCAAGCGTAAGGCATTTTTCATGCGAGTAATGCACCTTCTCCATAAAAATGCTTTGTCAACTGAGCTTTGGTAGACCACCAGCTAAAGTTTGTGATGTCAGATGTGATGTCACATGAAACTCAGCAATTGGTGTTTACATGAACACAAATTGTTGCTGACCTGTTAAATAACCTTAGTCAGGGTAAATAGACCTCCACTGTAGATATTCATTAAACCACTCGAACTTTTGAGCTCACCTGGCACACTAATTATACAGACCTGACGCTGTAAATTCAACATAACCATCTACACGGTTGATGACTTAGCGTCTGTTTTCATCTTCCAACAATAGTGGGTTGTTTGTTCTGAAGTCTTCTTCCAACCAGTTCTGAATGTTCTTCTTCTTTAGGTGGTTACCAACATTTTGAATGTGAACCATGCAACGCTCAATTATGTCCCCCTCTCCATCATCATTTCCCCCATGTTCCCTCCTCCATTTTTGGACACTGCAAGTCAAGTTCTCATCTGTTTCAGTCACTTGTTTTCCATTGATCTCTTACTTTTTTTGAGGGCGAAAATACCCAGGGCGATAGCCCGAGTGATAAGGCCTAACGATGCCACTGCATTCACCTCTAATGAGACACTGTATATAGGCGTATCAGACACTCGCTGGCCGTGCTGTGAAAATTGTCCATGCAGACGCTCATGTAAGTTTCCAAATCTTCGTGAATGCTATCATTAAAACGCTTATAATTTCTGCTTTCCCAGGAAATGTATCTCATTAATATCTGTTCAGTACTTTGGGAGTAATGGTAGGTTGAAATCAGTACAACGGAGTAAAAACTTTCTGCTCACTTGACGTCAGGAAACTGCCAGTGCTTTTCTTTTTGATTCACGGGAAAGCAGTCAGTCTCTCTCTCTCTCTCTCTTTCTCTTCTGATTGGTTTCTGACTGGATTACTCCTCAGTATCAATCAGATAACTTTTATAGGAAAGTTCTCTCACTGTTACTGTTTCTGATGAAGGATTCAGCAAAATTCTCCGTCAGCTAGTTTCAAATCAAATCAAATCAAGTTTATTTGTATAGCGCTTTTAACAATAAACATTGTCGCAAAGCAGCTTTACAGAATTTGAACGACTTAAAACATGAGCTAATTTTATCCCTAATCTATCCCCAATGAGCAAGCCTGTGGCGACAGTGGCAAGGAAAAACTCCCTCAGACAACATGAGGAAGAAACCTCGAGAGGAACCAGACTCAAAAGGGAACCCATCCTCATTTGGGCAAAAACAGACAGCCTGACTATAATATTAACAGTTTTAACAGGTATAGCCCTCAACTGTCCTCATGGGGCCATCCTTCACAGGAGCGGTGCGATAAAACTCCAACCAGACACAGGGCACCAGGATGGATCAAGCAGGTCCGAGGGGCAGAAGAGGCCAGCATCTCAATCCCAGGATCAACATGTAACTCAGAGGGACAGATTGGGGGGGGGGAGGGGGGGATGTTAGTTTCAATGTTATGATTCACAGGAGACTCTGAAGTGAGTGTTCATAGCTTTACCTACTTATTTTTTTCAAATCAAACTGATTCCTGTAAATAAACAACTATTAATAGGGCAGCACGGTGGTGTAGTGGTTAGCTCTGTCGCCTCACAGCAAGAAGGTCCGGGTTCGAGCCCCGTGGCCGACGAGGGCCTTTCTGTGCGGAGTTTGCGTGTTCTCCCCGTGTCCGCATGGGTTTCCTCCGGGTGCTCCGGTTTCCCTCACAGTCCAAAGACATGCAGGTTAGGTTAACTGGTGACTCTAAATTGACCGTAGGTGTGAATGTGAGTGTGAATGGTTGTCTATGTGTCAGCCCTGTGATGACCTGGCGACTTGTCCAGGGTGTACCCCGCCTTTCGCCCGTAGTCAGCTGGGATAGGCTCCAGCTTGCCTGCGACCCTGTAGAACAGGATAAAGCGGCTACAGATAATAAGATTTTTAGAATATAACTGGAGTTGTTTTAATGAAAATATTGCGATCTTAGTGGTCGGAATGATATTTAAAAAAACCAGAAGTCAGAAACGTGAGTGTCAATTTCAGTTCAGTTAATGTGAATTGTTCATTGGATGTGGATCAGACAGGTTTTTTTTTGAGGTTCGCCTTGAAAGCTGTGACTATTATCATTCTTTGATATAAACACTAGTAGGCCCTACTTTTGAGAAATACAATGCGCCACAGAGCACAAAGAGGGGATTAGAAATAATCTTTTATTACGTTTTTTATTGAATGTATCAATTTAATGCTTTTACCTAATTAGCATAATTAATCCTAATTAAATACTAATTTGTGTCATTTGTTTTTACTAATTTTTCCAACTTTGTATTCAGTATACAACCATCTATGTGCCTGATAATTTTCATGTAAATATCTTAAAATTTTTAAAAAAAAAGTTATGAAGAAAAAACATTTGCTCTCATTGGTTAATGAGGCCCATTTCAGACCATGTGATCCTCATACAGAATATTACGACAGTTTTCTACAAATTAAGCCATTTTTTTTTTCAATCTTTGATTTGTTGTATCTCAAGAATGGATAAACATTTTAATCTGGTTAAAAGTATGTTGTTCTGCATTTGATTCTGAATTCAAGGAGAGCAGTTTCAAGCAATTTGTATTGAATTTGAATTTTCACCTGATATGCCTAGTTCTGGTTTCCTTGTTTGTCATTTTGAAATATTACTCTCGTTCATGTTGCTTCCTGATCGCCTGACTTCCGTGGCTCCTGGCTCTGGCTCTGTGCCAAGTTTGTGGACTTGTGTGTCTGTGCTGTACCACAAACTTCACATTTACTTTCACGTTCACTTCCGACGCCAGCACTGTTCTCTCACACATCCCTCTCAAAAAAAAAACACAAGAATATTTGCAGTAAGAAAACTGCTTTGTATTAATAACTGCTTAAAAACTGCTTTGCTAACAGAAGCTGTAAACTACCTAGCTCATCAACATTGTGTTTTATTTTTTCCCTCTAAAGTGGTCCGCAAATTAGAGTAGCCTTGCAAAAATAGATTCTTATCTGCTAAATGCAATTAAACTAAACTAAAAAAATAAATAAATCAATACATAAATTTGGGCGGCGGCACGGTGGTGTAGTGGTTAGCGCTGTCGCCTCACAGCAAGAAGGTCCGGGTTCAAGCCCCGTGGCCGGCGAGGGCCTTTCTGTGCGGAGTTTGCATGTTCTCCCTGTGTCCGCATGGGTTTCCTCCGGGTGCTCCGTTTTCCCCCACAGTCCAAAGATATGCAGGTTAGGTTAACTGGTGACTCTAAATTGACCGTAGGTGTGAATGTGAGTGTGAATGGTTGTCTGTGTCTATGTGTCAGCCCTGTGATGACCTGGCGACTTGTCCAGGGTGTACCCCGCCTTTCGCCCGTAGTCAGCTGGGATAGGCTCCAGCTTGCCTGTGACCCTGTAGAACAGAATAAAGCGGCAAGAGATAATGAGATGAGATAAATTTGGGCTTGTTTAAAATGAAGAGTTCAAGCACAAACACTGACAAGCACAAAATTGGGGGAAAAAAAGAAAGAAAAAGAAGCAGTACCATGAGTGGGTTGATGGTGGTTCCATCTTTCTGTTCAGCAGGTTTGTTTTTCCACAGAATCAGACATCTTTGTAAAATCCTGCTATATTCATGGTTTTGTTTCAGAAACCGACATCTGCCATGTTCCATGTTTCTCAGATGCCGACACCTCCATTTCAGCAAATCAGCACTCTGAAGCTAGTGATGTCATGCATTATTTGTTGACCTTTCTCAGTTCGGTCACTAAATTGGTATTTATTTCTCCAAATAATGCATTAAAACATGGAAAAAATTGGTGATATTGATGAATATCACCAATGGTGAATGTATTACAGGTTGGGCATAAATCCAAACCAAATCCAAACCTGATCTACACTACCGTTCAAAAGTTTGGGGTCACTTTGAAATGTCCTTATTTTTGAAAGAAAAGCACTGTTCTTTTCAATGAAGATCACTTTAAACTAATCAGAAATACACTCTATGCATTGCTAATGTGGTAAATGACTATTCTAGCTGCAAATGTCTGGTTTTTGGTGCAATATCTCCATAGGTGTATAGAGGCCCATTTCCAGCAACTCTCACTCCAGTGTTCTAATGGTACAATGTGTTTGCTCATTGCCTCAGAAGGCTAATGGATGATTAGAAAACCCTTGTACAATCATGTTAGCACAGCTGAAAACAGTTTAGCTCTTTAGAGAAGCTATAAAACTGACCTTCCTTTGAGCAGATTGAGTTTCTGGAGCATCACATTTGTGGGGTCGATTAAATGCTCAAAATGGCCAGAAAAATGTCTTGACTATATTTTCTATTCATTTTACAACTTATGGTGGTAAATAAAAGTGTGACTTTTCATGGAAAACACAAAATTGTCTGGGTGACCCCAAACTTTTGAACGGTAGTGTAACTGGCTCATTCACCAGTAAAAAGAAAGCACATGATGTATAGCATTGTGGGGAAAATCACCTACATTTAATTTATATAATTCATTTTTGAAGTTATACACTAAATTTGTCTAGATTTGTCTGTTTTTGCAGCAAATAAAAAATGGATTGTTGCAAAAGGTGATCAAAAACCTCTTTTTAGTTGGGCTTTAAAGTGACACAGGTTGATGTGCCGGTTCAGGAATCCTTTAATTCACTCATCTCATCTCATTATCTCTAGCCGCTTTATCCTGTTCTACAGGGTCGCAGGCAAGCTGGAGCCTATCCCAGCTGACTACGGGCGAGAGGCGGGGTACACCCTGGACAAGTCACCAGGTCATCACAGGGCTGACACATAGACACAGACAACCATTCACACTCACATTCACACCTACGGTCAATTTAGAGTCACCAGTTAACCTAACCTGCATGTCTTTGGACTGTGGGGGAAACCGGAGCACCCGGAGGAAACCCACGCGGACACGGGGAGAACATGCAAACTCCACACAGAAAGGCCCTCGCCGGCCACAGGGCTCGAACCCAGACCTTCTTGCTGTGAGGCGACAGCGCTAACCACTACACCACCGTGCTACCCTTTAATTCACTCCCCTTTCTAAATTGTTTGAGCTGATACCCATCCCCATAGCTGGTGTGCATCATCTTGTTTCAATACATTTTCTGATGTTGATTTCAGGGGGATGCACCCCCCGTCAAAAAAAAAAGTTTTATTATTGCAGATACCGAGATATGCCCACGGTTTTTTATTTAATTAATAAGGTTTTAAAAAATAAACAAAATAAATTGTTATGTGGGATTGAGCTGAAGAGTTTATGGTATAAATTTATATTTAAAGGGGAACTGAAGGCAATTTTTTTATTATCAAAATTCTATTTATCTCATTTTATTAAATATCGGAATGCATTTTTGATCGCTATTTTGTCGCTGCTATAGCAAGTTATGAGTGTTTGAAATATGCTCTGTAATATATCAGTCCATATGTCAAAGCAATGGTGGTAAACAAGATTCGTTGAGACCTGTGCGAGACATCGTAGGATGGAAGTAAAATGTACAGCGGAAATCAAAGTGACCAACATCTGCCAACGTTTTCAAAAGACACGCGTGCCCTCTTTCGAATGCTGATGTAATCAAGCCGAAATCGCTCCCTACTCACTATATAGGGCACTATATAGTGGGGACACCATTTTGTAGTGCTGTCCGAAACCTTAGTGAGGATTACTGTATGTTGGAAATGCACTCAGTATAATATGTATTTATCACAAAAATACATGCATATATTTATTATTTTGAAAACTAACCAGCTGCCTGATCTGGCACGTTTTAATTGTGCGACAGTAATGACGTAAATACCAGTGCGACGGACTAGTCCTTATCCTGTCGTCTTTCCAACTCTTCTCTACTCCACATTGGTTCGAAGTCGGATGGAATAATCTCCATCACTGATGAAGCTGGCAAATCTTGAAATTAATCTAAATTGGAATGATATGGCGATCTGGCCGTTGTGTAAACAGTTTTCAAAATGGCGGCACTGACACTTCACGTTTGAAGTCTCGCACAAGTCTTGTGAAGATCACGTGGATAAGCGATGCCTGCTGTGGACCAAATGAACTACATTCAACATGGCTAAAAACCGAAAAGGCTCATAAGTGTAATAGAATATGCCAATATGAGTCACGATATAAGGTTAATAAAACCGAAAATGTAATTGAATAACACGTTAATTATGAAATAAAGCAAGTTTAAAAATGACTTCAGTTCTTCTTTAATAGTAGGTCCAAGCTTAGGTTTTTGGGTTTTTTTTTGCTCATGACACGAATGCAGTGAAAAGCGAGCTGGGCGAGTCCTCTTGGATTTTAACAGGTTGCAGGAACTTCATGCATCAACATAATAACAGGTTGGGAAATAAGACCGAACCAGCTGACACTGACTGGTAATTTTCTCATTTGTCCGTCTGTATTTCAGAAGCATCAAACCGGATGGCCCGTGAAAAATTGTAAAGATATGGGTCTAATCTACTTCTAATTTTCTTCCAAATGTTGCACTGGTTGAATACAATATGTCGTAACACGGCCTGTGATTGGCTGATCGTGGACGCTCTTGATGAAAGACATGAAGGACAAGTTGTCTCTCATCAGTGAGTAGTAGTGAATTCTGGCATGACGCCATGCGGCGCTGTTATCAACTGGATAGGTTTGCAATTAATGTTAAAAGAAAATAGACTACTGCAGGTTTTAGATCCTGAGAAAGTATTTTTTCCATCTTATTTTAATCATCTGGGGTCGAGAGCTTCTCTGGCGAAGCTTAACAAGTTTAAAATGAGTAGGTCATGGATTTAGATAAATATCTTCATGAGTTTCTTACACAAGCATGACAAACATTGACAAACTTTATACTTTACTTTCCTATGTGCCCACTGCCAAATAATATGATATTTTTTAAATTACCTAAATTAGATGAAACATAGGCGGCACAGTGGTGTAGTGGTTAGTGCTGTCGCCTCACAGCAAGAAGGTCCGGGTTCGAGCCCCATGGCACAGCCTTTCTGTGCGGAGTTTGCATGTTCTCCCCGTGTCCGTGTGGGTTTCCTCCGGGTGCTCCGGTTTCCCCCACAGTCCAAAGACATGCAGGTTAGGTTAACTGGTGACTCTAAATTGACCGTAGGTGTGAATGTGAGTGTGAATGGTTGTCTGTGTCTATGTGTCGGCCCTGTGATGACCTGGCGACTTGTCCAGGGTGTACCCTGCCTTTCGCCCGTAGTCAGCTGGGATAGGCTCCAGCTTGCCTGCGACCCTGTAGAACAGGATAAAGTGGCTAGAGATAATGAGATGAGATGAAACATAAAACTTGTCCCCTTACTCAGTCACGCCGGAGTCAGAGCGCTGAGCGCCCACTTACCCATTCATAAAAAACTGTTCTCATAGTAACACCATGATAATCACTTTCACTCTTTTGGTTTCATTTGGTTTCTCTTTCACGGTCTTCTTCTATTTCCTAAATTCTAGTCCAGCAGATTTTCGTCTGAATGCCAAATGATATTCCCATTTCTAGTTTTGAGCCATTTTAAAAGTCATTTTGTTGCAAAGTTACTTGGAATCTCATCCTCAAAATTTTAACTCTATTATGTAAGAATAGTTCTATTGTTAATTCCTAAATTTCTTTATAGACTTATTAGAAACATAGTATAAAAAATAGTCTTTGTTCACATAATGTTTTATGAGTGTTATTATAGTACCTGTATATGAGGACCAGTAAGTTGTAACCAACTGGAACATCCTCCCCCCCCCCCCCCCCCCCCCCAACTTTTTTCGAGACATGGAACTGACCTGTGTGTGCTACTGTTTTCTTGGGTAAAACTTTAAGCATGTTTTTTTTTTTTAATCTTCTGACATTTTGTTGTAAATTATATTCAATTTGTAGTGTAATTAGCAACTAATGTCTAGTGTAATTTGGCCTTTGAAGATCACAAAAATGTGTCTGGAAATAGCTGAGAAGCCATCTCCAGGCATCTAAAGCCCTTCAGCTTCCAGGGCCCGAAGGCGGGCCCAGGACCCCCAGCTGCATTGTTCCAGGTCTTTGGCCCATCATTCGGACAGGCTGAAATTTGGATGGACAGACAATGTTTCAGGCTTTTCTGTCCTGTAACAGTTTGCTTAAAATTCCCCAGTGAGCTCAGATTGCAGTTGCTAAAATAGTAATAATTTATTGATATCAGGTGTTTTGTGGTCAGTGTACTACACTGTAGTGTATCATGTGGTAATGCATTATATGACAAGGCAACGTTCATAAATATTATCATATATTAGTTGTAATTACACATGTTCTACGCATATACCTACAACTCTGACAATATCATTTTCAGTGACTAATAAACTGGTTTTGAAAATTCCTAGTTTTAAAACATTTTTAATATGGTAGTTTTCTTGAAGAGATTTCATTTACAGCATGTCTCTGACAGCTCAAAATGCATCTCCGGGCATTTAAAAACTGCAGAGCTTCCAGGGGACTCTGGCAGCCCTCCAGACCCCTGGCCTTACAGGGTTGACGCCTCCCCCTTCCCATTTTCCTGGATTCACCCCTACATTTTATTTCCTAATGCGGGGCATCCTAACCATGTGTTAGTCTGTTTACAAACCACTTGCTCAGCAGCCAGTTCGGAAAAGTCATGTGAGGTCATGCGAGGGTCAGAGGTCATGACCGGGGAGCCACAGCAAATATGGCAGATCGCTCAGATCGAACGAAGACTCCTAAATCGAGACAAAAAACGAAGCTTTTAAGGAAGTATCTGACATTGACAGAGGCAAAATGCACTAGAGAAGAGAGAGGGAAAAACATGGCAGACAAGCTGAGTAAATATTGTTGGCCAGCTTTCCCGATGGAGATTCGAAAAGGCAAAAACAAATGCAGGATCTGAATCTAAATCTAAACACACCTGTGAACTTGAAGGCACTCGAGCGCTCGCTTCTGTGTCGGAGGCCACCGGTTCTGCCATGTTTGTTGCGACCTCGCTCATTATAATATTATAATGAAGATAAACTTCAGCCGTTTCCGTACCCAAGTGTAAATATTAGCACGCGGTGTTTTTCCAGTTCATTTTCCTTCACAGGCATGAGGCAGCAGGCAATACAGCGTATGACTCAGGTACCTACGGGTTCTTCTAGCTCCACAGGGTACTATTCATCTTTTTAATACATCGACCTGTGCCACTTTAATAAAATTTGATTTTTTTAGGTAATCATAATCAATTACTAATTGTATATCAGGTAATTTGGATTAACCCTAAATGAAACAACCAGTTCTATCATGGAAATCAGACAAAATAATCACAAAATGTACAGAAAACAAGAAAAATGGAGTTGTCTACTTTTGCCACTGAACTCTTCAAATGGATTGTATTGTCAGAAGCCAAGACAATACCCACATAATTATTCGACATTATCTAAACAACTAATTACATTTTTCTTGCATCCTCCTGCCCAACCGTCTACAAATGGGTTCGAAATATTTTTCCTCCGCTCTTTTCTGGGTAAAATATGATGCCAGGTGAGCTTGCGTCTCACCATTGGAAGACATTTCTCGTTCCACTAATTTGCACTCCTTGTAAGCATCTAACTGCACAAAGTCCCTGCACAGCGGCGTAACAATTATATCCAGGTGCACGAATTCGATTCAACAAATGCTACGTGGATCTTTCCAGGTTTTAATACACCCCCATTTCTCTTCCCTTTGGAATAGACTGAACCAGATGCCCTTCAGAAAAAAAAAAGAGTCCCATGTGTGACTAGAGAACTTGGCTTAAAAAAATCTGAAGCTCTTCCAACAACTTGAAAGTCATCAACCATTAAATCACATTGTCTGTTAGGATAATTGGAAAGGCAGGGAGCAGAGAGAGTCCCTGGAATATTCCTGGAGATAATGGGACATGCTAATGAGCGTGAAATCAAGCCAAAGTAACAATCGAGAAAGGTGGAGGATTGTATATTGGGAAAGGAAAGGAAAGGAAAGGAAAGGAAAGGAAAGGAAAGGAAAGGAAAGGAAAGGCCAGAGGTGAGTTATCTGTCTTAAATGTCCACAGTGTCATATTTAACTGCAATTTCACTGAATCTGGAATTTGATTCAAGGCTCGGTGGTGAGTGAGTTTATAATGCATGGCATGGCCAAGGAGCTTCATCGATGCCCTGCTGAATTTAGATTCTATTGTGTAGTGAAAATATGACACAGGGGGCATAAATAATCATGTCTTTGCTAATCTGATAAATCCAGCAGTGTCCCTAGTGTCGGCGTCCAGTCCTCTATGGAGACATAGTGGAAGTGTAGCATTTTTATGTCATTTTTTTTATTTTCAATTGTCTGAATGACAGGACACAGAGGTACTGTGTGAGGTGTGGGAATATATATCTGGAGCTTTAATGAGACTAAAATCAGGTGGTTAGGAGAGCCAGATCTCCTTGCTGTCTCTTTGCCAAGAGCTCTCACACACTGGTGTGTGAGTGTGTGTGTGTGTGTGTGTGTGGTGGTGTGGTAAGAGGCAATGGGACTGTTGATGAGTAATTGATGTAAAACCCTGCTGGTAAACGTGCTCTCCATAATCACTCAAAATGTTTGCAGATGTGCATTAATTACTCAAACATAATTAACTTTTCGCCATAAATAATACTTTGCCAATATCTTAAAGTGTGATGTGTTATTAAAAAAAAAAATCACACGGGAAGTCCTATGGAGAAGGAGAAGGAGATGGTTCTGTCATCGATGACTGACTATATCCTGGTTCCACATGAGGTTGATGGGATTGTCAGGAGTCTCAGGTCAGGACAGGAACACGCTGAGAGCAGAAATTGACTTTGGCGTGTGGAAGTCATGACGAGGATCCAGTCGTGTAGTCCGTGATCTCTGAAGAAGCAGGTTGCAAACAGTAATTTGGTGAGAAGAAGCTGCACTTCTGATGAAATTTCAATTCGGATTGGTGTTGATTAATTTTCTATAACAGCAGCTGTGACAAAAGCTCTGGATGCAATACGTAATTCAGGATTAAGTAATTCAAATCAGATGGTATCGTTTCCATAGTAACAGCTCATTCACAGGGTGAAGGAAAATGTGCTGTTACGTAACAAAGAACAATGTGCATGGTGATGTTTATTTAATATTTATGGAAGGAGTCTCTAGGGTTGCACTTCATAAAAGGATATATTTTTGCTTTCCAGTTTCTTTGTAACGTCCTGGTTTTTTTTTAATTATTAACTTCAATAATGGCTGTGTATAGAATGAAAGTGAAAACAGGAACTAACTTGTTTCACAAAGCATTAAATGTAGCTAGACTGATACACCATGTGATACAGTTTCAAAATATAACAAGAAGACCGAGTCATCTATATCCCCCGCCCTATATACCAACTATATACCAAGTTTCAAGATATTATTTGTCACATTTTTCAAGTTCTGCTGCAGGAACCCAACCCTACCTCTGTACACTGACCTCAGCAGCCCATGGCATAAACCCACTGGATCTTTGGTCCAGGTGAGATAAAATTTCTCACATTTCTTAGCATCAAAAGACACGTATACATTACTTAATCAACACATATACCAACCTTCAAGACCATACCACTCATAGTTTTCAAGTTCCGCTCCGGGAACAAAACCTACCCCTAAGACTAACCTGAGAGACTAAGTCTGAAATTGTTTCCATGGAAACATGAAAAATTTAAACTTCTCAAATTTCTTAGTATGAAAAGGCACATCTACATCACCTTGTTAACATGTATACCAAGTTTCAAATCTGTATCATGAATAGTTTTGGATATATGCTCTGGAAATGAACGTTGCTCTTAGAAACTAAGTCAAAATCTATTTTTTATGTAAAAATTTGAAGAATACTTTTTTTTTATCCAAAATAGCAAAAGGCACCAGTTCACAATTTGCTTAATATGTATACAAAGTTTCATGAAGATATCTTCAGTAGTTTTAAAGATATGACCCAGAAACAAAAATGTGACCAGACGGATGGACCCCATTTCTATATCCCCCGCCAAACTTCGTTTGGGCAGCAGATAACTATAAATGGATAAAAGTATTATCTTTTTCTTTACTAAATTCTAAATTGTAGCTCCAGGCAAATGTCCATCATTGAAGAAAAATGAAACACTCAGGGACAGATCCATCCCGAGAACCTAACAGATGCACATTTACGGAAATATTTTCACTAATTTTACCAGCTCGCTATGGACTTTTGTTTTGAAGATATGCTAATATAGCCTACATTGTCAAGTCAACACACCATGTACGACAATGTTTCATTTATTAATATCATCCTGTTCAAGCAATGTTTTTGTATTGCACACATAAATCACATTTAATAAAAGTGTAACATGTTCATATGAATTGCAAAAGTTTTCTGTTAGGAAAAAATTAAACAATTAAAAAAAAAACTACTGACAAACTGGACTAGAGCTAACACGAGACTAATGAGTCTTTTTACCACAGAAATAAGAAAATCTACAAAAGACTAGGCACAAAGTTACTTCATTATTCTACAGCATCCTCCAGGAACATATGGACACATAAATTTCATTAATGTCAATCTAGGTGCAGTACGTTAATGTAGCAACGCACCGTACTTCCATCGAAGAATGTACGTTCTTCTAAGTATGTACGTCCATGAAGATAAATCAGCCTGCTTAGCCAGGAAAGGACGCTTGGCCTGGGTAAGTCTTCTTTTCATAAGTTTGAAACTTTGTCCCTCTATCAACATGATCAAGAGACACTCTCTCTCTCTCTCTCTTTCTCTCTCATGCTGTCATGGAAGAACCACATAGCACTGATACAAGATTAAACCACTCTTTCTTATTAGCAGCCAGACAGAGTGCCTCGTCATAATTAACTGATGTCTCTGTTACTGTAGGTCTCTCTTAATTACATCCTTCCATCTTAATTTTTGATGCCCAATTCTTCTCCTGCTGCTAGGCTCCCAAAACAGTAATCTTCGTGGCAAGCATGATGGCGGCATTCTTACCAGATGACCAAACCACGTCAGTCGCTTTCTTCTAAAGTGGGTGATAAGTGGAATTGCTTAGTCCTTCTCCATACTTCTTCATTTGTCACTCGATCTCTCCAAGTAACTCCTGGTATCCTTCTTAGACATCTGTTATAAAACGCAGATAGTCGCTTCTCATCTGTTATGGTGATGTGCCTCAGCTCCATACAACAGTGTTGACATTACTACCGCTTGAAATATATTGGTCTTGGATTTTAGATTGATAGACTTATGTTTAATTAAAGGCTGTATTTTATTGTAAGCATCGGCTGCCTTCCGTATCCGACTGTCCACCTTCAAAGTTAGGTCCCCAGTAAAACTTACTATGCTTCCAAGGTATACAAATCTATCCACATTCTCCAATATGATGTGATTATCTATCATTATACGAAGTGGCGTTTTTTCTCGTCTAATTTACATAACTTTTGTCTTCTTGGGGTTGAGCAGGAGACTAACTTTAGCACTTTTTTCTTCTATTTGACTGGTGGAACACTGAAGCCTTTCTTGAGTTTCATCTATGATGGCAATGTCGTCAGCATAGTCTAAGTTTGACAATATCTACTGTGGGTATCTTGAACTTCTCCTTCTTTTGACAATAAACCCCATATCATTCTTAAGAGTTCTTGGAGGTTCTGGAGCAAGAAGGTTCTGGGTTCGAGCCCAGTGGTTGATGGGGGCCTTTCTGTGTGGAGTTTGCATGTTCTCCCCATGTCAACGTGGTTTCCTCTGGGTGCTCCAGTTTCCCCCACAGCCCCAAAACATGTAGGTTAGCTTCATTGGTGGCTCTAAATTGGCTGCGGGTGTGAGTGTGAATGGTTGTGTGTCTCTATGTGTCAGCCCTGTGATGACTTGGTGACTTGTCCAGGGTGTACCCCGCCTCCCACCCAAAGTCAGCTGGGACAGGCTCCAGCTTTCCTGCGACCCTGCACAGGATAAGTGGAATGAATGGATTCTTGTATCAGATTCTGTAGCAATTGTCACACTTGGAAGATTATCTGGACACTTACAGTAATGCTTTTACGGCTGAGGACTACAGTTGATTTGCTAACTTTAGGACTGTGCAGTTCTCTAATCAGCCGATCCCTTGACAGCAGCACAATGCATCAAATCATGCAGATACAAATCAAGAGCTTCAGTTAATGTTCACTTCAAACATCAGAATGGGAAAAAATGTGATCTCAAAGTGTGACTTTCTTTCACTGTGGCATGGGTGCTGGTTTGAGCCAGATGAACTGGTTTTAGTATTTCAGAAACTGCTGATCTCCTGAGCATGGGCAATTGCTCTAAGACAACGAGGGAGGCTCAGCCTCCTCTAAAAATGATGAACATCATGTAGGATGAATTGCGCTAGGCTTATGTTATGGCCGACCTTATAACATTGCTATTTCAGATCCAGAATCATAGAAATATATGTGCTCAAACCCTACTACAGTGCGAAATCATTCCGTTATAACTTTCCCCAGTTCGCCTAATGTGTGCGTGAGTTTTTCCCCCTCGTGACAGCGCGATGCAGCCCAGCATCAGTGGACTTCAATGGCATTTGGGAGCTCTGCGCTTTTCAATATCAAAATGCAAGACGATTATTGGACAAATACTGCGAAAACACCCGCCCATGGACTCCCACGGACTCCCAGCCTCAGTGGACTTCAATGGCATTTGGGAGCTATGCGCTTTTCAATCTCAAAATGCAAGACGGTTATTGGACAAATACTGCGAAAATGCCCGTCCATGGACTCCCAGCCTGACAGTGGGAGGGACATGGCAAAGCTTTCCGCGAGGAGACTGGTGATTGGTGAAAGCGGCCGGATATTTTCTTTGATTGACAGCTCGTTTCAAATATAGACAGGCAGCGGTGAATTTCAGTTCAGTCCCATGCGGATTCGCAAGTGGTGTGGTGTATTGTAAGAGATCAGCTTACATTTTGATTTCATTCATAACATATGGTTTCTACCAGCTTTTTTATTTTGTATATATTTTCATTGTAAATAAAGTGTAAATATAGTGTTGTCAAGTTTGCTATCTTAGTTCCAGAAATTTCGTTTATTTGAGTTACTGAACTTGAACTTGAGGGGGCTAGTCAGCTAGCAAGAAAGCTGCGCACGGATGCCAAGCATTGCTGATTTAATTTTGGCGAAGCCATTTGCCAGTCTTCCTTTCGAGGAAAAAATTAAAATTAAAAAGCAGGGTAGACCAACGCCTCAAATTGACTTGGTGAAAAAGGTAGGGAATAATACTCGTTCCTTTCAGCTCTCCTGGTATGAGAAAGTGAATTGGCTAACAGCAAGTGACCCACATCAACAACAGTAAATAGGCTACTTTAGTAATATGTCATGGATGGACCAAAAATATAGAATCTATTTAAAATGTTTATGCTGAGTATATTATATTGGAATATATATTTCTCTGGATATGAATTAAACACAGCTACAATTTGGAAAACATTTTTAAACAAAAACACAGCTGAGAACATTTCACACTACAGACCTGAATTAAAAGTGAAGGGTTATCAAAATTGTCAATAAAACATTTCTCAGTCAAAATAAGTAAAATATAGGGAAAGTGTCATTGAATGAAATGTGTGGCACCCAGCTCTATGTTTGGCTCCCCAAGGTCAGTGCTTGTGCCTATTCCAGAACACTCTGCTGTTACTGCTGAGGTTCCTGACAAAGTGCTGCTTTCAATAATGATCAATTTTTAAACAACATGCCACAATTTTAAAATATAAAATGTTAAAATATACCCCGCCCGCAACACCATCTCATTTCATCTCATTATCTCTAGCTGCTTTATCCTTCTACACAGTCGCAGGCAAGCTGGAGCCTATCCCAGCTGACTACGGGCGAAAGGCAGGGTACACCCTGGACAAGTCACCAGGTCATCACAGGGCTGACACATAGACACAGACAACCATTCACACTCGCAGTCAATTTAGAGTCACCAGTTAACCTAACCTGCATGTCTTTGGACTGTGGGGGAAACCGGAGCACCCAGAGGAAACCCACGTGGACACGGGAAGAACATGCAAACTCCACACAGAAAGGCCCTCGCCGGCCCCGGGGCTCAAACCCAGGACCTTCTTGCTGTGAGGCGACAGCACTAACCACTACACCACCGTGCCGCCCTCCCCGCAACACCACCATCATGTATATTGGACAGTAGGCTAATGGGCCAAAAGAACCTGTTATTTCACAGTTTGTGACCCTGCCAACAATCAGCCAGATCAGAGGCAAGAGTATGTGCAAAATTGATGTGTTTTTTCTTTTTTCTTTTAAAATCTGGAAATATCGTAACCGACCAGCCTCCCCTGTTTGAAAGACTACCAGCCGCCACTGCTCCTGAGGTTTTCACACACAACAGTCTCTAGAGTTTGCACAGAATGATGCGAAAAACAAAAAACATTGAGTTGAGTCAGTGACAGTTCTGTGGGTGGAAACAAATGCCTTGTTGATAAGAGAGGTCAGAGGAAAATGGACAAATTGGTGCAAGCATTTTAGCCAGAAAGGATATAGTAACTCATATAATCACTCTTTACAATCGTGAAGTCAAGTCAAAGTCCCTTCCACACCACGATCTGGTCTTCCCAGGCAGTCTCCTGTCCCAGTATTAACCAACTCTTTGAGGTGCATGGGTGTGGCACTGGGCAACATAATGGTGTAGTGATGAGCACTGTCACCTCACAGCAAGAAAGTTCTGGTTTCAAGCCAGGTGGCCGAAGGGGGCCTTTCTGTGTGGAGTTTACATGTTTTCCCTGTGTCTGCGTGGGTTTCCTCTGGGTGCTCCGGTTTCCCCCACAGTCCAAAGACATGCAGGTTAGGCTAATTGGTGGCTCTAAATTGACCATAGGTGTGAATGGTTGTGTGTCTCTATGTGTCAGCCCTGCAATGACCTGGTGACTTGTCCAGGGTGTACCCTGCCTCTCACCCATAGTCAGCTGGGATAGGCTCCAGCTTGCCAGTGACCCTGTACAGCATAAGCGGCTACAGATAATGGATGTTTCCACAGCCCTCAGCCTCTCACCTATACAGCTAGGGTTACAGTGGGGGGGCTAGTCCTCTGGTAACTGTGAGAGTTTGACTTCCCCACTCACATCTGTATTGCAGCATGCCTTGCCAGATGGCAGTAGGTACCATTTTTTATGATGGTCTTTGGTACGACCCAACCGCAAGTAGAACTCGCAATCTCCCGGTCAAGAGGTGGACACACTAACCACTAAGTCATCTCGCGGTCTCTTAACAACCATGGTGAGCAGAAAAGGATCTCAGCATGCAAGAGCAGAAGACCACATTTGGTTCCACTCCTGCAGCCAAGAACAGGAATCTTAGAATCAAGAACAAGTTCCTATTTTTCACCTTTTTGGGTGAAAAGGTTGACAGAACTCTGACTACACTCCCAAATTTCTGAAGAACTTCTTCAAATAAAGTTCGTCTCCTGTAAAGATTCTGTCTCCAGACTTATCCTTCCACCCTTTGCATCTGACTGAAGTCTTATTGTGATCTAAAAGACATCACAGTCTATGTGAAAGAAGTTAAAAATATGAATCTAAATGTTTATTTTGAAGATTATTCAAATGAAGGCATGTTAACCGATACAAAATATAAAAATAAACTTCCAGAACACAAACTATTTTTGCACAGAAAATTGGCCATGTCATTCAACCAACTATTATATTCTGCTCATGGACATGACTCAGTCGAAAATATAATTTTCTCCCACTCATAATGTACTAATAATTGATGAATAGATCACTCTACAGTTGCCACAATCAACTCCTATTATAATTTACTCAGACTCATTCAAAGGCCTGGTCTTTTTGACAATGCAAATTAAATTCTATTTGAACAAAGTAAGTCCACATTGCGCTTCGGAAAGCTTGCGTAATTGTATAAATGTATAAAAATGCAGATAGCATAACCTGGGGAGCCTTGCTTAATCTCATTCCCACAGCACACACACCCCAGGACTCCCGAGATTCAGTCTCTCGTCTTTATTTAATTTAAGGAAAAAACTCCTCTCCTCTCATCTCGTCTCCTCTCGTCTCATCTCGTCTCTTGCCATTCATTGTGTTATGTATGAAATGTCCCACAATGGAATGTTTATTGAACATCTGACATGTAAATGGATTCATAATCTCTGTAAAATATAAAAACCACAAGTGCAAATGTGAGTTCAATCACGTTTTATATTAAATTCAATTAAATTCACATCCAATTGTTTTGTCTAACTTTATTCCTATATCCTAATAGAGTGATACTTGAGAGGCACTAACAGTATAAAGCCATTAAATTATACCATGGCAAGTTATTTATGAGTTACTGACACCATAATATGAAGGAATGTCTTCCTGGCACAGAGTACGGTATTCTAGACTCGACTTTCTATTAATAACCCACAACCATATTCCAGAGCATTGACAATATTATTAAACAGATATTCATATGTATAGTGTATTTCATTAAATAATAATAAAAAAGTCTGAAAATAAAAAGCCATTTTTCTGAGACAAACTTCTAAAAATGTGATTAACATTTCAGTGATTCATTACTGAAAGACAGAATCGAGTTTGTGTTTGGAAAATATTGAAGATTTATTTTCTCGGGGGAAAAAAAAATTGTATCTGCTGTTTAATCGTGATTTTAAGTGCCATGAGTTCATGTGTTATTTCCACTGTCGAAGTGAAGTGAAGTGAAGCTGATACAGTATGATGCCATGCACTAAAAAAGGAGAAATGGAAGGGAAAATGCTTCTCTTGCTTGCTAGGCAGTAAATCCTCACTTGAGATGTTTCTATGATCATCTGATTTGGTTGAAGCAAGTGGAAGAAAATACCTGGCGTACATTAGAAATCATTCCTAAATGCACATTCTTTCCTAGAATTCTTTCATGGGAGTTCATGGACTAAATGTTAGAGAAGCAGCTTTGGGACCAAAAGGTTGCTGGTTTGATTCCCTGGACCAGCAGAAGTGCTTTTGAACAAGGCAACTGCTCCCTAGGCTACTCTAGGTGTGTTTTATGTCGCTCTGGGTATAAACGTCTGCTAAATGCCTGTAATGTAAAATGAAAGGACTCTTTCTACTAATCTTGGACCACATGTCTGGGTAACATCAAGAACATGATATTTTGATACATCAAAACGATATAAATAACATATGGAACATGTATGGAATTATGTGGTAAACAAAATATTTTTCATATTTTAGATTCTTCAAAGTGTCCACCATTTACCTTGATGATGCTTTGAACACAACTGGCATTACCTTATCTTCATGAGGGAGTCACCAGGAATGCTTTTCAATTAACAGGTATGTCTCGTCAAAAGTTAATTAGTGGACGAGTTTCTTGCCTTCTTAATGCGTTTGAGATCAAACAGTAAATAGTAAATAATAAACATACAGTAAATAGCCCTATTCTACACCACAACCATATTATTCTATCCACATTCACTGGATATGAGCAACCGTGCACTCTGATTGGCTAATCTACTACTAGGATATCAGCCCATATACCGTGAGTAGAGAAAAACAAAATGGCGGAGCGTTTTGCTGAACCAACCGAAGACGAAATAAAAGTTTGACGAGAAAACAAAACCCAAAAAATTACAAAAAAGCAACAATATATGGAATTAAAATATTTGATAAGACCGTATCTGAGTTTAATTTTTCAAGACCTATTATTATTATTATTATTATTATTATTATAGCATTTTTCACAAATTGTGCCTGTCATTTCGCCAGTTTATTCACATTCTTCATCTTTAAGCATTAAAATTTGTTTATTTTTTTATAGACTGGTTCAAAAGCTCAAAGAAGTTTGAAAATTACAGAACTGAAATGTCCAAGGAAGAATTAAATAAATGTCTAAAGCTGTTCTATACCTCGGCACGACAGCAAGACGGCACTTTCTACGTAAAAACAACACTAAAGTCAATTCGTGCCACCATCGATAGGTTTTTAAGAAGTCTGCTGAAGCAGAAATGATTTTGTCGGACATTTTGTCTCATCTCATCTCATTATCTGTAGCTGCTTTATCCTGTTCTACAGGGTCGCAGGCAAGCTGGAGCCTATCCCAGCTGACTACGGGCGAAAGGCGGGGTACACCCTGGACAAGTCGCCAGGTCATCACAGGGCTGACACAGAGACACAGACAACCATTCACACTCGCACCTACGGTCAATTTAGAGTCACCAGTTAACCTAACCTGCATGTCTTTGGACTATGGGGGAAACCGGAGCACCCGGAGGAAACCCACGCGGACACGGGGAGAACATGCAAACTCCACACAGAAAGGCCCTCGCCGGCCACGGGGCTCGAACCCGGACCTTCTTGCTGTGAGGCGACAGCGCTAACCACTACACCACCGTGCCTCCAGACATTTTGTATAAAGTTTTTATTTACCAAATTTGAAAAAAAAAAAGAAGATTGATCTGTTTCTCAAAATCCAGTGAATGTGGAGAGAATAAAATAGTTATTCCACTCAATCTTGTCATACATGGATTATAACCAACTTGGTGCTCCATCGGCTATCAGCTCACGTGCGGCTTGATTTCATGGAATAACTGTGAAATATGTCAAGAACAGAACAAGTAAGTAAAGAGAAATGACACCCATCATTACTTTAAGACATGAAGTGCCTTTTAATTCATAAAACTAAAGAAAAAACATTGAATTAGACAGCTCATCCAAACTTTTTTTTTTCGTCATTCCTAACATATCACACACTTTAACCAGATTTTACACTTTTTGGTGAACAATTGTACAAGCTATGATGAATAACCACATTTGCATTATCCTTTCTTCAATAATTCCTTCAACATTTAATAACAACAATCATTGTTTTTGTGCCACCCTGGATAGAAACAAGTCAGATGACACATTGCGACTTTTATTTCCTCCCAGATGAGTCAGTCATGCATGTGGAAGCTGCTAAACTGTTCATGAACTCTTCACAAACACAAGCTGCTGCCTGTGATGAAGTGCTTGGAGCTGAAGAACATTTTGTTGCAGCTCTGGTGCAGGTGTCTGCTCTAAAATTAAGCAGAATAGGATGAACTGGATTTCGAAAAAAGAATTTTGAAACAAATTACATAGCGATGGTTTTAGAGGTTTTAAATCCATGTATAAGAAACAGCCTGGTGTGTCAGTGTTTATTTCAGTTCACTGTGTCATGTACATCAAAATATAACTTATTACAGCTTCTGAAACCGAGAGCCGAACAGCATATGTGGGGAAAAAATAAATATCTGAAATTAATATCTGCTATTGCTTTGTCAGGGATCATGGATGAAAACCTCCGTCTACCTGCTTCATTCATTCATTCATTCATTATCTCAAAGATAATTTGGTTGTCCATAACCTCGTCCAATTCTGGCTCATCTGGAAGCCATGCTAGAACAAAACAGAAGAAGTAACACGAATACAGGAACACATCCCTTGACATGATGCCATTATATTATCCATTCATGTACACAAGCTTTCATTAATCCACTTACCAGCATGTCTTTACGAGATGGGACAAAACTGAAGAACCCTGAGGAAATCTACGGTACATAGACATGTGGAGGACATGTGAAACTGCACACAGGAGCTCAGGATCGAACACTGACCCTTGGATCTTTGACATACCGGTACCAACATGACCCACCCTGCTACTGTCATTTATATTTATGAATATTTTGAATCAAAACTATCAATGAGGTTTGACCTTACACTATAAATTAAAAGGGCTTAGACATGTCTTATTTATCCATCCATTATCCCTAACTGTTTATCCTGTACAGGGTCGCAGGCAAGCTGGAGCCTATCCCAGCTGACTGTGGGCGAGAGGCGGGATACACCCTGGACAAGTCGCCAGGTCATTGCAGGGCTGACGCATAGACACAGACAACCATTCACACTCACATTCACACCTACGGTCAATATAGAGCCAATAATTAGCCTAACCTGCATGTCTTTGGACTGTGGGGGAAACTGGAGCACCCAGAAGAAACCCATGCAGTCAAAGGGAGAACATGCAAACTCCACACAGAAAGGCCCCTGTCGGCTGCTGGGTTCGAACCCAGGACCTTCTTGCTGTGAGGCGACAGTGCTAACCACTACTACTTAGAAGACATGTCTTGGCTATTTAGCAATGCCTGGAAGACATGTCTTGGGTATTTAGCAATGCCTGGAAGACATGTCTTGGGTATTTTGCAATGCCTGGAAGACATGTCCTGGGTATTTAACAATGCCTGGAAGACATGTCCTGGTATTTAGCAATGCCTGGAAGACATGTCTTGGGTATTTAGCAATGCCTGGAAGACATGTCTTGGGTATTTAGCAATGCCTGGAAGACATGTATTGGGTATTTAGCAATGCCTGGAAGACATGTCTTGGGTATTTAACAATGCCTGGAAGACATGTCTTAGGTATTTAGCAATGCCTGGAAGACATGTCTTGGGTATTTAGCAATGCCTGGAAGACATGTCTTGGGTATTTAGCAATGCCTGGAAGACATGTCTTGGGTATTTAGCAATGCCTTGAAGACATGTCTTGGGTACTTAGCAATGCCTGGAAGACATGTCTTGGGTATTTAGCAATGCCTGGAAGACATGTCTTGGCTATTTAGCAATGCCTGGAAGACATGTCTTGGGTATTTAACAATGCCTAGAAGACATGTATTGGGTATTTTGCAATGCCTGGAAGACATGTCTTGGGTATTTAATAATGCCTGGAAGACATGTCTTGGGTATTTTGCAATGCCTGGAAGACATGTCCTGGGTATTTAGCAATGCCTGGAAGACATGTCTTGGGTATTTAGCAATGCCTGGAAGACATGTCATGGGTATTTTGCAATGCCTGGAAGACATGTTCTGGGTATTTAGCAATGCCTGGAAGACATGTCTTGGGTATTTAGCAATGCCTGGAAGACATGTGTTGGGTATTTAACAATGCCTACAAGACATGTCTTGGGTATTTAGCAATGCCTGGAAGACATGTCTTTGACTCATTCAATATCATGGTATCTGAATGGAATATATCTGATAGACCATGAAAAAAGGCATTTATTATTATTATTATTATTATTATTATTATTATTATTTTCCTTGTGTAATTTACTTAGTTACTTTTAAAATCAACCTCGACAGTTACACACAACGGGGTGACCTGGCAGCCAAAATTCTCTCAAAATCCTCTGTATTTAACGACGCAAACCTGGTGGCCATTTTTTACAAATTGTCCCACTCGCTCGCTAGCATGTAAGTTTTATGTCTCCAACATGTGACATCATGTTGTCTTGACAACGTGCAATATTGTAACAATATTCAATGCTCATTCTCCATTGGGTAGAGTGATGTAATACACGTAGGATAAGCGATATGCTAACAATATCGCATGCTGTCAAACCAAATGAATGAAACGCGCTAGAAGGGAATAGATCACATGTTTTTATTCCATTGAAAACGTGTCCTGTATGTATAATAATAAGTATATAATAATAATGTTATAAACACTGTTATAATGTTATAAACATAATAATATAATAATAAGGCATAATAATGTTATAAACACTACTTTTACTGCACCATGATAGCTTCATAATGGATAATAATGACAGCTATAAAGTGTAAGACATTTTCATAAATAGTTCTAACAGCGTGTTTCATGTATGCCTTATGAATGCATTATAACATGATATGAACGTGTTCATAGTTAATTATGGATATGAAAGTGCTACTGTGTCACCTGAAGTTGTTTCGTGGACATTCCACAATGCCGAATGTAACTCTAAGTGGATAAAAAGTCAATCTCTCAGGATGTGATGTGCTGTTTGAGGAAGAACTTCATGACGAGTGAACTGCACCCCCAATCGTTGATTATTTTCCTATAACAGAACACCACAGCCTTTGAAGTGGAATGTTATCATCTTCGTTATTTTTCAGCGGCGACCTCAAACACCTTGTAATATGTTGTAGAGATGTGACTCGTATTAAATCCTGGCACTCGGCACTTTTGTTAGTCGTCGAGAATCGCTTGTATTTTTCGTCTGCTCTACCAGCATCTGCAAATATTTCTCATCTTTGGCTTTATAGGCCTTTACAGCCGAGCAGGATCCCTTGTTACCGTTATGCGTAACAGATGGTTCGCAAGTCTTGTAAGAGTTCCACATATTAATTTCACCAATGAAAGCTGTGACCTTGCACTGACTACCCTGTGCAAAGAGACGTATCGGCAACCTTGCGCACGGTATAATCCTCACTACAGCGACAGTTTATCATGGTGTGATTCAGTGCGCTTTGGTTAGGTGGGGAATTTCCTGCTCAGTAAAACACAGTGAAGTGATCCAGCAAGAGCAATACACGTGGCTACATGACCCAGCTGTCCTTCAGAGATTATGAAAGAAGCCCTGGCTTTTCACCCGCAGCCAGCTGGAAAAGTTCCTGGACCAAATTCCTGGCATGGATTCGGTCCATCTTGTGTATGTTTCCCCCAAGTCGTAAGTTCTCAAGCAAAGAACCAAGGAGAAAATAAATATATAAATAAACGAATATAATGTTAAAGTGGACATATGGTGCATGGAGCGGTACGATCCGCCAGGCTTCTTCTTTCGAATTTGTTCAGAGCCGTCAGAGAATCAATAACGTGATGGACTCGAATCAAACAACAGGGACTCCTGTTGTCATTGGTGAAGGGCAGATTTTGTTTTCTTCCAAAGACAGATGCTGATGGAAACACACATACTGCCTCACGCTGTGGTGAAGCGACGTGCACTCTTCCCCCAGACGTCTAAATTTGTGTCTTACCCACAAAGCGTTATTTGTTTTTGGGGTTTTTTTTCTCCTTCTTCTTCTTTTTTTTAAATATATATTTCATAATTTTTTTTTGTTATGCTTTAACAAGAATTAACTTTATTAGCATTCAAAATTGCTATCATTAGCCATGTATGACATCGCAATTTAAACTTTAAAAATCCCACACATTATTATTAATGCAGGGACTGTTTCGAGGTCAGGTTGGTGTGTAAGAAAAACAGCTTATGATCTAAATTACTTCTTGTTTTCTGGTGTCAAGCAGCACTTCTTAAAAAAAAATAAAATAAAAATATGGCCCCTCTCTGCCAGTGCAGGTGCTGAAAACAATTAGTAATTAATTAGAGCAAAGAGAAAGAAACATAAAAAATGGCTGCCACCTGGACCAAGCCAAAGCATTCAGGGACGATAATTATCAATCATGCTCTGGTTGCCGAATACAGACTGCTAATGCTCCTTATGTTCTCTACATTTAGTGGAGCCTTCATAGTCGTGTTCATATTCAGGAATAATGTTTACTCCCGTCTATATAGGAATATGTCAACGAAAGAATGGTGACTGCCATAAAAAGCAATAAAACCCTCCTTTCATTTCATGAATAATTAACACACGGTGTTATTAATAGCACGGTTTTACGTGAGTCGTTATTAAACATGGATATGTCGTGAGGTGAAGGAACTTACGCTACATCTCAACATAACTACTACTACTACTACTAAACAGTGTTACGTTGGTCATGGAGCTCTCGTGTGTACGGTAGGTTTTATTCCAGAACAATGCAATAACAATATTAACACTGTTTAAATCTTCATGGCGATTTAATAGCCCTCTAATGATGTCTCGGAGAACATGCTCTCAAGGCCAGAAAGCTCTCAGTATATCTTAAAGAAGCTTGTTGACGCCTGCGTTAAATATTTTTCACTGAACAATAACAGATTTTCTGTGGGCCACTTTCTTCAGTGTCAACCACAATTCCCCTTCGTCTACAACCAATACACATTCCTGATAAAGAAATATTATTAAACATGTCCATGGTGATGAATCTTGTGGATTGTATTGTGTTGTTGGTCCACGCTAAGGGAATATCAGTGTATTTGTAACCTTTGGGTCAGTAAAGAAATGCTGGAGACCAAAAATGGCTTTACAATAATGAAAAATGTTTCATCTTTAAAAAAAAAAAATTATATAAGCAGTAAGACATCATAAATCAATTATTTGTGAGTCAGTAAAGTCAGTATTTGGTGTGAGACGACCCTTTGGTTAAAAAAATAAATAAAAAATTAGTAGTGTCAGTTTTATAAGGAAATGAGCTGTAGGTTTTACTGAGCATCTTCCGGAACCAGCCACAGTTCTTCTGGGCACTTTGACTGTCACAGTCGCTTCTTAAAGGAGAACTGAAGGCACATTTTTTATTATCAAAATTCTATTTATCTCATTTTATTAAATATCGGAATGTATTTTCGATCGCTATTTTGTCGCTGCTGTAGCAAGTTATGAGTGTTTGAAATATGCTCTGTAATATACCAGTCAATATGTCAAAGCAATGGCCGTAAACAAGATTCGTTGAGACCTGTGCGAGACATCGTAGGACGGAAGTAAAATGTACAGCGGAAATCAAAGTCACCAACATCTGCCAACACTGTCAAAAGACACGCGCGCCCTCTTTCGAACGCTGACGTAATCAAGTCAGAAGTTTTGTTTGTTTGGATGGCAATCAGGAAAGTTTGAAAAAAGTAGGCAGTAATCATCATTTAAACTCGTTTTTGTGCAATACTTCGTTTGGAAAACAGTTTTCAAAATGGCGGCGCTGACACCTGGCTGACACTTCACGTTTCGAAGTCTCACACAAGTCTCTTGAAGATCACGCGGATAAGCGACGCCTGCCATGGACCGAACGAGCTAAATTCAACACGGCTAAAAACCGCACAGGCGGATAAGTCTCATCTCATCTCATTATCTCTAGCCGCTTTATCCTGTTCTACAGGGCAGGCAAGCTGGAGCCTATCCCAGCTGACTACGGGCGAAAGGCGGGGTACACCCTGGACAAGTCGCCAGGTCATCACAGGGCCGACACATAGACACAGACAACCATTCACACTCACATTCACACCTACGGTCAATTTAGAGTCACCAGTTATCCTAACCTGCATGTCTTTGGACTGTGGGGGAAACCGGAGCACCCGGAGGAAACCCACGCGGACACGGAGAGAACATGCAAACTCCGCACAGAAAGGCCCTCGCCGGCCACGGGGCTCGAACCCGGACCTTCTTGCTGTGAGGCGACAGCGCTAACCACTACACCACCGTGCCGCAGGCGGATAAGTATAATATTTAATTGCGATTAGTTGCCAATATGAGTCACGATATAAGGTTACTAAAACCGAAAACATAATTGAATAACACGTTAATTAAGAAATAAAGCAAGTTTAAAAATGACTTCAGTTCTCCTTTTAATTTGCACCAAAACCCAGTAGCTTTCATTATGCTTTATTTTTTTTTTTATCTGTACAGTGTAAAGTGCTCTCTTATCTAAATATGCTGCTCAGATGCAAACTTTTTTTTTTATTTAATGCTGGAAAATGAACTTTTGGAACTCTAAAATGTTTTGGTAATGTTTTGACTCGATAATGTAGAAGTCCGAAAATAGAATTCTATAACAAACCTTGTATGAAAAAAAACAAAACAAATAGGGTACCAAAGACTTTTTCACAGTACTGTAGGGACTCCATTAACCAAAGTAAACAAAGTTCAACATGACAGTGAAATAATTTTAAACCAAAAACATCAAGTCTGAATTTAATTCTGAAATAAATCTTTTGCACAATCGACGATCACACACAAGGCCTGCTTGCATGCTGGGATTAGAACTCACAACCTTCTGATCATGAGCACATAGCCCCAAACTTGCTCTTTGACTAATTCCTATATGATTCCTGGATATAGGTCCATCTTGAAAGACCACTGATACTGACTCGATAAAGTTCTCTCATCTCATCTCTTCTCATTATCTGTAGCCGCTTTATCCTTCTACAGGGTCGCAGGCAAGCTGGAGCCTATCCCAGCTGACTACGGGCGAAAGGTGGGGTACACCCTGGACAAGTCGCCAGGTCATCACAGGGCTGACACATAGACACAGACAACCATTCACACTCACATTCACACCTACGGTCAATTTAGAGTCACCAGTTAACCTAACCTGCATGTCTTTGGACTGTGGGGGAAACCGGAGCACCCGGAGGAAACCCACGCAGACACGGGGAGAACATGCAAACTCCACACAGAAAGGCCCTTGCCGGCCCCGGGGCTTGAACCCGGACCTTCTTGCTGTGAGGTGACAGCGCTAACCACTACACCACCGTGCCACCCCTCGATAAAGTTATAAAACAGAAATCTACAACAAAGTTCATATGAAAAAAAGAAAAAAAATGGTGCCTAAGACTTTTGTAGAGTACTTTATATTTCCAAATCGTGGATTGTACAAAATGCGAGAGCGCAAACTTGTGAGAACATCTGTGAACAAGCACGTTTCACGTTTACAACA
The DNA here is from genome assembly GCF_027579695.1 of Neoarius graeffei. Lineage (NCBI taxonomy): Eukaryota > Metazoa > Chordata > Actinopteri > Siluriformes > Ariidae > Neoarius > Neoarius graeffei. The sequence goes on from NC_083573.1 coordinate 93,867,333, forward strand.
AAATGAAAAAAGTTGCTCAGTTGCTCGGTAACACGTTCTATGAATATCGTATTATAATACAGTCATGATGCATTATACACGTTGATATACTCATTTCTTTAAAAATCGGTATCTTCTGTTATTATGTTCACATTCACTGGATATGAGCAATCGTGCGCTCTGATTGGCTACTCTATTACTAGGATATCAGCTCATATACTGTGAGTAGAGAAAAACAAAATGGCCGAGTGTGTTGCTGAACCAAATGAGGATGAAACAAAAACTCTACTCGAAAACAAAACCCTAAAAAAAGTGACAAAATATGGAATGAAAGTGTTTGATGGTAAGAACATATCTTTTTTATTTTTCAAGAATTATTATTATAGCATTTTTCACAAATTGAATTTTTTTAGACTTGCTCAAAACCTCAAAGAAGTTTGAAAATTATAGAACTGAAATGTCCAAGGAAGAATTAAATAAACATCTCAAGCTGTTCTATACCTCGACAGCACAACAGCAAGACGGCACTTTCTACAACAAAACCAACACTAAAGTCAATTCATGCAGCCGTCGATAGGTTTATAAGAAGTCCGCCTGAGAGGAAATGATTTTGTCGGACGTTTTGTGTAAAGTTTTTATTTATCGAATTTGAAAAAAATTAAAATGCTCTGTTTCTCAAAATCCAGTGAATGTGGATAGAATAAAACAGTTATTCCACTCAATCTTGTCGTACATGGATTATAGCCGCTATCAGCTCATGTACGACTCGATTTTGTAGAATAACTGTTAATTATGCATTACAAACTATTAAGCATGATAAGTAGTGTTCATAAGACATTATTGTTAACTCTAGTAACAAAGAAACCAAGCCCAGTTTTTGTTGTTGTTGTTGTAGTTTTTAATCCCAAACTGATTATCAGAAAAATCATAGTAGACATTTTCACCACTTTAGATTGATCTTGTTCAGGTGTCTTTACATTGGCACATAATCTAAGCTTTATAATGCATTATAAGCACTGCTATATCTTCATAAACAATTATACTGATGTATATTAACACTTATGAATGCACTGTAACGAGTTATAAACACATTCACAGGCCATTATAGGGGATCACATTCTGCATGATGATCTTAATGAACACATTCATGTCATGTTATTGTTATAATGCATTCATAAATAATTATACACTTATGAATGCATTAGAATGAACATTTATTTATTTATTTATTTATTTATTTATTTATGTATGTTTAGGAAAACGCACTCCACTTTATAGTTATGCATTATGAATTGTTAACATGCTGCATTATAAGTAGTGTTTATAACACATTATAACAACAATACCCAAGAAACCAAGCTTCTGTATGATGTATTATATACAAGATAATATATATATATATATATATATATATATATATATATATATATATATATATATATATATATAATTTATATTTTTATTTATTTATTTATTTTTAATTAATTATACCTGAGACATTTTCACGAAGTCATGCTAAAGACTTTCTGCTTTCTGGGAAAATAAATAAATAAATAAAACCTTCTTGTAACACTTTCTATCAAGGTCATAGACAGTATATATACTGTATAAGAAATTATCAATAGATTCTTTGCATGTTATAATGCATTCATAAGGCATTATACATGTTGGAATAATTATTTCACAAAAGGCATTGCAGTCTGGTGCATTGCCTATAAAGCATTTATATGTTCTTAAAAAAACAATAATGCACTATAAGTACTGCTTATTAAGCTTTATATGGCCATTATGTCTTCTCATAATGCATGATGCAACATGAACGCTGGTGATCATAACATGCTATGAGCACTACATATAATGCATCATGTTAAACAAATGCATCGTGTTTTATAAACTTCAATGCATTACAATAATGCTTATAATGCCTTACAAATGTTTAAGCATTGTTACCTGATATGAATGTGTTTTTATTATATTACTGATTTGACCTTCATAAGAAAGAGTTACTGAACTTATCAGTGTATCTGTGACTGAAACTAAGCTGAATTACTTCAGTGTTATTAACTGTTATAAAGACTAGTTATAATGCATGGAGCAAATAATAATAATAATAATAATAATTGATTATAACTATGATTATAAACTAATCAGTTATGAATAATGTTTAATGTGTTTATGAACATTATGAATGCTTTTGCAGCATTCTCGACTGGAACATTGTCATGAAGAAGAAGAAGAAGAAGAAGGAGAAGGAGGAGAAGAAGGAGGAGGAGGAGAAAAAGAAGAAGAACAAGGAGGAGGAGGAAGAAGAGGAGGAGGAGGAGAAGAAGAAGGAGGAGGAGGAAGAGGAGGAGGAGAAGGAGGAGGAGGAAGAGGAGGAGGAGACGAAGGGGGGGAGGAGAAGAAGAGGAGGAGAAGAAGGAGGATGAGAAAAAGAAGAAGAACAAGGAGGAGGAGGAGGAAGAGGAGGAGGAGAAGAAGAAGGAGGAAAAGGAGGAGGAGGAGGAGGAGGAGGAGAAGAAGGGGAGAAGAAGAGGATAAGGAGGAGAAGAAGAGGAAGCAGGAAAAGGAGGAGGAGGGGGAGAAGGAGGAGAAGGAGGATGAGGGGAAGAAGAAGAGGAAGCAGGAGGAGGAGGGGGAGAAGGAGGAGAAGAAGGAGGAGGAGGAGAAGAACAAGAGGAAGCAGGAGAAGGAGGAGACGAAGAGGAAGCAGGAAAAGGAGGAGCAGGGGGAGAAGGAGGAGGAGGAGGAGAAGAAGAGGAAGCAGGAGGAGAAGAAGAAGAAGAAGAGAAGAGAAGAAGAAAATGTTCAATTCCTTCCTGTTGCAGCTGATTACCAGTTCATATTAGAAATTCCACCAGTATAAAATAATTTAAGAAATGAACCATTCTCTTTTTGCTGGATGAATTAAACAATACAACATCATAACCGCTCTCACTATCATATTCTGTGCATCAGCTTATTGTCACCTTTCTTATTACACTCGTCATGCTTTAATTTTATTTTTAATTTTGTTGTTGAGCTTTTGTTTGTATTTATCTGTATTTCCTTACTTTTCAGTTTTTATGTTGAACGTCTCACTGTAGGAGGGCCACTCGCCAAGCCCTTATGGGTTTCACTGGCTCCTCCTACACATTTCTTTGTTAGTTATTGTTTTCTGTTTTCAATCTCAAAATAATAACTCTGCATGTGTTACTTATTTGATATTATGGATTTTAATATGCAAATAGAGATAGATAGATAGATAGATAGATAGATAGATAGATAGATAGATAGATAGATAGATAGATAGATAGATAGATAGATAGATAGATAGATAGATATTGTAAATTGTCTTTGCTTTAGGTAACATCACATCACCATGTTGTTGATTATCTTCCTCTAACCACATGCCCTGTTGGGTTTTATTCCTCTTATACCACACCAATTTGCCAGAGATTGTTAAATGACATCATACATTTTTATTATCCATCTATATTTATATTTAAGGTTAACGTAAAAACAGGTTATTTCCTGTCATCACTTATGTTGTCGCAGCTCTAAACAATCCTTCACTTTGTCTTCTAAGTTATTACAGATTATTCTATCCACATTCACTAGACATGAGCAATCGTGCACTCTGATTGGCTACTCTACTACTAGGATATCAGCTCATATCCTGTGAGGAGAGAAAAACAAAATGGCGGAGTGTGTTGCTGAACCAACCGAGGACGAAATAAAAACTCGACTCGAAAACAAAACCAAAAAATACAAAAAAAAACAAAATATGGAATAAAAGTATTTGATGGTAAGAATGTATCTTTTTAAATTAATTTTTCAAGAATTATTATTATTATCATATGTTTCACAAATTGCGACGATCATTTCACAGTTTGTTTACATTCTAAGCGGAAATTATTTTGTCGGACGTTTTGTGCAAAGGTTTTATTTATCAAATTTGCAAAAAATAAAAATAAAAATGCTCTGTTTCTTAAAATCTCAGTGCTATGCACCTTGTCATCTATCAGCTCATGTGCGACTCGATTTCGTGGAATAACTTTTAAATATGCTTTTTTCTCTTGTTACTATAGAAACTATAATGTATGAGAAAGTAATAATGTAAGAATAATGTATTAGCACATAAACCTGTGATTTGAATTACAACTGCACTACTGTCAGAGCTGCTCTTACAGAAAATTAATCAACCAATCAGATTCAAGAATTCAAAAGTGCTGAGGTATGATTTATATACAGTAATGCTTTTTTCCTTTTTCTTTTTTTTTTAGCACCAACACCACATCAATTTAAAATCATTGAGACTGCATGATAAAATACTACAACATTATTGACATTATTGACAATAAACACAATATTTTTGTAAGGATTTACTTTATAACCTTCAACATAGATGGCATCTGTACTACAGCGTCTCAAAATCCTTACTTTCTATTAAAAAAATCCTTAGTAACTATGAACATAACCACGCATAAAATAAGGTAATCTTACCTCCATTTGTTTCAGCAATAACTAGAGAGGCGGCTACAATTATCGACACCTTAACGATCTTTTGGCCGTTGCAAAAGTAGAAAAGACTTTCAATACGTAAATTGTGCATGAATAATTACTCAAACTTCCACTGGAGAAAGAAAAAACTGAGTTGATTCCTGATTATTGAGCGTATCAGATCATGTGACACCGTTTTACGATTATTGACACCTTTGTCTACAGTTATCGACACCGTTCCACAATTATCGACATCCAGAGGATTATTTATTTTTTTAAAAAATAATCCGAATGTGGTATTAAGTTAACAAAACATAATTTTTATTTTAAATTTGTTTTACATTGTCTTATATTTAGTAAAAAATATCTTTTATAGAAATATATGGATGTCGGTGTTTCCATAAATGAGGAAGTAATTCTAAAGTTTGTAAACAAATGCACTGATAATGTTTAACCTGCGTCAGAAAATCTTTTTGTTCCATTTTCTACCCACTTTAAGTATTTTTGTAGATCACATTTTGTTAATTATTCGTTGTTGTTTGTATTAATTTCTAGTTTTGTAGTTTACCAATAAATATCAACAGGGAATTGATATTGTAACCACATGACAATCCAGATCAAAGGTCGCATGTCATTCCTCGAACCAAAATATAAAATGCCGACTGATATTGTAATATGTGGTCGATATTTACAACAAACTGCAAAAAAAAAATTATATTTTCTGAATGGAATTGAAAAATCTGAATATTTCAAGCATGTCATTTTTTATCTGCTAGGAATTTAAATCTGGTCTAATTCTATTTACTGCAATCGAATTCCGAATACTCTATAAACATTCCATTCTGTTATGAATCAGAAAAAAATATATTATAAATCACAGCACTTTTATTTCTTTAAAGTACTTCATTTACTTCAACAATGTTACACAAAGATCGATCCATAACAGTTGTAAACGTCACTTAATTCCACAGGGTGTCGATAATGGTGGACACCGGTGAAAGTGATCACTATTATCGACGCCTCACGTGATTCTCAAACGCACGTTTAGATACAAAATGGCGGCTGTCAAATGAAAGAGTAAGAAACAAAGTAGGTTTCGACGAGGAGATCATGAAATATCGGTGAATTTGATGAGTAAAACATGTCCATGATCTTTCCACCATGCTTACCTGCGATTATGATAACGTCCGGGTTTTCCTCAAATTGCTGCTCGTGCTAAAAAACGACCTGTGTCATCAGATGACAAGATCAAAGTGCGATGGGCGTCTTATGGTTGATTAATTAACCAATAAAAATAACTGTTTTAACTGAAACTCACCTTTGTAAGATTGTTTTTTTATTGCTAAATCCGAAAAGGTGTCGATAATTATGGACTGTCGATAATTGTAGCCGCCGCTCTAGTAAATTGTGATGTGTTGCATACTGCATTAAATCCAAAATGATGGGGGAAAAAACGACATGAAGATTATATTTTGTCTTGAATTGTTTCTTTGATGGAAGCTCCACCATGACTCGCTTCGTGAAAAATTCTCGTAGTCGGCGTGACGTCACGAACACATGACAACAGGCTCCATATTTGACTAGGTGAAAACATGTTTTACCCAACTTTGTTAGTGTTCAGTGTTTTAGTCAGATTTTAGTAAGATTTCGTTAGTTTTAGCTTAATATACTCCTAGAATGTCCTACCAGTATCAAGATAGTTTAGCTGCTGAGGATCTAGCTCGTTATAAATTGAAAATCAGTGTTGTTGGACTGGAGTTATGTCCGTACAAGCAAGGGTGGGACAGGTGTCAAAACAATGGTGACTTATGGGTTTTTGCAGACAGATTTATATTATGAAGCGTCAGCAAGTTTTCAGAATGTTTATTGTGGCAAATTCACCTATTACTGCTCATTTGTTGGCAATTAACTCATACAATAACAGAGCTGTTACTATCACTAAAAACTCGTGTCTATTATAAATTCTTTTCTTCACTTACCATTGATGAAATGACGACCACATACTGTACATATGTATAGTTAGATTTGGGTTCCCATAACTTTCCATAGTTAACAGATCCATCAGCTCTCACTTCACACCTGTTTACAGCCCTCAACCATTTTTCTCTCCTTTTACCCGATAATGGTATCATATGAAACTTTAAACCTTCACTTTTTATTGAATTGGCTGTACAGCCTGCTACACAACAGCCTTTAGGCATGCTAATAGCATTAAAAAACTCTCAAATTTGAACTAAATTGCTACAATACACAAACAGTAGCCTAGTAAACTAGACCCAACCGCCTAGCGGCCAAAAATATTTTTTGCCTAGCAAATGGGTCTAGCCTTGCACCATATAAACAAAAACACCCCGGGCATCAAATCGTGCCCGCCAATCACAACGCAAGGTTTTTGTTTGGATTCTTTGGGCGGGCTTTTGCAGGAGTGACGACAAAGCTGCACGACGCTGGAGAAAGCGCAACAGGAAAGATGGCTACGGCTAGTGAACAGCGCTCGTTTGACTCCGCTTTGGAATCAGTTTTAGAAGAATTAGACTTGGAGTTTTTGTTGAAACATGAGCAGGAAGAGGCTCTCCGCTCATTCCTTTTCAAGAAGGATGTTTTCGCTGTTTTGCCGACCGGCTACACTGTAAAAAAAAAATAGTTGAGAATACTTGAAATTTCAAGGCAACCGTCTGCATTAAGAATTTTATGTTTTGCCAACGATGTGCCCATGATAATCCAAACTATGATAAAACTGTTATCTTTATTAAGAATTCTTAATTAAGTCAATTTTCAATTCCTCATTCTGCCAACGTAGATTTCTCTTTTTGCTGAACAGTGGCATTCACAGTAGTGCAAAAAGGCAATTTTTTTTTTTAGATTTTTTTGGGGCTTTTTTCACCTCTATTTGGATAGGACAGCAAATGAGCGGGAGAGAGAGACAGGGAGGGATCAGGAAATGACATTGGGTCAGAACCGAACCCAGGTCCCCGGATTTATGGTATGGCGCCTTATCCACCTGAGCCATGACGCCCCTGAGGTTATCACAATTTATCATTAAACTATACATGCCTTTTTTCATTGTTCTACACAATTACAAAAATTTTTAAAACCCACATTGTGGGTATGGCGTCATGGCTCAGGTGGATAAGGCGCCATACCATAAATCCGGGGACCCAGGTTTGATTCTGACCCAAGGTCATTTCCCACTCATTTCCTGTCTCTATGCTGTCCTATCCAAATAAAGGTGAAAAAAGCCCCCCAAAAAAGTCTGATAACCTCAATTGCCTTTTTGTACTACTGTGAATGCCACTGTTCAGCAAAAAGAGAAATCTACGTTGGCAGAATGAGGAATTGAAAATTGACTTAATTAAGAATTCTTAATAAAGATAACAGTTTTATCATAGTTTGGATTATCATGGGCACATCATTGGCAAAACATAAAATTCTTAATGCAGACTGTTGCCTTGAAATTTCAAGTATTCTCAACTATTCTTTTTTTTACAGTGTATGGCAAAAGTCTGATCTACCAGCTGGCTCCGCTCGTAGCCAAAAGGATGGGGCTAGTTTGTGCAGTACGAAGAATTAATAAACAGCTTTGAAACATTACTTTTTGATTGTTTCTTATTTTCCCGTTATTTTAAATTTAAGGGAAATTATTTCACCAAACACCACTAAATAAAAACTCTCAAAAACAGTTTAAGCAAACCCTTGAAAAACACTTGAAAAAAATGTGTATGTGGTACAGACTCCAAACTTGTGGTCATTATCTCCAAACTTCTTAATATCTAGAACCTGTTTATTAATTAATACGCATTTTGAAAAATTATTTAATTTCAAGGTCTCCCCCACTGCTTTCTGTCGCTCTGACTACATCACAGTCACTGTTGCGCTGATTGGTCAGAGCGTTGGCCTATATGCACAGAGACAGTTTGAAAGACAGCGGTTTGTTCCTCCTACCCGCTTCGGAAATGTCTATGGATCGAGGCCAGACTAAATATTCATATTTAGTCTGGCTTGCCAGGCTACACAAACAGGCTTCTCCCTCCCTTTCACCTAAACCAATATGGCGGCTGGGTTGTCATGGAAGTCACATGACCAGTGACCCGGATGTCCGACTTCGAGAATCCACGCTCAGCCGGAAGGTCAGTACTCGCACAATTGTACATGTCTGGACATTCGGATCGATTTGTGTTATTCCGGAAACGCAGCTCAAGTAATTCTGAATGTAAATCAAGGCGTTTTCTGTGATGTTTGTGTACTAAACCTTTGAAAATGTTTTTTTTTTTTTAAGGGTAAAAGCAAAATTTCTGTAGTATTTTACAAATTGAGTTCGGGTTTGAAAATTAAATCAACTCATGAAATCACAGATCATAAAGCTGAGAGACATATCATGTGATTGAAAAAAAAATGTTCTGGTGATACGTAGAACCATTCTGTGGTTATGAAGAACCTCGACGGTCATCGCAATCAAGAAGAATTTCCAACACGACCAAAATAATTTCATTTCATGGAATTTCAATGGAAAATTTAACAGCCTCTTGTTGAACCGGTGATGGAAAATTGTCAAAAAAAAAAAAGCATTTCTGTTTCAATACAATTTTAAAATTTGGCTCGACAATGACAATTTCGATATCGAGTCATGATGTCAAGGCGTGTCTGATTCTGAAATCAGCACTTTTCTCAAATCGTAAACATATCTTCAATGTCTAATTATAAAATATAATAATAAATAAAACCCCTTTTCTCTTCCATGGTTCAGTGCACGATATTAATGAGGTCAGTGATTATGTTAATTGGACCAATTGTTTACGCCATATTTTAATTAGTTCTCCGTGCTCAGGTCGGAGCTTTAAAAAACTTTCTTGGAAGCCTGAGATGGTGTTATTTCACATGAAGAAGCATTTCTGATTAAATCACGGAGCAGTTGCAGGTCAGATCAGTGCTTTGTCTTTGTTTTATTATATCATGTATGATGATGATTATGATGATGAATAGAAGAAAATAAAACGTGCATCATCGATTCACAGTATATGCGATTGCTAAGTGTGTGATATAAAAACATCTGATGCTCTGAAACAAAAGGCTGGTTTGGAGTGTAAAGAGCCAAAATGTGGCAAACAAGACGTAGTAAATGTATTTGTTAATCTGGATCCCGGGGATTTGCCCATGCATTTCTTATAAATGCGTACTAATGTTTGTCCAGTGAAGCACACCGAGACACGAAAGATGCCTTTTTTTTTTTTTTTATAAAGTGCATTAAGTTTACAAATTACTCCCCTAACAAATAACCATTCCAGGCACTATTTGAAGTGCCATTATCCGAATGTTCCAATCTAGTGCTTCACCTCCAGATTTTATCATTTATTATACTGATGAGATGCAATTAAAAGAGCAGATGTCCACAAGCTGCCTCATCTGTGACGGGTAAATAAAATACCGTCTGACGTAATGAGACGACATGGAAAAAAAACCCACACACACGAGAAATGTTTGTCTTTTATAGAGCTCGCTTCTGATGAAAGAACAGGTAAAGACGGACTCTTTGGGACTCTTTTTCAACCGAGAGTTTCATCATATGGAAGGGTCAAGCATGTGTGTTTCATCTTTTAAAGAATATAAACATTAAATCTGAAATAGGTATTATAGATACACTCTAAAAAATAATGGGGCCAGTACTGGTTCTTCAGAGCGATGCCATAGAAGAACCTTTTTCAGGGCTTCAAAGAACCGTTCATGCAACAGTTCTTTAACCTCCTAAGGCCCAAGCTGTTTTTTACATGCATTTTTTATTTCTCTTTGCTATTTGGGCTTATTAGAACCTGATTAGAATAAAAACTAAGCATCATCTTTTGATAAGATGTACTTTTAGAGAAAAAGTATGTCCACATATGTGGATTCTTGTTCCGAATTTCCATAAAGTGCTGTCCACGCATGTGACCGCTAAGCCCTAGGAGGTTAAAGAACCATTTAAACCATTTGTTTGAGCAGTGAAGACAGATTTGTGTAAACATAGCCTATGTGCATTGACCAGCAAATGGTAAGAGAATGCCAGGCTCTGAAGAACCATTTCCAATGTAAAGAACCTTTCACATAATGTAATGGTTCATCACAGAGTTTTGACTCTCCATGGAACCATCCAGAGATTTGAAGAACCACTGAAGCACCTTTATTTTTTAGAGTGTATATGAGTATTCACACACACACACACACAAATCTGACTTACAGCACATGTACTGTATTTCGTGGATAAGGACACTGGGATGTCGACTTTTCCAATCCCTTGACATGACAATATAGTGTGAAGATCCCTGCGAGAAGTCTACACCCCTGTCACAAACAACTAATTGGAATGACCCCATTTAGCAACACTGTCAAGGGAACGCGACAACACACACTTGCGAGTGGCTTCACCAATCTTCCGTGGTCCAAGCGTAATGACACGACTGATGCTCGAGAGGTCATAAAAAAAAACCTTATGACTCATGTTAGTTGACGGCTCTTTCTTTAGCAATGTGAACCGAAGGTCTGTTGTTGTTGAGAATGAAATCAACAACAACAACAACAACATTGATGATGTTATTGATATTTGTTCAATGCTTGTTGATGTCTTTGTTAAAAAGTAAAGGTTATTATTCTTGGAAACATTTCAATTCTGTTTCATTTCTCTTTTTTATGTGTTACTAACCTCTCGTCGATTTCTCATCAATCCTTATGTGCTTTCAGTAAGTAGCATTCTTCTTCTTCCATGGATTTGCTCAACAGTCATTGTCTGTTCTTCACCCCAATAATCTCAAACACATTGCTGTGATATGTGTGTTCTATTCCCACACCACTTTTTTTTTCTTCCCTGCTATGAATAATTCAATAATTAAAAATTGAATCTGAATCCCCTTCCATGCTGATGTCAAGACTTCTTCGGGCCACGGACGTCTTTCCCACGGAAGCGGAGATAGATGGGAGAATGCACTCACTTTGGTGACTTTTCGAAAAGGATTTGGCGAGTGCCGTGAAAGCACATACACCCCAAACCGACAGGCCTGGTGTCAGCCAAAGGTCAGGGATAAGCAAGAGGCCAGAAATGCCAGCAAGATTTAATTTTCAGTGGGGGAAATAATGTGGCATGCATCTCTGAAAAGCCACTGTGCATGTCATTTATTCATCCATTCATTCATTTGTAGCGTATTCTTTGTACCAGTGCTCCCGTGCAATGAGACAAGACACTAAGAAATGTGATCATGAATGTATAACATAAATGTACATACAGTATACATATATTATACATATGTTTATTACAATGCAATAATACATGCAATAACTGTATTCCATGCCTGCTCATTATAACCTACTCCAGGTCTTTTTATGTTTGTTTGTTTGTTTGTTTGTTTGTTTGTTTGTTTTTGTGTGCAAACACCTTCGTGCAAACGCAGACGCTACGCTCTCAAATGTGATTCATCTCACTTCTCAACCAGTTTGAATAATCTTCAATCATCAAATGCATCGGCAAAATCTTCATATTTAAGATGTTTCCTTTTTCCCCCCCTTCTTTTTTTCTTTCAAACTTAAATTTGACAAATAAAGTGAAGTTTATGAAGGAACTCTGTGTATAACTGCAGCTCAAGGCATGTGCATTATGAAGTGACATTACATCTCTCTCTCTCTCTCTCCGGTGCTCACATTACTAACATTAACTGCAGCCATGTTGGGAAGTCAACACTGACTGTGTGCTAACCGCATGAACTGGGCTCGAGCTGTAATAGCTTCGATAGAAAACACACACACACACACACACACGCGCACACACGCATGTGTCTCCACTGATGGGAAAAATCATGCTCAGTGTAACAGGGTTGAAATATTTCTACTCTTAATTGTAAATAATTGAAACATGACGCATGTCTGAAGGTATTTGTGTGAAGGAAAGTTCTAGAAAGTTGCAGTAGCTCCTTGCTCTCATTGCTATGTGTGTGTATGGTGCATAGGTACATGGAGTTGCACTTTGGATATGAATCAGTCTTTCATATATATATATATATATATACAGGGTTGGTCAAAATTAGGTTAACACATAAAAACAAAATATACATCGTATGTGCAAAATGATTTTACAGGACAGTCAAGCTGTTCACCATTTCGTGTTCAACACACAAAAAACCAGCGAGCAACAGAACCATTTAATCTGTCACCCATGGTGTACATCTATCTGCAGGAGAAAAATAATCCAGGAGTGTTCACATAATTTTGACCAAGCCAAAATTATGTGAACACTCATGGAATATTTTTATTATTCTTTAAATTGTATTGTTGCTCGCTGGTTTTTGTGTGTTGAACACGAAGGTGAACAGGTTGAGACGGTCCTGTAAATCATCTTGCACATATGAATGGTTTCTACCATTGAAGTGTTCACATAATTTTGACTAACCCTATATATATATATATATATATATATATATATATATATATATATATATATATATATATATATATATATATATACTCAAAAAACCATGATATATTTCATGAGCTGTAAATGTGCATGGAGACTCAATATCTATCTATCTATCTATCTATCTATCTATCTATCTATCTATCTATCATGTAACATAAATATAATTTTCAAACCCTACAACTGCAATGTGATGTGTTAATGTAGAAATCCATTCAAAAAAATCCTCGACCTTGCACAACTTTTAAAATATTAATGCCTCTGACTCAGTACCAGACTCCTGTCTGTAACCTGCACATGGACTTTTTCCAGAACAGAAATAAAATAGAAAATAATAATAATAATAATAATAATAATAATAATAATAATAATAATAATAATAACCGACTATGAGGAACTGTTTAGTGAACCGCTGCTCGATATTGCGCAAAGAAAAACAGTAATAATAATAAAATGTTATCTGAAGGCAGCCAATAACAGAAATGGAACACACACACACACACACACACACACACACGCATGCACGCACGCACGCGCACTTCATTGTATAGATCAATACATAACACTTTTTTTTTTTTTATTGCTCGTCTAACGGTGCATGAATGAAAATGTACCAGAACCTTAGAATAGATATCGAGTGTTAAATAGAGTCGAACAATTCATTTTATTACCATCACTCACACATCTCAAGACCTAATAACCCGTGAAAAAGAGAATATGAATGTTATGGGGGGGGGGGGGGGGGTATATAAAAAAAAACACCTCAGACTTCACACGCTCGCACCGTATTCCCTTCCTTATTTCCTCAGCACGGTATGTTATAGGCTACCCATCCATCCTTTAACTTAGTATTTATTTATTTATTTATTTATTTATTTTCCGTGCAGTCGTGCTTGATTTGCACACTTGTGCACCTTTAAAGGAGGTGAATGTAAGCAGTGCAGCCTATAGTGCACACTACTAAATAGTCCAGATGTGTTTGTTTGTTTGACACTGTAGAGCACAAATGCAATTAAAAAAAAATCGAATAGATTGTGCATCTACATCAAAATGGACACAAGTAAATCTAAATCTCTGTAGTTTTCTAAAAAAGTCCATTTGGTGTGTAAAAGTTACACTGGGCAACACTGATGGTCATTTACCAGGCATGATGATGATAGAATTAATTCGGAATGTTAAGGGTTAATAATCAGAAATGAATGACTCCAGTGTAAATGCTGTTCAAACTCCTCAAAATAAAATGCAATTCCTGAAGCCTGTATATTTAAAAAAAAATAAAAAATCCTTTCCTTGTGTGTGTGTGTGTGTGTGTGTGTGTGTGTGTGTGTGTGTGTGTTTAAGCCTGAGTTTAGTTTGCTCAGTTTGTTTTGCGTTTTAGACCCTGAAATAAAATTTTAAAAATAAAAAGAATAATTCTCCCAATTTCACGCTTAGGCCGAAGGTTAAAGATATTTTTGGTCATTATTATTATGATTGTTATTATTATTAATTTTTATTATTATTATTATTATTTCCTTGCATGCTGAAGTTAGAGTCGTCTATTTGATGTGATCTCTGCCTAATGGGGCGCTCAAGCACGCAAAGCAAAGCAAAGCAAAGCAGTGAGGAACAAAAGCCCATAGCACTGACTCTCTCAGACTTCTGGCTTTAAGTGCAACAGAACCCCCCCCCCCCCTCCCACCACCACCCATCCTCCTCCTCCTTCTTCCTCCCTCCCCCTTCCTTCCCTCCTCCTTCTCCTTTCCTTTCCTTTCCTTCCCTTCCACACACACACACACACGCTTCTGCAAAACTATTGGATCAGGACATAATTAGACATAACAATTAAGCAACGTCAGCAAATTAGCAGAGGCCACGTTGACGCTCTAAATAAAATAAAATACAATTCGTCACGACTTGTCGTTTAGGTTCAAATGTGCTCAACACGACACGAGGGACTCGATCGGATCGTGCTCACACTGAAATAGTATTCGACAACAATTGATAATTATTTTTCTTTTAAATAATTTGTCTTGCTGGATTAGGTGATGCGATTAAACAAAGAAGGGATGCGATCTGATGCAATTACCCTCCAGTCCTGACGAGACTAGAGGATACACATTGTGTCCTGAATGGGATTGAGATGTTAAGGGTTAAATTGTAAGTTCAGGTCAGGTTTACATGTCTATTTTACAACAGCAGCATCAGCAAATAATAATAATAATAATAATAATAATAATTGTGTTTTTCTGTGAAGCTATATATATAATATTATGTATTAGTCTAATTTAAGAACCTTGACATTTCTATCAAGCTTTCAAAAAAAATTTTTAAGTGCATATGTTTGAGCAAACAAACCAAAACCCCAAACAAAAAGTATTGAAGGCATACTGAATGTTGTACGTTTAATTCCTTTAATATTGTACGAAATCGTAACCAAACATTATTTGGAAAACTAAATTTTACACACCCTACCAAACGCATTTCTTCATAAATACCGAGAAGGCCTATAGATGTCTATAACATGATTAACCGGGTCCTTTACATGCGGATCAATATGGGAACCTGAACCGGAATACATGCAGGGCATCATTTCCTGCAAAAAAAAAAAAAAAAGTGGCATTGCAATAGACAGGATGTTTTTTTTTCCCTCTCTCTTCTTTTTTTTTATATATTTTTATATCACTTATACATAAACAAGATTGACACGTTTCAGGCTTTCACTACACAATTTATCGACATGACATTAAATAACAACAATTGTGCTACTCAGACTGGACTTTAGACGAAATGTTGCACTGGATACAAAAGCACATTAATACTAATAATCGGTTAGGTAAACGTGTAGACGGTAGAATAATAATAATAATAATAATAATAATAATAATAATAATAATACTGAGTAATTCACATTTGGTACACATTAACTATAACATTCTCCATTTTCAGTCAAGACTAAAATCATCGCAATATTCGTAAAGCCATCTCATTTTCCATATATCTAGGGACCACATTTTTTTTCTCTCTCTCTTCCTTTTCTTCTTCTTCTTCTTCCTCTTGTTCTTCTTGTTCACAAATTCCCTTAAACTGTATTATGACTATTTACAAAATAAAAATATTACATTTTAAACTAGGTAAATCTTTATGTACAAAAAAAAAGGCAGGGATCTTTTTTTTTTCCTTTTTTTTTTACCTGCTTGTATGTAGCATGCAACTCATCCATCCCCAGTCTCTTTCCCAATACCACACACAAAAAAAATTAATAATAATAATAATAAAAAAATAAAAAAGGAAGAAAAAAACAATTAAAGAAAAAATTAAAAAATATATATATATATGTATGTATATCAGGGAAAGACGTTTTAGTCTATTTATTGTGGTCGGCCTCGAACCGCGTCCATGCACTCATCTTTTTCTGCTACATCACCAGAAAACAACCGAGGTTCTCCATTTTTTTTTTTTTTTAATTTCTCTCTTCCTCTAAGAGTCCTTGCGAGAACAGGCTGATTGTTTTCATTTCCAAGCAGTCTTAAAATCTGCAGTCTTTTATTTTGTTGTTGTTGTTGTTGTTGAAAATATTTACACGTACCATTCGTTAAAATTTGAGGCCAGGGTGGAGGTGGTGGTGTGGTGCACGGTGGAGGAGGCTGAAGGCGATATGGAGCTGCTGCCCTGGTTCTCTGTGGATGGAGACACGATGGTAGGAGGAGTGGAGGACTCGTAGCCCGAGCTGGCTGCTGGAGACGGCTGGGAGCCCTGAGATGAAGACTCGTGAACCTGAAATTAGAAATATACCACGTGTGTGTAGATATATCTACAAATATAAATATCACATATAGAAACATGTGATCATGAATGGATTTCTTCTTCCAGAAACTAACGATCAGGTCAGACTTCACCAGAGTGAGCCGATAATTAATAAATAAATAAATAAATGCGTTTAAAAAAAATTAAAAAAGACTATCAATTGTCTTTGAGAGTTATTTAAATTTTAAAGTGCAACATTACATATATTTGTTGCAGATTGATATTTTGTTATTTCTTTGTTGAGGTATTTATTTGTTTATTTTTATGACGCAACAAAAAATAAACAACTTCAAAGAACGAATTAACGGGGAAGGAAGGAAATGCAAAGCCGCACGCCTTTTCTAAACTCCTAATCTTTGCACTATTATTCGAGCAAACATTTTTTTTTCCATTCCCTCTCGAGATGATTCTCTCTCTCTCTCTCTCTCTCTGTAAATAACACTCCAGAAAGAAAAAAAATAACATTAACGGGAACAATTCACAAATGCACAATTAAAAAAAAAGTGCAAACAAAACAAAGATGCATATATTTATTGCAAATGTGTTCACATACCTTCATGTGTTTCCGGAGGGAGCTGGGGTGTGTGTATGATTTGTCGCACATTTTGCACAGATAGGGTTTATCTGACGTGTGGACGTGCATGTGTTTCTTTCGGTCGCTGCTGTTAGCAAACCGTCTGTCACAGCCGTCAAACTCACACTTAAAAGGTTTTTCACCTACAGCACAAAAGCGACAAAAAAGAGAAAAAAAAAAAATATATATATATATGTATATATGCAGTCAGGCTTTGTTGTTGTTGTTGCTGCTGTAAACTCGATAGCTGTATTTAAAATGCACCATCAATTGTAAACAATTCAAACTGCATCCCTGCAATTAAATCGTGCAAATAATTTTACTCTAACAACAAATCAGCTTTCTCATATTTCTGCGACTTTACACTAAATTATATATATAAAAAAAAAAACACACGCACACACACATACATTTAAAAACATTTAACGCAACACCTATCGTCAGGGTAGTGCATTAGTTATTTACCTTTATTAATGTCTAATTAAATTAAGTCTAGACTGTCTAATAAACTCAGATTTAAAAAAAAAAAACATCAGGTGTGAATAATTCAAAAGTATTATATAACCAGAACATTATTATTATTATTATTATTATTATTATTATTATTATTATCTTAATCAGCTTTAATAATAATAATAATAATAATAATAATAATAATAATAATAAGGGTGTGTGTTACCTGTGTGCGTCCTCTTGTGAATTTTGAGGTTTTCTGATCTTGCAAACACTTTGCCACAGCCAGGGAACGGACACGGAAACGGTTTCTCTCCGGTGTGCACTCTGATATGGTTCACGAGCTTATATTTGGCCTTGAACGGTTTCCCTTCCCGTGAGCACTCTTCCCAAAAACAGACGTGATTTGACTGCTCGGGTCCGCCGACGTGCTCCACGGTCAGGTGAGTGACGAGCTCGTGCATGGTGCTGAAAGTTTTGTTGCAGGACTTTTTCGGGTTGCTGAGCTGCTCCGGTTCGATCCATTTGCAGATGAGCTCTTGCTTGATCGGTTGCCTCATGTAACGGAAGAAGGCACCGGCGCCGTGATGTGCAGCCATGTTCATGTTGACGGGGCCGTAGCCGTGTAGCTGCGTTGAGGCGTAGTGTGGATCGGACCTGGGGCTCGCCACGTGGCCGTACTGCTCAGCCCGGCCGTACACATCGCCGGAAAAGCCCAGGCGCATCTGGCCGTTCACTACACTCGAGGCGGACGCGTGCGTCGCTGCTTGCTCGTGTAGTCCTGGGAAAAGCAGGTGCCCGGCGGCGTCCGAGTGCCCGTGCGGCCCCGCGAAGCTTCCGGCGGCAGAGGCGAAGAGGCTGTGCTGCGCGCCTGTCGCGTCTCCGAACCCCCGGTTCCGGAAGAGAAAGTCCCGCGTGGAGTTGAACGCCGCAGCTGCAGCCGTAGAGTACGAGCCGACGTGGGTCGCGTGGTGATGGTGGTGGTGATGGTGTCCCAGGGCGGCCGCGGCCGCGTACCCGGCGGGCGCCTGCGAGGAGAACGCTGCCTGGCCGGCGGACCCGAGCTCGTGCGAGCCGTGGTTGATTTTGAACGCGCCCATGCCGTCTGCGAACGGATTGATCCCCAAAGCCACCTCTCGGTCCGCCACTTCACCCGCTGAGTGATGTCTGGAGGAACCGAAAGTAGTCACTCCGATCGCCGGATACTGCGCTCCTGCGTCCAAGAGCATCTTTAACCCGCAACAGGAGCAGCCCGAGAGAAATCACGCAACAGCAACTCTATAACAACTGTCTCTCTGCTGGGGTTATTTCTCTCTCACTTAATGCAACCCAAGCAAAACTCCACTCTCCTGTTTACTTCTATTTACTTTTCTTCTTCTTCTTCTTTCTCTTCTTCTTCTTCTTAAGTGGAGAGGGAAAATCTTTCCCCCCAAGTCCAGCTCATCCAAGGATGCGCGCGCGCAAAATCACGCGCGATTTTTGTTGTTGTTGTCGTCTGTGTCCCTTTCTGCAGGTTGATCTTCTTCCCCAACTTTTTTCACCTCCTCCTCCGCGAGTCGAGCTGCTTCGGACTGATAGTCGCAATCATTCCTGCAGATAAATGAATTGAAAAGACAACACACAGTCCACCCCTGATGAATGGGGAGGGGAGGGGAAGGGAGATGGGGGCAGCACGTGACCCCCGTGCGTGGCCGGTCATTGGTGAGCGTAAGCTTCTTTTGGCCTCCTCCTCCTTTTACTAACATTCACCTTTACCAAATAACAGAGCGAGCTTCCTCAGCGCCGGCGCGATTGGTCCGTTTACATCATCAATCTGCGGTATATTGTATATAGTGAAGAGGCAGACTGACTGTTGATTTCACCCTGAAATTCAGGAGGAGAAAAAAAATAAAAGAGAGAGAGAGAGAGAGACAGAGAGAAGAAGAAGAAGTCAGAGTTTGGGGGATGCACAGGCCATGGATGCAAGGTTTTCTCCCTTTTATGTTTCCATTTGCAAATCTGCAAAGTGAAAAATAAAAACCATGAAAATACATATTATTATTATTATTATTATTATTATTATTATTATTATAGAACAAACGCAATTGAGAAATCCCACTCACACAAAATGCAAATAAATAAATAAATAAATAAATTTTACTGGGGGAAAAAAACAGAAATTAAGACACAGGTCACGAAGATCTTGAACAAATTGATGTTCTCCATAAAATCAGTTTATAGTGTTATGATGTTGAGTGACTTTCGTGGGCGTGCTGCACTTTAAATTCCGTTTTGCATTTAATAAATAAATAAATAAATAAATAAATAAAGCCATGAACCCAACCCAGGGACAGCACCTGATTCAGACACACTGCCTTTTTTTTTCTTCCCAAATATTTATTAATGCACATACTTCCTGTCTTTATTATCAGCATTTATTGAGACTCGACCACTCCTCTACTGGCACGAATTCAACTTTCATAAAATATCTGTCGATGCTTTAGGCTAGTAAACCAGTGGAAGAAAAAAAAAGTGTGTGGGGGGTATAGTTGCGTGAAGAAAAAGAAGAAGAAGAAGAAAAAAGTTGTGGCTTGTCGAAGTTATCAAGTGGGATTTGCGGTACTCTCACTGCAGGAAACTCCGGGCGGCTGCAGTTCAAAGCCCTACGAGCCATGAAAATCAAATCCGGACTGCAGCCTTCTGCTCTGTACATTTTCCACTTCATTCCAGACAGAGAGAGAGAATGGGGGGATGAGGCTGTTGTCTTGAATATTTTGTTTGAGGGCGCTTTTAGAAAGAATTATGGATGGTGTCTCTTCAACAGGTGGAGTACGGTAAGGGAAAAGGCTGAAGTTATACTGAGCGCCAAATGGTCAAGGGGCTTGGCTACTGGAAGTGACGTCAGAGTATGAGATATTATTATTATTATTATTATTATTATTATTATTATTATTATTAATTTTTGCATGTCGGATTTGTTGCTAGTTTTTTTTTTTAAATGAGGTTGAAAAAAAATGATGAATGCAAAAAGTCTCCTTGTGTTGCATTGGGGGGAAAAAAATGCTGAATTTAACCCCAGTAGTGGATTAACACGGATTTTTCCACACTAACACTAAACACGTAGAGAAAGTGTCTCAAAATTAATTTCATTTTTCCCTATTATTATTATTATTATTATTATTATTATTATTATAACAGTGCAAGAAATAAACTGCGTTTTGTTTTGTTTTAGGTGATACAACACAAAACGTTTTCTTTTCAGTTTATACTCTAAATTAAGTCTTTTATTCAATGTTCTAATCCACACCATATGTTTCTTCTTCTTCTTCTTCTTTTTTTCCAGTTTACACAACAGCACCAACTCGATCTATATTTAACACGAGCTAGAGTGGAGTTACATTTTCATTTCAGTTCGCGTCATATTTCACACAATGTTTACTTATTTTTACCACGAGATGGTCTGGAGTTGTCACTGAAGGTCTGATAGATCAACCCCAGAGTGCACCCAGGAGAATTGAGAATGGCAATTTACTTCCATCAATTATTAAACACGCATTAAATAGGCTATTATTAGCAACACTAATCATGCAGTGTGTAAGCTGTGTGTAAATGTTGAATTTTGCATTTTGAGGGTAAAATTTTCCAATGAAGCCTAGTCGATGGTTGGTAATAAATATCTTAAATATCATGCAACTCGTGCTACCTTTATTGCATTGTATTATATGAGCAGGTAAATCCGGCATCACGGTCTTAAAGGAAGTCGGATAAAAGACCATATCAAAGTAAATAAAATAAACCCATAACGCACACTATACAAGCGAGTTTGTTAAGCTTAGTAAGAGGAATTAAACCGGTTTACATTTAGCCTCGAGCTTATGAAATGTTGGTGTGGCATGTCAGAAGACATTAAAGGCCTCATCTCTCCTGGAGAGGAACAAATCAGGGAGTGATCGAAGTTCTCTCTCTCCAACAGTCCAACAGTCCACCCAATGCTTATGGAGATCTGCGCGTCTGCTATGTGACATGAATCTAATGGTATCTGTCTGACCCTTCAACCCTTTTGGGGTCTCACACACACACACACACACACACACTTCATTAACACGAACAACGCACGATTATTGTAGATCAATGATCAAACACTGATTATTAGATTATTAAATTAACTGAGCTGAAAGCGTGAGTAGAAATTTGAACAATATTTAAAAAAAAATAATAATAATAATCCATGCACTCCATGCAGGCACTCTAACCTACAGCAGCTATATTTTCTGCACTCATATCAAACTCCAACATCAAAACATTATCATTTTACAAAATACACCTAAATTATTATTTAATCTATTTTCATAGGCTGCTTACTGTACATTATGGCAAATAAATAAATAACTACCTACCTACCACTAGATCTATTGTTATAAGATTTTCAGACTGGACTATATATGCATGACACCTGTATAGTCACTGAGGTTTGTCACGTGTTACACTAAACGGATAATAAATAAACTAGTGTTTATATGCTCTATAATACGTATCGGGCTACAATCCTCAGCTCAGCATCATATCTCACCAATAATATTGTCTTTTCTTGTTTTGGTCCTAATATATCAGCAATATAAGTATGATTATTATTATTGCATGCATCAGTGTGTTTGACTAACTCTGCTAACTCTGGACACGAACACATGCACTCAATCATATTGTAAGTCGCAAAGGATACGAGTTTTAAAGCTGCTATGTACAGCCACGTGTTAAATTGCTTGCTTAGTTAAATCTGTCCAGCAAAACCGGAAATAAAAGAAATATATAGTATTTTAATTTTTAGTGCATTAAGTGATAATAGATAAGCATGCAGTCTAGGAAGTTTTGGACGACTGTATACAGATATGTACTGCTTGTTTGACACAATAATAATAATAATAATAATAATAATAATAATAATAATAATAATAATAATAATAATTTAATTTTCTGTTGATTAATCTACAAGAGATGAAGTATAGAGAAGTAGTTTCTGGCTGTTCTATGGAGCCATGTGTTGCCTGTTTAGCTTTGCTGACCCTGCACACTGTTCCCTGGTGAAGAGCCTCCTCCCGAGCTCATGATCACCTTTCGGACACAAACTAAATGACCTCGGATCATAACAACAGCTCTTTTAGCATATACGCCGCATAACTAACTGGAGGTTTTTTTTTTTTTTTCCCCCTTCTCCAGAGACACTGAGATCTTTTTACGAAGCCGACAGAGCCAAGAGGGTGGGTGGGTGGCTCGAAATAAAACAAAACAACAAACAAACAAACAAAGGTTGCTGTTTTATATTTGATTTTTGATTTTTTCCCCCCCACATTATACATGATGGTCATGCTGTGGAATTAAAGGATCAGCTGGAAGAAAAAAAAGTACCCCTTTCATGCATTATATTAAAATGCGCGTGAAAAGGAATAAAGCACCAGTAGCAAGATGTTAGATCAGGAGGTTGGTTAGTTTGAAAGCGACTTGCGACTTTGGTAATATGAGGAGAAAAAAAAAACCTACTGTATTGAGCTTCCTTGCAGTCACGTGATGATTGCTTTGGTTTTTAGATGTAACTCTAGATATAATAGTGATAAGTACAATAGCCTTTGCATAACAACAACAACAACAACAACAACAGGGAAAAAAGTTTTTTTTTTCCTTCTTCTTCTTCTTCTTCTTCCACTCCACCGCTGCCTGAGGCTCGGCGCAGGCGCTCTGGCTGCTTGCTGTCACTAGAAAACATTTTTTCCTTCTCCTTCACATTGGAAACTGTCACAAGTGACGTCAATCACCAGGCTCTGACCAATTAGAGCGCGGAATGATTGTTTAGCTCCGCGGGCTGCAGCGCCTGCCATGAATCTCCATTCAGTCTATCAAAGCGTCCCGCTGCTGCCTCTCAACCGAATGGGATCCCATGTAGGCAGATAGATAAGAACTAAACTTTAGCAAGTTTTTTTTTTTAATACATATTTTTCTCTCGTTCTGTATTTTTTCCCACCGCGATTAAAATATATTTGTCATCATCATCATTATTATTATTATTTTGCCTGCTGTCAAGTTATTCTAAAAAAGAAAATTAGGAGTAATGAGCGTAGATGCGTTGGGAAGCCCCGTGATGGACCCTGCGTTTTCCAAACGGAGCACGGCACTGAGATTAGTTGACTTGGCAGGGGCTCACCACCATCACCATCATCATCACCACCATACCCCTCAGAGCGTGACAGGCTTCCCGGGGTTTGGCGGGCACGCGCACTCAATGGCTCACGCGCACCCTGGGGAGATCACGGCGGAACCCCGCCTGGGGCCGAGTCCATTCGGGCCAGAACCCATGGGGCACTCGGCGGCCCTCAAAATCAGCCCAGCCCATCATTATCCCCACCACCACCACCACCACCACCACCATCACAATCATCATATCGCAGGCCACGGTGAAGTGGTCTCCAGTCCAACGGGAGCTTTCGGCCCGGTGCAGGCTGCAGCGACGGTCCCGTACTCCATGTCTCACGCGGCCCAGGCTCTATCCGCAGGTAGGGATTTCCTTATTCGCCGAGATCTGACAGCTCAAGGCGCCATGCCCGCGCTGACCGAGCAGACCTCTGGTTCCGCCTCTCACCACGGAGTGTTTGTCTCGACCACAGGTAGCTACCCGGGACACTATGGCCACCTTCACCCTGACGCCGGAGCGCATGCTCTCTTCCCTGGACTCCATCATGAGCAGCCGTCCAACGGAGCACCGGGTGGCCAAGCCTCAAACGGACAAATAAGGCTAGGCTTACCGGGAGACATGTACGTCAGGACCGATCACTTGAGTCAAGTGGCGAGCAGCAGATCGGATCCGTTTGCAACATCTTCGCCTCTCCACGGTCTCAATCTGAACATGAACCTCAGCACTCACCACCACCACCACCACCATCACGGACACGGTGCCTTCTTCCGTTACATGAGGCAACCGATCAAGCAAGAGCTCATCTGCAAGTGGCTCGAGCCAGAAAACTCGGCCAAGAAACTCTGCTCCAAAACTTACAGCACCATGCACGAGCTGGTGACGCATGTGACCGTGGAGCACGTCGGCGGACCCGAGCAGGCGAACCACGTCTGTTTCTGGGAAGAGTGTCCGCGAGAAGGGAAACCATTTAAAGCCAAGTATAAGCTCGTGAACCATATCAGAGTGCACACCGGAGAGAAACCGTTTCCGTGTCCGTTCCCTGGCTGTGGCAAAGTGTTTGCCCGATCAGAAAACCTGAAAATCCACAAGAGGACGCACACAGGTTAGTTTTAATTTATTTTTAATTATTTCATCAGCTCGCTTAGAGCATTGCAACTCGATATGCTATTATAGATTCATGGAAACGTAAATATATATATATTTTTTTTTCCAACAAAATTTGCACATCTGACACATCAGTAGTCATACAGGAAGCCGAAATTATTATTATTATTATTATTATTACACTTTTTTGTTAGCTCAATTATTATTATAATAATAAGAATAATAAATATTATTATTATTAAATATTATACTCATATCAGCTAATATGAGTGTTGGACTGTACTTCTGTCTTCATGAAAAAAAAGTCAAATAAAACTCATTTCCTCAGGCATTGCATCGTTTATGAATGTGTGATTATCGAAGTGGATCTGGACTGCATATGGTTGAAGCTGCCTATCTTTGAAGCTGAGGCTTTTTTTTTTTTTTTTTTTTTCCGTCTGGGGCCTAGTCTGAGCAGTGTGTCCAAAAGTATTGCCTGTTGATAAAAAAGAAAAGATATTAAGCTCCAAAAAAAAAAAAAGCCTAAGCGTTGGACGTGATATCCTGTCTGTAAATTTAAGTTTTATATTTGGATATGTTTTATGACCATGAGGCTATTTTGTTCTAAATGTAGAATAGGTAATAGGGTATATTAACCTCTGACTTGCTCAAATATAACGTATAAGAAATGCTACTCACTCGGTTATTATTATTATTATTATTATTATTATAAAAATGTCATTCTTAGGATTGAAAATGTGTAAAAATAAGTCTTTTTTTAAATATAAATACACTATGCGAAAGAGAAGAGCATCCACGATGAAGTGTGTGAGCAGCATGAATGGCCAAAGTCAAGTTAATTATTGCAGTAGTGATTAATGAAGGGTTACACTTAAGGTCTTGATTAACTGTGATATGCAACAAGTCGTTCAGAGCAAAGAACTAAAGGCCTGGAGTTCACTGGATACTCGTTCTTGCACAATCTACTTTACACACACACACACACACACACACACACACACACACACACACACACACACACACACACTACAACAAACACCTTTTTTCCCCTTATATATATATATATATATATATATATATATATATATATATATA
Source organism: Neoarius graeffei (assembly GCF_027579695.1). Lineage (NCBI taxonomy): Eukaryota > Metazoa > Chordata > Actinopteri > Siluriformes > Ariidae > Neoarius > Neoarius graeffei. The sequence continues at coordinate 93,893,394 of NC_083573.1, forward strand.
TATATATATATATATGAGATTATTTAGTTAAACTACACATCCCTCTATCCCTCTGTCCCTCTGTCCCTCTATCCTAGCTGCTATATCCTAAGACCTTCTGAAATTGTCCCATATCCTGTTCCCTCCACAACGTAGTGGAATCTGAATCTTTGCTTATGGATGCAGTTTCCCAAGGGTGTCTTTCCTCGTCTCTGGCTTGTACTACACTAATAGCCTATAGCCTTGATTGGCTTTCTCATTCTCTCTCTCTCTCACTCTCTCTCTCTCTCAGCCCAACAGCTGAAGGTCGAATTTATATTCAACATGCAAGTTTAATTAGACAGCAGCAATTACATATTCTCATAAGCGGCTTGTGCTGCGGAAAGAAAAAAAAAACAATGTCTTGTGGTTTGAATGTAATTAATTCAAACATTCATGCTCGCCCAGTCTTCTTCTTCTTCTTCTGCAAAGCCCATGTTTGACATAAAGTAAAATAAGTGCTATGTTATTTATTTATTTATTTATTTATTTATTATTTTTACTCCCTTTTATACTCTCTGGTATTGGGATGTATTTTTTTTTTGTCCTTTGCATTAAACATCAACATCAGCATAGTGCTCATATGCATGTGAAATAAACAAGGAATTGAAAAAAAAAGGACATGAAGCACTTCCTGACCTGCTAATAACAACTGTGACACCGGGGTCCACTTCCACAGTTTGCTAACAGTCTAAATATCAAATCCCAAGGGACAGAGATGTGAGGACAGACCTGTTCAGGCAATTACAGCTCTCTATATAGCTATTAGCCCTGCATTTTATTTTAAAGGATGTTGTGAAGTAGGCTTGTGATGTTATAACAATGATGCATATATCTATACTGTTGTAATAATGTTTTGTTTCACTTGTCTGTCTCATAAAGCACCTATAACTATACCTATAACTATAATTATGTTATTGCATATAACAAACAAACAAACAAACAAACAAACAAACAAACAAAAAATGTCACCTGGTCAAATTGTGCTGATCAGGAATTTAAAAAAAAGATGATGAATATGTTCCCCGTTTATTTATAGGCGAAAAGCCATTCAAGTGCGAATTTGATGGCTGTGACCGACGCTTTGCCAACAGCAGCGACCGGAAGAAGCACTCGCACGTGCACACCAGCGACAAGCCATACAACTGCAAAGTGCGCGGCTGTGACAAGTCCTACACACACCCAAGCTCCCTGCGCAAACACATGAAGGTGCACTGCAAGTCACCACCTCCTCCGAGCTCAGGCTACGAGTCCTCCACTCCGTCCCTGGTGTCCCCGTCATCCGATTTGGGTCGAGACACTCTGTCAGGGTCGCAGGCCGCCAATCTGAGCGAGTGGTACGTGTGTCACAGCTCGGGTCCTGGTGGCACACACACCCCTCCGAGCGGCTCGTCCACCCCGGATCCCTCAGAGGCTCCACCGTATCAGAACTCCTGAAAACATGTGCGTGCTCATGGCTACTTGTGTAAAAGTGCCCTGGGCCATGTGAGAGTCAGGAAAAAAAAAAAAAAAGTGTTGTATGGCCCCAATGCACTGGCTCACTGACAGGTCCATGTCACAGCCAAACCACAAAACTGTCGTGGCCAACTTGTCTCCCACATGGACTGAATATGAACCATTATCACCACCACCACCACCACCAGTGTCCATTTTATTGTCATGGTGTACTGACCACTGACCAGTAGCGCACCAAAGCGCCAGTGTTGTGTTCACACCTCGAGTGTTTATATTTGGATGGTGTAGAAGTTCATTTAACACTGTATGGTTTCATTTCATTTTACACAACAGGTGTTAAGTCAATACCGAGGGTGTTAATTCATCACCAAGGATTGTCTGTGTATGCATAAAGATGTATTATTTTATCAAAATCGTGTTTTTTTTTTTACTTTTTGTCTTCAATAAGCTGTTAATTAATTTATTATTAATAATAATTTTTTGAACCAGTACTGAATTTCTTCTCCTTCTTCTCCTCCTCTTTCTTCTTCTTCTCCTCCTTTGTCTCTTTTTTATTGTATTATCAAACCAAAGTGCTTCAATATATATATATATATATATATATACATATATATAAAACAAATGTACATATGTAAATTAAAACGTTTTAATGTGTGTCAACATTAATTTTGTAAGGTTCAGTATTTCAGCTATTTTTAAATGTTTGCTACTATTGTTTGTAAAAAAATATATAATATTATTAATATTTGGTATGATTTGAATAATTCGAGTTTCATAAAGATGTAGATGATATTCTCTTGTGTTTTATGCAGCCGATACAATTTGATGGAATTGCATTGTTATTGTATTTGATATGACATTTCATTTACTATTATTATCTGAACAATGTGAGCTTTTTTTTTTGTAAACCTTGTCAAGAAACCATTTTTACAAAAACACGAGACCTTAAAACGTGTACCGAAATGCCTTGTAAGTTGTCAGTAATTTGAATAAAATGTGTAAAATAATATGCAAAAACAATATTGATAACCAATAATAATAATAATAATAATAATAATAATAATAATAATAATAATCTGCAAAGGGAATGAAATTATAATGTAATGCGTTCAATGAGGACCAAATTCACCAAGCCAGATTTATGTAAAGGATGGATGGATGGATGGATGGATGGATGGATGGATGATAGATAAATAAATAAATAAATAAATAAATAGATTTTGCATGCTTGATTAGGACCAACCAACCAACCAACCAACCAACCAGAGTAGCTTTGATAGTTACCCAACATTTTCTTTCTTTCTTTCTTTCTTTCTTTCTTTCTTTCTTTCTTTCTTTCTTTCTTTCTTTCTTTCTTTCTTTCTTTCTTTCTTTCTTTCTTTCTTTCAGTACATTTTAAAAGCCTTGTAGGCTACACACCTCCCACCCCATGGCCCTGACTCACCTTTCTATCCCTTTATATGCATATTTAAATAAATAAATTAATTAATAAATAAATAGATTTTGCATGCTTGATTAGGACCAACCAACCAACCAACCAACCAACCAACCAACCAACCAGAATAGCTCTGATAGTTACCCAACATTTTCTTTTTCTTTCTTTCTTTCTTTCTTTCTTTCTTTCTTTCTTTCTTTCTTTCTTTCTTTCTTTCTTTCTTTCTTTCTTTCTTTCTTTCTTCATTAAATACATTTTAAAAGCCTTGTAGACTACACACCTCCCACCCCATGGCCCTGACTCGCCTTTCTATCCCTTTATATGCATATTTTTAATAAATAAATAAATAAATAAATAAATAAATAAATAAATTTTGCATGCTTGATTAGGACCAACCAACCAACCAGAATAGCTCTGATAGTTACCCAACATTTTCTTTCTTTCTTTCTTTCTTTCTTTCTTTCTTCATTAAATACATTTTAAAAGCCTTGTAGGCTACACACCTCCCACCCCATGGCCCTGACTCGCCTTTCTATCCCTTTATATACATATTTCACATCCACATAGGTGCCCGTGTTTTATCCTCCGATTATGTGGAGAGTGTTTCATGAAATGCCTCCGTATTCTCATCCAGACATCAAAGAAACTTTCATACAAAGAGCCGCGATTTCTTCACGACGGTGAATCTTCATGGTGAGTTAGTGTTTCTGTGGCAGTCTCCGGGTCAGACTCCACTAACATGGGAACCGGGCTTGTGCACTCTCAAGGATTTTATAACGAGCACTGTTTTCGACCTAAGAGTTAGAAAGTGCATTTCGCATGTGATAATAATAATAATAATAATAATAATAATAATAATAATAATAATAATAATTTAATGGAAGGACGTTAAAGGGATTTTTTTATTATTGTGATGTTTTTGGGACAAATTTGGGTTGTTACAAGTGTCTGTCTGTCTGTCTGGAGGTTAAAGTGGTCACCCACTCCCTTCATTCCCATCCTGCCGCCCTGTGCAGTTGAAAGCCACGAGTCTGTGGGTGGACACGCATTGCTTGATGAGATACGTTATAGTTTTGTCTCTTTTTGGGGTAATTGTCTTGTTGTTTGCACTATCTAAAATGCTTCACTGAATAGAGAGAGAGAGAGAGAGAGAGAGAGAGAGAGAGAGAGAGAGAGAGAGAATAAACAGGAGGAGAAATGGCTAAACAGTCGAGTCCTCCACAGCACCAGCTCTCTCTCTCTCTCTCTCTCTCGCTCTCTCTCTCTCGTGTATGAATGGAGAAAGGGATAGTGTGGTCTCAATTGGAGCGAGGAGCCCTTTGAAGTGTTGCTTATTATCACAGGGATTCCTGCATGTAGTCTAAACGACGCTCATGACACGGAAAAGGCTTCTTTTGTCGCCAATTTGATCGCCCCATCTTTTTCAAAAAAGTGTCTCGAGCTCTTAGTTCCGCCCATCAAACTGAGAGGGAAACGAATTCGAGTAGTGTGTGTGTGTGTGTGTGTGTGAGAGAGAGAGAGAGAGAGAGAGAGCAAGTCCTCAAGACTCGGAAAACGCCACAGTGTCGGAGCGTGTTTTCCTTTCCCCCCTCGCGCTCTCTGCGCACTTCTGTTTTATGACTAATATAAAAAGAAGAGAGGGGAAAAAACAACAAGAAAAAGAAAGAAAAATGATCACTGAAATTTGAATTCTATTTTCTGACCATTGACGAAGGATATCATTTCATGCAATGGATATAAAAAGGGGGGGGGGGACAAAAAATTAAATAAAATTAGATTTTATTTGACAGTATTTGGTTTGTTTTTACTTTTATTATTATTATTATTATTATTATTATTATTATTATTATTATTATTATTATTATTAATAATTTCTGACCATTGATGAAGGCTATCATTTCACGTAATGGATATTAAAAAAAAATAGATTTTATTTGACACTATTTGATTTGTTTTTCCTTTGCATATTATTGATGATATTTTTGCGATTTAAATAATAATAATAATAATAATAATAATAATAATAATAATAATAATTTCTGACCTTTGAGGAAGGATATCATTTCACATAATGGATATTTAAAAAAAAGACAATAAAAAAGAACAATTTATTTTATTTCACACTATTTGGTTTGTTTTTACTTTTATATATGCTATTTGTAGAATTATTATTATTATTATTATTATTATTATTATTAATTTCTGACAATTGATGAAGGATATAATTTCACGTAATGGATATAAAAAAAGGAAAAAAAAAGAAAATGAGATTTTATTTTACACTATCTGATTTGTTTTTACTGTGTATATTATTGATTATATTTTTGCGATTTTTGAAAAAAAAGTAATAATAATAATAATAATAATAATAATAATAATAATAATAATAATTTCTGACCACTGAGGAAGGATATCATTTCACATAATGGACATTAAAAAAAGAAAGAAAGAAAAAATTTGAACATTTTATTTTATTTTACACTATTTAGTTTGTTTTTCCTTTTTGTATTATTGTTTATATTTTTTGTTATTTTTGAATAAATTATTATTATTATTATTATTATTATTATTATTATTATTAGTCCATGCTCAGCGTGGCAGCAGAGACGCAGACAGACTTTTTCTTGCCCGTTTTCTTTTCCTTCTTGCAGCTTCATGTGGTCATTATCGCCGTTTCCTGAGACGGGTTAAAAGCAAGAAAACCCGAGAGAGACTTTCCTGCTTTCCTTTCCCTCTCATATTCTCACAGACTGCTTATGATTCGGATCTTTTAAAAGTTTTCCGTTTGAATTTTGAAATGCTGTTTTTATTTACAGCAGGTTGCAGGCTGAGTTCAGGTGAGTGACAGCTCCATGCACTCAATCCATTTCTTCCTCTTCCAACAAACTATTCGGCCATTTGGAGCCTAATCTTTTGCCTTTGGTATAAAAAAAAAAAAAAAAAACATGGCGTCTTGAGCGGAAATAAAAGAGTCTAGTTTCTGTCTTTGTTATAATGGCAAACCAGAGTTCACTTGAGTGTGAAATATCATTTCTTTGTGGAAAAAAATAATGAAGGCGATAATCCTACTTCCGGAAAACGTCCTGCATTATTTAACAAAGCCCCTTTAATAGGGGATTAGCAGTTCCCAAGAAAGAAGGGGGGGGGGGGGGGGGGGGGCAAAAAGCATCTCCTCATCTCCTCTTACTATTCAGCATCTTATTTCATGTCATAATTACACGACACGGGGTGACTGGAATGCGCATGCTCAATGACAGGACAGGTGCAATAGCAACAAATATATAAATTAACCATTAACACCAAACTATGAATGAGATTCGACAATAATTCAAACAGTCTTTCTCCACCTCTCTCTCTCTCTCTCTCTCTCTCACTCCCTTCTTATAGATTCCTGTTTCAAAGGTCTTATGCGACACAACCTATGGCTATTAAAAATAAATAAATAAACAAATACATAAATTATTATTATTAATAATAATAATAATAATAATAATAATAATAATAATAATAATAATAATAATAGGCTATGAATGATATATTTGCAAAACAAACATGATACAATCATGGCGTAATCAGTGCAAAATTCCCAAAGGTGAGTTCAACACAGCAGCAGATAATTCTGCACTGAAGAGCCTCATATGATTTAGTGAGCTTATTTCATCACATTTCCACAGTGAATATGACATCATATGATGCAAATATGGCAGAAAACAACAACAACAATGGGCAAATAGGAATAAATCAACAGTACAGGGGAATAAAGGTGTTAAAACCGAGAAATAATTCCTCTCATGGATTCATTTTCTTCTGGATAGAAAATAAGATCATTTCAGTGTGCCAGACTCGTTTAACCAAATAACCACCAGGTTAAATTAAAGCCCTTCCTATCTGAACATATCCCAAATTAATACTACAAACTAAATCATCCTTGCAATCCCATCCACATTTACCCCATACACACAAACACCTCATAGTCGACCTCATGCCAGTCTTGATGCCAATCATTTTTCCAGCCCTTGAAAAGTACAACATCATTCATGACACGCTTTAACTTTATGACACCACCGTGACCAAGGACCAAGGTGTCACTGCCACCACAGAGGAACATTGTATGTCCCAAAATATGGTGACGAAGATTGATTTTAATATCTAAAAGCAATACTGTATACATTTTATACAAGAGATTTCTATTTACACTCCTGGCAGATGAGGACATCCAAGTGCCATGATGTCCACAAGACAACAACACAAAAAGAAATCCTCAGTGGTGAAATACAGTAAGTGTTCAGGTGTTTATTTGTGTCTGCATACCGTATGAGTGTTTACTAAACCCTAAGGACTTGATGTGTCTGACACGATTGATATGAAGTCAGTCCAGATTTTAGTATCACGAGACGTTAACAGGTTGAGGTGTTTACTTATCTTGCACATTTAACAGCAAAGACTTGTGACCTGTTACCTCACCCATGAATGTGTTGTCAGAAAAAGGTGAGGGCAGTAGGAGTGCACGAGTCCTGGAGTGAGATTTGGTTAATTTTTATGAGCTGCCTACATCGAATCAGGCGGATTAATCACCATATATCACATAGCATGCTTTTTTTTTAGCTTCATGGATGAACGAGCCCTCCATCCCACCCAAACGAGGGAAGCAGCCCCTGGAGTTCAGCACGAAAACACGGATCTCTAACAGCCTCACCATAATGTGACAGTATGTACCCACAGCACTTCGCACCTGCGCTTTGAATAGGAGCCTCTTTCAGGACTGAGACACGCTTGTTGGCCTTGAATCTTAAAGCAGCTGCGCTTATTTCCAGCCCCTTTGATCCTTACATTTCCCTCTCTAATTTGTTCGTATAGTTTGCGACAAGCACTTTATTCTATTCGTGATTAAAATGTAAAGTCTATTAAAGGGGGTATGCATGAGAGAGAGAGAGAGAGATGAAGAGATAAAGAGGTGTAAACTCTCCTATCATGTTGCAATCTTGCAATCTTCTGTTTCATCATAAAGCACATTTTCATCATTAATGAGATAGAAATATTCCCATTTTCCTGTCATGCACTTGAGAATGTTTTAAAACGCAAAACACATGCATTACGGATCAGAAATGTTTCCCTGATTTTCCCTCTGTGCTTAGAAACAAAATGTTGAGTTGAATTTTAAGCAAACTGTATCTCACAAAGGGTTAATTTTTCCAGTATTGGTAAAATTGGCAAAATAGTGTCTGTAATATTTTACTGTACACTGTATAGATATGTATCATATACTCTGTGTGTGTGTGTGTTTTACATAGCATGCTAATATAATACAGTTATGACTGATGACAATTTTTCCATCTCTTATGGCACAAAGTAATGCATCGACAATAATAATAATAATAATAATAATAATAATAATAATACACCATTCTACATACACATTCACTGGATATGAGCAATCGCACGCTCTGATTGGCTACTCACCTACTCGGATATCAGCTTATATACCACGAGTAGAGAAAAACAAAATGGCGGCGCGTGTTGGTGAACCAAGCAAGGATAAAATAAAACCTCTACAAGAAAACAAAACTGGAAAAAAATCCCCCAAAAAAGCAACAAAATATGGAATGAAAGTGTTTGATAGTAAGAACATATCTTTTTTCTTTTAAATTTCAAGAACTATTATTATTATCACATTTTTCACAAATTGTTCCTGTTATTTCGCTGGTTTGTTTACATTCTAAGCGGAAATCGTTTTCTCGGATGTTTTTTATAAAGGTTTCATTTATCGAATTTGCAAGCTAAATAAATAAATAAATAAATAAAAATGCTGTGTTTCTTAATGTGGATAGAATAAAACAGCTATTCCGCTCAATCTCGTCGTACACTGCTTATAGCCGACTATCAGCTCATGTACGACTCGATTTCGCGGAATGACTGCTTTATATACGTCGTACGTCATGTGATTCGCTTTCCGAAAAGCTCATCAAATACTCATCATACATAGATACATACATTTAATTACATACAGCCTACAGCATACATATTTGAGCAGGTCAAAATCCAAGCAAATTTAATTATGTACAATTTCCATATTGCCCATCTTTATTATCTGTATTATCCCTGTGTTAGAAGGCACGTGATTGGCTCGGCTTGGGCAGCTCCGCACATTATTCTGTACATCAGCAGAACAGCAGCAGCAGCAGCAGCAACAAAACAGGACATCAATCAAAGCAGCAGCTCGGCAGCAGCTTCACTGTAATATAATAATAACCATAATGAAAACTAAAAAGTAATGAAATCGCTTTTTTATGGCGACAACAGATTTGTATAAGTGAGCTATACATCATCCTCCTGAGCCAGTGATGATGAATGAATGAGTGAGAGAGTGAGTGAATGGGTGGAATGTGCACTTAAAGGAGAACTGAAGGCAAATTTTTTATCATCCAAATTCTATTTATCTCATTTTATTAAATATCGGAATGCATTTTTGATCGCTATTTTGTCGCCGCTATAGCAAGTTATGAGTGTTTGAAATATGCTCTGTAATATATCAGTCCATATGTCAAAGCAATGGCCGTAAACGAGATTCGTTGAGACCTGTACGAGACATCGTAGGACGGAAGTAAAACGTACAGCAGAAATCAAAGTGACCGACATCTGCCAACGTTCCCTGTGTCCAAAATCGCTCACTCGTCCACTACTCCCAACTCCCTACATAGGGAATTACCATATATAGAGGACTATATAGTGAGCTCATTAGTAAAATAAAAATAAAAAAAAAAACGCTTTCGGACACTAGTCCGTCACGCTGGTATTTACATCATTACTGTCGCACAATTAAACCATGCCAGATCAGTTGGCTGGTGGGTTTTCAAAATAATAAATACACGCATGTGTTTTTGTGATAAATCCATATTATACTGAGCGCATTTCCGACATTAATCAATACAAAGTACCTGCATCTTTCAGTTCTTTTAAATCAAGGCTGAATGCTTTCTTCTTTGCCGCTGCCTTTTATGAAATCAAATTTTGAGACTTTTAATTTGATTTCTTTTAGCACGACCGCAATGCATGATGGGATATACTGCTTTGGTTAGTGACCATCGTTGTACACTACTTTTCATGATGCATTGTGGGATACTTTGAGTGCACTATATAGGGTGTAAATAATCCTCACTAAGGTTTCGGACAGCACTACAAAACGAAGTCCTCACTATATAGTGAGTACGGAGCGATTTCGGACACAGGGGTTGTCAAAAGACGCGTGCGCCCTCTTTCGAATGCTAATGTAATCAAGCCAGAATTTCTGTTTATTTTGATAGCAATCAGGAAAGTTTGAACAAAGTAGGCAGGAATCGTCATTTAAACTCGTTTTTGTGCAATACTTCGTTTGGAAAACGGTTTTCAAAAAGGCAGCACTGACACCTGGCTGATACGTCACGTTTTGAAGTCTCGCACAAGTCTCATGAAGATCGCGCGGATAAGCGACGCCTGCCGTGGACCAAACGAACTAAATTCAACACGGCTAAAAACCGAATAGGCCGATAAGTATAATATTTAATTGCAATTAGTTGCCAATACGAGTGACGATATGAGGTTACTAAAACCAAAAATGTAATTGAATAACACGTTAATTAAGAAATAAAGCAAGTTTAAAAATGACTTCAGTTCTCCTTTAACACATTAAGTGTTGCTGTAATGTCATTAATCATCACTTGCTTCATATACAGTATCTTTGGGTGTTGGATGGTGGGTGTGGAGGATAAATGGCTCGAGAAAATGGCAGGTATTGGTTTTATTTTATATGTACATGAGGATAAAGAGGAGGTTGTGTTCTTGGCTTGAACTGGGAAAGGGAATTCCAAGCTGTAGACCGGGAATTCCCAAGAATGCAATTCGTAGGCTGAGAAAGAAAGTCATTAATACAGAACACTTTTCTTACATTTTTATTGACATGAAATCCAACAAAATTCCTCTTTTGGTTTCTTTCAGTTTCAGAAGAAGTTTTGTCAAGTGAACTGTATTAACTTCCTCCTCCACTTACACACACACACACACACACACACACACACACACACGTATAACTAAACCAGGATTGCAGATCTCAAATCAAAAGGCATGAAATTCGCAAGATTTCACATGGTCATAATTCACTGCCAGTCACCACGTAAATAGCAGTGCTACATCATGATCAGGCTGGGTAATACTATATGTTCAGGCAAAGAGGTGTACTTACTGCCTGTGCACCCCTGCTGCTGGAGGACATGCACTCCCCATCTTCTTCCCGCGCACATCTGTGCTGCACAAGCCCCAACCTCTGGAGCTGGAAAAAAGATGAGTATGTTGGAAAAGGAGATGAAGTTGGGAATCACTCCTGGAGTATATATCATGAATATCTACGTGAAATATATCTATGCAATAATGGTCGAATGACCATCATTAATATTAACAGCATCCTTTTCTTAAAGTATTTCACACCTGATACAGTAACCAGTGCTCATCTAGATCCATTTAATATTTAATATATAAGTGTCTCTTATCAACATGAAGGTACAGTGTATCCAGAAGTCCAGAAGCACTTCCTGGAAAAGCATAACTTTGTGAATGGAGCTGGAAAACAGTCTCCGGTTCTTTAACATGGTAGTTTTATAACCCTGAAGCATTTTGCAGCCATGAATGCAAGCTATGTATGTTGGTTGAGTTTATTGTAGCCTGTTTATTGAGTACCATTTATGGACTTTTCAAACAAACAAACAAACAAACAAACAAACAAACAAACAAACAAACAAACAAACAAACAAACAAACAAGCTTTAAGAAGTAACACCCTTAAACTTGAACCAAATTAAACCTTTTTAATTACAAGCCTTGACCAAATATGGACTTTGGGCATTTAGTGTTTGATGTTATATTAATTATTCAGTGAATATACATATTAAAGATAATTTTTGTCAGTATTCAGTGCATAACCACTCATAAGTAGATTATATTTTCCTGATTGGCATGCCGTAGTGTATTTTCAGCAGAAAAGAGTGATCCAAGGTGATAAGATGAGATGAGATGAGATGAGATGAGATGAGATGAGATGAGATGAGATGAGATGAGATGAGATGAGATAAGATAAGATAAGATAAGATAAAGCTTTATTAATCCCAAAAGAAATTCTTGTACCAGAAGTCGCTCTACAAAACAGTATAAGTTAAAATACAACAGTACATGCTGGAGGGTAAAAAAAAGACCTGATAAGAAATGTGCAAGACATAAATGACTAAAAACAGTGTCTAATAGAACAACAGTAGAAATACTGTAAGTTACTATAAAGGGAATAGAAAATACAAAAAAACAGTGCCTGGATGGTTATCATTCTAACAGTAGAAATAAAATAAGTTACATAAGAAACCAATCTAATGGTGAAAGTAAATATTGCACACACTTTTTTTTTTTTGGGGGGGGGGGGTGAACAAACAAACAAACAAACAAACAAACAAACAAACTTTAAGAAGTAACACCCTTAAACTTGAACCAAATGAAACCTTTTTAATTACAAGCCTTGACCAAATATGGACTTTGGGCATTTAGTGTTTGATGTTATATTAATTATTCAGTGAATATACATATTAAAGATAATTTTTGTCAGTATTCAGTGCATAACCACTCATAAGTAGATTATATTTTTCCTGATTGGCATGCCATAGTGTATATTTGGCAGTGAAGAGTGAGCCGAGGTGATAAGATAAGATAAGATAAGATAAGATAAGATAAGATAAGATAAGATAAGATAAGATAAGATAAGATAAGATAAGATGATGGAGTTTATTTAGTAAAATAATGTACAAAATACAAGTATAGTGCACATTAAAATGCATGGATAGCACAGTAAAGTGTAAACACTTATTTCCATTGTGGTCCAAGTACATCAAGTGGCAAAAAAAGGGGTGTAAAAAATGTACAGGAGATATACAACATAAAATATGGCATAAACTAGATAAGATAAGATAAGATAAGATAAGATAAGATAAGATAAGATAAGATAAGATAAGATAAGATAAAACTTTATTAATCCTGAGGGAAATTCTTATACCAGAAGTCGCTCTATAACAAAACAGTATGAATTAAAATACATCAGTACAAGCTGGAGGGGGAAAAAGAGTGGTAAGAACTGTGCAAGACATAAATGACTAAAAAAAGTGTCTAATAGAACAACAGTAGAAATACTGTAAGTTACTATAAAGGGAATAGAAAAAGCAGAAAACAGTGCCTGGATGGTTATCGTTCTACCAGTAGAAATCAGATAAGTTATGTAAGGAACTAACCTAATGGTGAAAGTAAATATTGCACATACTTTTGAGGGGACAAACAAACAAACAAACAAACAAACAAACAAACAAACAAACAAACAAACAAACTGCCATCATTCAGACTCTGTCACTGTGGGTTGGTTGGCATCCCATATTATACACTGAGAACATTCCGATCTCCAGCCAGAAGAAGAGTGATGAGGATTAGCCCCGCCCCTTGAACTCTTCATCATCTCCTGTGTGATGATTATAACGAATCGCAGTCTATACGAACTCTATAAAAACAAGGGAATAGAATAGAAATATTCATTAAATTCCAATGAAGTCACAGTACAAATCTTTGTAAAACTTCAATTAAAAAAAAAAAAAACGAGACAAATCAGATCCAAACATGGTAGAGTAGAGAAAAAAAAAACATAAAGCAGAATATAATAGAATAGAAATGTGTACTATACAGTTATAATACAAAACATTTTCTTCAGCATACAAAAAAAACAGCCTTAAAATTCGATGAATCGAAATAAGGTAGAGCAGAAAACAGCAAAACGAAATAAGGTAAGACAGAATGCAAGAGAGAAGAACAATATCATATCGAATAGAAAAGAACAGAAAGAGCAAACTGGCTCGAAGAAGAACAACAAATGAAAATAATCTGGAGTAGAAGAGGGCACAAGAAAATAAAGCGTATAAACAGAACAGAAAGAATAGATTTTTTTAAGTCACAACGCAAGAAGACTCATGTCTTCTTTAATAAATAAATACATAAATAAATAAATAAAGAAGACCTTAAAGAGCGAGTGTATCATCATACATCATAAAGTGCGAAATGATTTTAAAATGCAAATGTGAATCGATAACGGGACGTTTTATGTCATTGGTTTCTTTGCACTATTTCACACGACTTCTTGGTAATGTGTGTGTGTGTATGTGTGTGTGTGTATGTGTGTGTGTGTGAGATCAGCGTAGCAGCACCGCAGACTTTTGGGTCATTTCTTCATCTCCCGCAGAAAAAAGACATTAGGCCACTCCCTATTGACAAACCGCGCAATATTTGTCAAACATTCAGAAATTACAAATTAATGAAATGTACCACGACCCTGCAAGATCACCCTAATGAACACGAGCTTTTTTTTTTCTGATTTTGTTCTTCTCTCTCTCTCTCTCTCTCTCTCTCTCTGACACATCTTTGTTATGTTTAATGTCTTTGGCTTGGTCATGGTCTATTAAACAGTTTTACACTGGGAGGACTGGCCTCTGTCCCACTCACACACTCACCTACAGGACATCAATCCAGCACAGAGAGAGAGAGAGAGAGAGAGAGAGAGAGGCAACTGACTGTCTGCAAACAAACAAACAAACAAACAAACAACAATGATGATGATCATAATAATAATAATAATAATAATAATAATAATAATTATTATTATTATTATTAGTAGTAGTAGTAGTAGTATTGCAGCAGTTGTTTGTCTGTTGATTGGGCTTTGCTCGAGACCCCATGACCACATGTGGAGGTGATGTGTGTCCAGGAGGTGAGAGGCCTTGAGCAAAAGGAGACCAGCACCTGCATGCAGTTAAAGAAAGAAAGAAAGAAAGAAAGAAAGAAAGAAAGAAAGAAAGAAAGCAGGGTTCAATATTAATCAGCCAAACTGTGTGTCATTCAACTGGGGTTCATTTCCTCTCTCTCTCTCTCTCTCTCTCTCTCTCCCCCCCCACATGTTGTTTCAACTATAATTAGACATCAGTGCATTTTGGTATTTCTCATCATCTAAAACCTAAAGGTGCCTGTATTTGGCCCAAACCTGCAGTCGTGCAATCACAGTCCCCTCATAAATGTTTCAGTAATAAATGTTTGATGGTGTTTATCTTTGGCTCCATATAGAAGGGAACAAAAGCATGGTGAGTTTAATATGTTTGATACCAGCAGCATGGGATTAGGAGCATAATCCAGGGGAATTTTATCCGAGTCTGGAGGAAGCAGAGTCCTAAACACATCAGCAGCAACGGGAATAACAACCCACAACCCCTGGAACATCACCGCCTCCAATAATAATAATAATAATAATAATAATAATAATAATAATAATAATAATAAATTAATAAATAAATAAAACCACATAATGCCCCCCCCCCCAGTATTTATTCATTCCCTAAAATCAAGCTACCTTTCCTTTTATGCTTGGGGGGTGAGTGGTGGGTGGTCATGGTGGGAGGGGGGAGGGCAAACAAAAACAGTTCTATATTTTAGGAGCCTCACATTAATCAAAACAAACAAATAAATGAAAGAATGAATGAATGAATGAATGAATGAATGAATAGAGATAAAATGAAATAAAATAAAATAAAAAGGCAACTAAAAACAGTTTTATATTTTAGGAGCCTCACACAATCACATGATCAAAAATAAAGACAAACAAACAAACAAAATGAAATGAAATAAAATATAAAAGCAACCAAAAACAGTTCTATATTTTAGGAGCCTCACACAATAACATAATCTTGATAGATAGATAGATAGATAGATAGATAGATAGATAGATAGATAGATAGATAGATAGATAGATAGATAGATAGATAGAAAATAAAAAGTAATGCAACCAAAAACAGTTCTATATTTTAGGAGCCTCACACAATCACATTTTAAAAAAAAAAGTGAGAGCAGAATAATATATGCCAAGATTTTTTCCCCCTGTTGGTCCCAAGTTAATTCATCAAAAGAAAACGTTCTATAAGTTTTCCCCCCTTCTTCTCCTCTCCATATAAAGAAAGATTTCAATAATAAGTCGACCACTGTGACATTCTTTGCACTTTGGCTATTTTTCATAATACCCCTTTTGTGTGTCTGAGGAAACTCCGCAGACAAGGAACTGAGATTTCCCACTATTACAATCTGATCAGATGCAGTGTGAACGCTCCTCGATCGGACCCACAGATTCAGACACTATATCTTTGTTCAAACCAAACAAACTAAAAATAACTGGCTACATAAACCACGTGCCTTTCAGAAACAAGGTAAGAATGTAAATTTTCTATCAAGGCTGCTAATCATTCAGAGAGTGTTTTATACATGTGGTCATGTCGTCCTTCTGGGTTTGAACCAACAGTGGCTCATTTCTGAATATAATTAACTCTAAGCTTCAAATAAATTGTTTCCCAGTGACTCACTGACACTCTGTGTGTGTGTGTGTGTGTAAGCAGGAAGTAGCCTTACCTGTCATTCATTAAGAGGACAAAAACCTCAATAGACAGAGGAAGCTGGATTGGATCTGCTTGTTATTACCTGCAGTGCAAATTAAGGACTTAGTTTTTCCTTTAAGCTGTCAATTTGTTCACAACAGCTTTAATTTACCTTGTGGAGAAAAAAAAAACCTCAGAAGGAATATCATATTCATGAATAATAATAATAATAATAATAATAATAATAATAACTGTGGTTATTCTATTTTATATCGTAAAATATTTAAATAGATATTTTCCAGGGGTGGGAGTGGGGGTGGGGATGAGGGGGTGCCATTTTTTTTATTCATCCTTCAAAAATAAATAATTTTGCTCAGATATTAATTTATCAAGAAGGTTGGTGCAAATTTGTGCAGGTTTTTTTAAAATAATTTTATTTATTTTTTTTTCCTTAGGCTAATTCTTCACTTACTATTCAGTTGAAGTCCTTGATGCAATGGACTTGCGAGGTAAATCAACCACACACACGCGCGCACACACACACACACACACACTTGAGCAGGAAAGGGATTTGACCTTTTGTGTATTGTCTTGTCCTCCCAAGTTTGTCTTAAACACAAAGGACGTGCGCTGCCATGACATGGTCTTTATCGTTCCTCAGATGATCTCATCTCAAGGAGGATCTCAAAAGCCTCGAGAAAAAAAAAAGAAAAAAAAACATACCCTGTATGTCTGTATTTTTTTTTTTTTTAAATAAAACTTACCCCAAAAATGGTTAAAAATAAAGCAGGAAGACAGTGTGAGGTTGTTGGATATCCAGGAGGAGATGGGATCCAGTGTGTGTTTTTAAAGGTTAAATGAGTCGTTCTGACTACCAGAGAGGAAGAGTGATGTGATTTATTTGTGTCTGAACCTAAACAGAGCATAAGCCTGAGATCACTTGGAAAGACGAACCTTCTCACAGCATACCTGGCAAAAATCAGAGTAAAACCTTTTTGCTTTGGCAAATATTTCCTGAAGAGTGATGAACAGAAATGGATTGTTATGTGATTTAATAAAAAGCTATAATCTTTAAGAAGGTTAGAAGTTTTTGTTGTCTGTCTATCTCTCTAGCCAAACAACAGTGGGACCTTCCTGATGATTAAAACTGGTGGGATGAGGTGTGTTTGGGGTGTTTTCTGATTCCTCAAACATCTTACACCATGTATAACATCATAAAGCGTTTTTAAAGCACATGTAAGACAACATAGAGCATAGAGTTTCTCACATTTGAGAGATAACATAGCCTTGGATGAATGAATATGCAGTAGAGAGAGAGAGAGAGAGAGAGAGAGAGAGAGAGAGAGTAACCTGATGATTGCGCCTATAATTCAGAGAGAGAGAACCATGAAAGTTGACACCAGACACATAAAAGCTGCATGTCAGAATGAATGCCTGCTCCGGGATGCCATATTAAAGCCAGAGCCAACAGGGCAACTGGAATCTCCGGAATCCCGTATCAAATTGGCTATAATAAAACTCTATTATGATTTTACAATTACACTTTTATAGCATGGCTCAGCCTCGTTTTTACAATTATCATTCGTTTATGTCAACGACTTCATCTAAACGAGATCAGTCTGGACTAAAAGATGTAGTGCTAATTGGGAGATTTGGACAAGGTGATTACATCACTGGTTTATTTACTCACTCTTTAGTGGAACTCTAAAGCTGAGCTGCAGTATCACTCAGTCCTTTATATTTAATCCACAGTGACACAATGACAGCTCAGAATGAGGACAGAAATATCAGGGATGAGAAGATGTGTTTGGGTTTCTGACCCAAACACATTCAGCTTACTCACGCAGTCCTCCAGAGCACACGCTGCCCCAATGACTGAAACTGAACCAGGCTTCCTCCTATAAATAAAGTGCAGGAATGATTTCCAGTGACAGGTGTCATAAATTTTTGGCAACTCTCTTGAAAGTGCATGGATGACGAGAATGAAAAAGAAAACATTCATTCATTCATTCATTCATTCCATCCCAGACACCTCTTTATCCTGATGTAGATATGGAGCTTATCCCAGATATTATGGTACCAAATGGTACTTTCCATCCAACTTCGCTGGGGTAGCCTACCATCAAGGGTACTTTTGTGATAAATTTACACTAAGATTAAATTGGGAAGGTTTTTTTTTTTTCCACCTGAATTTTTTGCAAAATTGGATATAAGCTAACTTGTGTGTAATCCAAAAACTGAAAGAAACAAAGAACAAGCAAATACATAAAAAATGACAAATCAATAAACAAACACATAAGATAGATAGATAGATAGATAGATAGATAGATAGATAGATAGATAGATAGATAGATAGATAGATAGATAGATGACCGAATTCATCACTTCATCAACTTTTTTTTTTACCTTTAATACCTATCTTTCAGCATTAAACTAATTTACAGGACACTTTTGTACCTTTAAAGCTTTACTCAAAAAAAAAAAAAGAATATATATATATAGCACCTGCACCTTCCTAGGTTATAGATTACCGCATTATAGGTACTAAAGGTACCAGGTACCTACAAAACAGGTACTATCAGAAAGACAAGGACAAATAATGGTAACCTTATTTCTGAGAGTTTGGTCTGAAAGCAGGGATGTTAAAAAATAAATAAATTAATAATAATAATAATAATAATAATAATAATTATTATTATTATTATTATTATTATTATTATTGAGACTGTAAGAGACAGAGAAAGAGAATAAGACACTGAAGAAAGAGGAAGCTGGAGATTTGGAGAATGGCGGAGGAGAAATAGATAACAGAGGAAGATTTGGGGAGAATAGAGGGATGAAGAAAGGGAAAGAACTTGGCCTCCTCCTCCTCTTCTTCTTCCTCCTCCTGCTTTAATTCATTGTATGAGTTCTACAGTAGCGACCTGCTGCTCCGCCAAAGAGTTTTAAAGCGGCGAGAAGCAGCTGAAGTTAACTAGAGGCGCGGACATCAGCAGAATCAACAATATTTGTATTCATTTGGAGAAAGGAATGGTTTGGACAACAAGACAAAACCAAACAAAGCCTGGAGAGAAAGCTGCCATGAATAGCGGCTATTGTTCATGGCTTTTAGGCTCTGATTCAGCATGTCATAACCCCCACGAAGAAGAAAACATCAATATTCAGAGGGAAAGGAGAAGTTTCTATGGCAAAGCAAAGACATTTTAGTGCATAACAGATCTGGAGGAGAAATAAGAGGGAGAGAAGAAAGAGAAGGAAAATGAAAGAGATCAAAGTGAGCGCTCTTGGGAGTGTGGATGGCTCTGTGAATCAAAGATGGACGGCGGTGTTGACTTTTAGAAGCACTTTGGCAGGACTGTCAGTCCCCTTTTCCACGGCAGGGTGGAGAGCCAAAGCCTGGAGCCCCAGTGCCTCAGCAAGAGAAAGCGACTCACTAACACACTGCCTTCTGCTCTCAGCACTCGGCTTTTTCCCCTGCTTTATTCTCTGGACGATATGTCAAAGGCAGAGGGTTATGTAATGATTTGGCAACCTGCACCGGCCAAAAATGTCTGGATATAATGTTAATAAATTTGCACTTAGATTAAATTTGGGAGGTTTTTTTTTCTACCTCACTATTTTGCAAAATGGGACAGAAGCCAACTCGTGCGTAATCCAAAAACAGAAAGAAAGAAAGAAAGAAAGAAAGAAAGAAAGAAAGAAAGAAAGAAAGAAAGAAAGAAAGAAAGAAAGAAAGAACAAGCAAGCAAACGCATAAATAAACAATCATGTCAAATAAGTAAACAAACACGAGATAGATAGATAGATAGATAGATAGATAGATAGATAGATAGATAGATAGATAGATAGATAGATAGATGACCGAATCAGTCACTTCTCTTTTATTTATTTATTTATTTATTTATTCACTCTAAAATCCCGTTAATTGTAAATAAGGCTCATTCTAATCTCCATTCTGGTGTGTGTGTGTGTGTTTTTTTTTTTTTTGTGTGTGTGTGTGTGTGTTGACTGGGTTACCCATCGTACAAGGCCGATAACACGCGTTTTAAAGCGCTAAGTAAACAGCAAGGAGGATTTGAGCGCCGCTTTTTGTCGGGACACAACAGCTGTCCGGCCCTCCATTGTAGAGCTGCACAGTGACCCGGGTGTGTGTGCGCTCTTGCCCTGTTTAACCAGCTCAGTGCACCAGAACACGGCCAGAGTGCGCATGCATGCAGCCTCAGAGCCTGGAAGATACACAGCGTTTCTATACACTGTACTACACACACACACACACACAGAATTTACTCGTGCAGTGTCCATTTGGATCCAGTGCAGAATAGGGCCAATCTTGTAGTATTGTTAAATAAATAAATAAATAAATAAATAACGAAATGTCGCAAATGGCATGTTTATTGTCCACAATAAATAAACAATAAACAATAATAATCCACAACATAACCGCACTGCTGATGTGGCAATATTTTACCCAGTTAATTAATACACATTTATTTTCAGTTTCCATTCAAATCACTCTGAGTAAATGAAATGAAACTCTGTGTCGGTGTAAATGTCTCCAGGCTGGTGGTGGTTTTAGTCCCTGACCTCCTGAACTGGCATGAGGATGTGTTTTTGGTCGAGACTTCTGAGGTCACTTCTGTAAATAGCTCTAGATAAGAGTTGTGGGAAATTATACAAGCGAAAATGTGGGCATAATTATTTTGCTCATTTAAAGTAACAAAACAAACAAACAAACAAACAAACAAACAAACAAACAAACAAACAAACAATAAGAGTTAAGAGTTGAGATACGAGTTGTGGAAAACATTATAAGTCTACATGTGGGCAATTATTTTGCTCATTTATAGTAACAACAAACAAACAAATAAACAAACAAATGAGGTAAGAGCTGAGATAAGAGTTGTGGAAAACATTATAAGTGTAAATGTGGGCATAATTATTTTTGCTCATTTATAATAACTAACAAGCAAGGAAGCAAACAAACAATAAGCTTTAAGAGTTGTGATAAGAGTTTTGGGAAACATAAGTGTAAACGTGGGCATTATCATTTTGATCATTTATAGTAACAAACAAACAAACAAACAAACAAACAAACAAACAAACAAACAAACAAACAAACAAACAAAAACAATAAGAGTTAAGAGCTGAGATAAGAATTGTGGGAAACATCAAAGTGTAAATGCGGGCATAATTATTTTGCTCATTTATAGTAACAAACAAACAAACAAACAAACAAACAAACAAACAAACAAACAGCAGTAACAAAACATCATTCCTCTAAAATGACAACCTCCTCCTTTCTTCTTTTCCCCAATCTATCTATCTATCTATCTATCTATCTATCTATCTATCTATCTATCTATCTATCTATCTATCTATCTATCTATCTATCTATCTATCTATCTATCTATCTATCTATCTATCTATCTATCTATCAGACCTCTTTGTGAACTGTGAGAGTAGATCATTAAACCTTTTTAAAGCACTGCATTAAACACTGAAGTCAGTCCTTGATGAAGTGGCAGAACATTTCAGGTCACTAAAGAAACCTGTGTAAGTTCTCACCTTCAACCCTAAACAAACACAAACACAAGAGTTCAGCTGTGCTTGGGTTAAGAGTCTAACACTTGCAGCAGAGAGAAGACATGAACACACTGACCGATCCAGGAACATTCACGTTTATTATCTCTGTATTGGAAATATACCAAGATTTAAATGATTATTTGCATGTAACATTTGGAAATGTTGAGAATAAGTACAAATAAAGATAACACTGATGATATGGAAGTAAGTTAGCATTTCACATCTACAACACATACTGTATGTTATATAACATATACGCAATATCCAAAAAAAAAAAGCAAATGTAAGGGTTAAACTATGTAAAGGTGTAACTAAGAATCTATGATATGAATGTCAGACATGGAAAAGGTTGGAGAGGCAACTACATCTGTGTGTGTGTGTGTATTTCAGGATTTCCACTGGTGCTGTTGATGTGTGAAGCCTGGTTCCGTATGGCACCCTTCAGGTGGGGGCCTTCTCCTGTCAAGCTTGGAATGGAGCCCCATGCCGAGAGCGAGGGTCCACGCACGACAGGAGATCTACACGACACTGTTGTTTCAGAATGGCTGCTTGATTTACGCTCGTCACAGCAGAAAGAGGTCGTCATGTCTCCAGACACGTAGGTGTTGACAGCCACACTGGACTGCCTCGCACCCAAACCATTGCACCGCTGCTCTTCCGCTTCTACCCAGTCTGATTTCCAAACCGTTGACTTTCTAGGCACCCTGGGGTCACCTCTGGCAGACCGGCTGTTTCGTATTTTACACTGGGCTACTTGTGACAACAATGTCACTTTGCTGCTAACTAGATGTGCTCGTGATCACTGGAAAAGTCTTTTTTTTTTTTCCAAAGCAAAGTGCAAGATATATTCAATAATTCATGGTCACAGAGCGGCAAGTGTTAAGTTTAAATATAAGAGCTGTAGTTGAATCATTCACACAGATGAATGGTAGTGAGTTTCTACATGCAGGGCAGCTTTGTCGAGTGTGCATTTCGAAGGTCATAGTGCAAAGCGAATAGAGACTCGTCGGCCACCTCCTCCTCCTCCTCCTCGTCAATATTTGTCTGAGCCGTGCCGCCAGCTCTGGTGGAATCTACACACCTAAAAAAGTTAGCACAAGGCAGACAATCAGTTATAGTCACAGAGCTCAGAGCTGTGAAAAAGATGACGGCATGTCATATTTGTAAGCATGCACAGAAAAAAAAAGAAATGCCTAAATGTCCTCTTTTTTTTTAGCACCATTTCATTTCCACTGAGAATTGTGGGGTAGTTAAATGGTCATTTTCCTAAACAGTATTTTAAGTTGGGCCTATAGCGGTATGTTCTGTAATCAATGTGTGACATAAATGTTGGCTCAAAGCACTATGCAAGTCCATTAAGCTGAAGTTAGCCCCAATCTGAAGTTACTTTCAGGAAAACTGTCTAATAACCAAATAATGTCTGAACAAAAAGAAAGAAAAAGGAAAAAAAATGGCTGTTAATCCAATGCTCAGAGTGTTTTTTTTTTTGTGCATTCTAAATACTAGCCTTGTTCGTTTTATATAAAGCAGCATATGTACAACATTGTCAAGCAGCCGGCCTGTAAAGTTAATAGAGGGAAAGAGGAAGAAAGCGAAAGAGCATGTGTGCTGCAGGGAACGGTGTGTTATATAACCGCACTGCCTTTATAGCATGGCTCATGTTGGGATTATGTCACTCGAACGCTGTCACCGTGGCAGTAGGAGAAAGCACCCTGAGGTGGGCAGTATATCAACATCCCCTGTTTGACATTTACAGACCAATGATCAGCACTCGCAGCATTATGGGCCTTACGCGGTTATGGGCCAAGGCATTTATACAGAGATATAATGCCTCATATAAAATAGTCAAGCCAGGCTCACAAATAATGCTTTACTGTTTAGGAAGGAAGAGGTGGCACGGAAAATTTAAACAAGCTCCCGGCTTTCTCTTCAGCTTCATTTTCTCGATTCAAAGAATTTAAAATTCCAGGAAATTAATGCTGTTTGGTCAAGTTGTCGGCAGGTTGGTGTCATGGTTAGCACTGTTGCCT
Organism: Neoarius graeffei; assembly: GCF_027579695.1. NCBI lineage: Eukaryota > Metazoa > Chordata > Actinopteri > Siluriformes > Ariidae > Neoarius > Neoarius graeffei. The sequence goes on from NC_083573.1 coordinate 93,917,368, forward strand.
CACAGCAAGAAGGTTCTGGGTTCCCCAGTGGCCAATGGGGGACTTTCTGTGTGGAGTTTGCATGTTCTCCCCGTGTCCGCGTGGGTTTCCTCCGGGTGCTCTGGTTTCCCTCACAGTCCAAAGACATGCAGGTTAGGTTAATGGGTGACTCTAAGGCCCTGTCCACACGGCAACGGATTCAGGTGACTCCGATACAATTGCTTATTGTTTAGGCCTGGCGTCCACACGGCACCGGCGTTTTGGGTGCCCAAAACGCAATCTTTTTGAGAACGGGTTCCAGAGTGGAAAGATCTGGCAACGTTGCCGTTGTGAAGTCGTCTGGATGAGTAGAACGGATTTGTTTACGATGACGTCACAACCACATGACTGTGAGTGCTTCACGCCGGGTAGAAGTGTAACGAACTCGATGCGAGTTGTCAACAAATCCTATAACTTGGTTCATGAAACGCGCTTACAAAATATTTTCACTGTGAATATTTGTGTAATGGTGCAAAGTGAGAGAGAGAGAGAGACTCTGCCCTTAGGGCAGAGTCAATCCCGCCAGCAAAAATAGGGAAAAAAGGAGCGATCTCACCTCTTCAGATGTTGGTTTAAGTCCTACAATACATTCCTCAAAAAGGGCGTAGAAGAGCAAATTAATCCATCAACGTGTAGCATTCAATTTATTCCGGACCATTAAAGACGCCGCCTTCCACGTAGAATCATACGTCATCCTCGCCGCCATATTGGATAGGTCAAAGCGGAGAATAAAGATTCATGTGCTGTGTTTAACTGTACCAACAGGTTTACCGTCCAAACGAGATCACATGGGATTACCTTTCACAGGTGAGAAACAACAAATTAATCCATCAACGTGTAGCATTCAATTTATTCCGGACCATTAAAGACGCCGCCTTCCGCGTAGAATCATGCGTCATCCTCGCCGCCATATTGGATAGGTCAAAGCGGAGAATAAAGATTAGCTGCGTTTAACTGTACCAACAGGTTTGCCGTCCAAACGAGATCACATGGGATTACCTTTCACAGGTGAGACTGGAAAAATACTTTTCATTGTATTTGGTCATTATAATGTAATTTTACGAACAGATTTTCCTGACTTTGTGGCTAATATGAAGTCTCGCGCATAATAGTTTATGCGCATGCGTCCTTACTTCTTCTATTGTTCTGGTGTCTCCGAAGGGACCGTCTTACAGCGCCCCTAGAGGTGTGGCATGTGTATTGCATCGTTTTCAGCAAGCGTTGCGTTGCCATATGGACCTGATATTTTACTGATCGTTGCCCATTTGGACGCGATATATTTTTAAATAACATCTCGTTGCCGTTGTCGTGTGGATGTAGCCTAAATTGACCGTAGGTGTGAATGTGAGTGTGAATAGTTGTCTGTGTCTATGTGTCAGCCCTGTGATGACCTGGCAACTTGTCCAGGGTGTACCCCGCCTTTCGCCCGTAGTCAGCTAGGATAGGCTCCAGCTTGCCTGCGACCCTGTAGAACAGGATAAAGCGGCTACAGATAATGAGATGAGATGAGACAATACGCCTTTATTTGTCACACGTACAGACACTCAAGCACACAGTGAAATTTAACCTATCTGAAGCACTGAAAACACACATAAGTGAGCAATGAGCACACACACTTACCCAGAGCAGTGGGCAGCTATGCTACAGCACCCAGGGAGCAGTTGGGGGTTAGGTGCCTTGCTCAAGGGCACTTCGGCCCAACCTCAGGCCAAGGCATGTCTTTGGACTGTGGGGGAAACCGGAGCACCTGGAGAAAACCCACACAGACATGGGGAGAACATGGAAACTCCACAAAGAAAGGCTCTCATCAGCCAGAACCCAGAACCTTCTTGCTGTGAGGCAACAGTGCTAACCACGACACCACCATGCCACCCAAACGATCACTGAAAACCAACCGAATTCTAGTCACCATATCCATTCCAGGACAGTGTTTCTGTAATGTCTTTAAAGGAGAACTGAAGTCATTTTTAAACTTGCTTTATTTCTTAATTAACGTGTTATTCAATTACGTTTTTGGTTTAAGTAACCTTATATCGTCACTCGTATTGGCAACTAATTGCAATTAAATTTTATACTTATCGGCCGATTCAGTTTTTAGCTGTGTTGAATTTAGTTTGTTTGGTCCATGGCAGGCGTCGCTTATCCATGCGATCTTCACGAGACTTGTGCGAGACTTCGAAACGTGAAGTGTCAGCCAGATGTCAATGCCGGCATTTTGAAAACTGTTTTCCATACGAAGTATTGCACAAAAACGAGTTTAAATGATGATTACTGCCTACTTTGTTCAAACTTTCCTGATTGCTATCAAAACAAACAAAACTTCTGGCTTGATTACGTCAGCATTCGAAAGAGGGCGCATGCGTCTTTTGACAACCCCTGTGTCTGAAATCGCTCCGTACTCACTATATAGTGAGGACGCCATTTTGTAGTGCTGTCCGAAACCTTTGTGAGGATTATTTACACCCTATATAGTGCACTCAGAGTATCCCACAATGCATCACGAAAAGTAGTGTACAACTGATGGTCACTAACCAAAGCAGTATATCCCATCATGCATTGCGGTCACGCTGAAAGAAATCAAATTAAAGTCTCAAATTTGATTTAATAAAAGGCAGTGGCAAAGAAGAAAGTATTCAGCCTTGATTTAAAAGAACTGAAAGATGCAGCGACTTTGTGTTGATTAATGTGGGAAATATGTGCAGTATAATATGGATTTATCACAAAACCACATGCGTGTATTTATTATTTTGAAAACCCACCAGCCGACTGATCTGGCACGTTTTAATTGTGCGACAGTAATGACGTAAATACCTGCGTGATGGACTACTGTCTGAAAGCTTTTTTTTTTCATTTTACCAATGTGCTCACGATATAGTCCTCTATATAGTAATTCCCTATATAGGGAGTTGGGAGTAGTGAATGAGTGAGTGATTTCGGACACGGAATGTTGGCAGATGTTGGTCAATTTGATTTCCACTGTACGTTTTACTTCCTTCCTACGATGTCTCACACAGGTCTCAACGAATCTTGTTTATGGCCATTGCTTTGACATATGGACTGATATATTACAGAGGATATTTCAAACACTCATAACTTGCTATAGCAGCGACAAAATAGCGATCAAAAATGCATTCCTAGATTTAATAAAATGGGATAAATAGAATTTTGATCATAAAAAAATTGCCTTCAGTTCTCCTTTAAGTGTCTAAAGTGGAATAAACATTGAGAAAATGCATGATTTATAAGGAACTCTTTTGTTCAACCGGCGCAGCCATCATGACATCAGAGTAGCTTTCTAATATATAGACCGATGCCTTAACTTAGCCACTTTTTAATGTGAAAATAATCAATATCCTTTCAGAATTACTACCTCAACTTGTCACTTCATAGTTTACGATTCATTTCCTTTCACGATTATTTCATGAAATCGAGTCATACATGAGCTGATAGCACTGAGTTGGCTATAATCCATGTATGACAACACTGAGTGGAATAACTGTTTTATTCTATCCGCATTCACTGGATTTTGACAAACAGAACATTTTTATTTTTAATTTTTTGCAAATTCGTTTAATAAAAACTTTATACAAAACATCCAACAAAATCATTTCCACTTCAGCGAACTTCTTAAAAACCTAGTTAGTTTTTTTTTTTCTTTTTTATCAGACATCTAATTTTTGGGTTTGTTTACCTGACATGTTTCGACGTACAACTTCCGTCTTCCTCAGAGTGTCACCGGATGTTAATTGGTGACGCCTCTTTTATCAGCTGCTGTTTCTGAAGGCGTGGCCTTCCTGTCTGGTTTGACAGGTCGGTCACACCTTATACTGACTGTTCGTCCCCTGCAAGATGTGACTCCAGGTATGGGAGAGCATGTATGCTCCCTCATCCCGGTTGATGGTCCTCGGGCTTCGCTTACGGATCTCTATGGCCTCCCTGATCCAGCGCTGATGTTTGTTATCTTCTGTGCGGATGACTCTGGCATTCCCCCAGTCCATAATGTGGTTTTCCCTTTTACAGTGATCTGTTATAGCTGACTTATAATTTTCCTGTTGTGCCTTTTCTTTTATTGTTCGGGTTTGTCTTGTAGCTGTCTCCTTTTCGCACTCTTTCTTATGTTCATGTTTTCTTGTGTTGAAACTCCTTCCTGTCTCCCCAATATAAGTTTTATTGCATAATTTACATGGAATCTCATATATGGTGTTGCATCTGTTGTCCGGATGTATTCTGTCTTTGGGATGCACCAGGATCTGACGGAGTGTTGTGTGTGGTTTGACAGGTGTGTTAACATTGTGTTTCCTCATTACTCTTTGAATGCGTTCAGTTATTCCCCTGATGTATGGTAATGTAACTACTCCCCTGTGTTCTTGTTTGTTAGTTTGTTTTTTCTCTTTCTTCTGTGTTTTGTTGTTCTTAACCTGTTCCACCCCTTTGGATATTGCCCATTGTGGATATTGACATGCCTTCAGTGCGTGTTGTATATGTTGTTCCTCCTGTTCTTTGTCCTGTGGATCTGTAATTATTGCTGTGCGTTCATGTAATGTTCTAACTACGGATATTTTGTGCATTATGGGGTGTTCGGAAGTCCAGTTTAAATATTGGTCGGTATGTGTGGGTTTTCTGTGTACTTTTATTTTGATGTCCCCATCTTCTGTGTGTTGTATTTTTAAATCCAAAAATGCTATTGACTGCTCCGTTTCTTCTTCATGTGTGAATTTTATATTGCCGGTATTGTCTATGGTGTTGAGATGGTCGGTGAGTTGTTGAGTGTGTCCCCTCTTTACTTTTTCCAATATGTCGTCCACATACCGTTTCCAGAGTGTTGGTCTGTATTCCGCTGGTATTGTAGTGAGTGCTTTCTGCTCCAGATCCTCCATGAAAAAGCCGCACATGATGGCTGATAGTGGGTCTCCCATGGCAAAACCTTCCTTCTGTCTGTAGATTGTATTCCTGAACTGAAAGTATGTGGATGTGGCGATGAATTGAAGGAGCTGAGTGATGTCTTGTACGGTGAGGTTTGTGCGTTTCCTGAGCGTCCTGTCTGTTTTTAATTTGTCTTGTACTATCTGTATGGTGGCTTCCGTGGGTGTTCTGGTGAAAAGAGATATGACATCATGTGAAATGAAAACTTCATCTTGCTGCATTTTGATGTTTTTTAGTTCTTCTGCCAGATGTTTTGAGTTTTTGCAGTGTTGGTCTGTGAGTCCTAGTAATGGTTTAATTATTTCGGTGAGTGCTTTTGATAAGTTGTATGTGACTGAACCAATGCTATCTACTATGGGGCGTAATGGTGTTCCTGGTTTGTGTATTTTTGGTGTGCCGTAAATCCTGGGGATGACATTGGCTGTGGGTACTAAATGATTGTAATCCTGCTTATCTATTTTATTTTCATCGAGTAGTGGTTTTAGTAGTGCTTTAAGTTTCTTTTTCTTGTCTTCTGTTGGGTCTTTTTTTAATATTTCAAATGCGTTGTCGCTGAGTAATTCATTCATTTTTCGTTCATATTCATCAGTGTCCATAATCACTGTTGTTCTGCCTTTATCTGCTGGGAGGATTGTGATATCTTTATTTTTAGCTAATGTTCTCATGGCTTTGGCTTCCTGTTTGGTGATGTTACTGGGTGGTGGTTTGGCCGTTTTCAATATACCAGCTATTGCGTTTCTTAGTGCTGCTTTTTGTCCCTGATCCTGTATTTTCTCACATGCTAATTCAGTTGCCAGAATGAATTCGTCGTGTGGTATATGGTTCGGTGTGACAGCGTAGTTGAGTCCTTTTGCTAGTATACTGCATTCTGCTTGTGAGAGTTTGTACCTTGATATGTTATGAATCCATTTGTCGTTGATGTGTGCGTGCTCCGGTTCTGCCTTCTTTTTCTGTGCGATGAGTTTGTCCAGTTTTCGGATTTGTCGGGTTTTTGTCTCTGTGAATTCCTGTTCGTGTATGTCTGCCAAGTGTCCGTGTATTGCCATTTCCATTTCCTTGTTTTGGGGAAACCGGCGTTTGAAATTTTCCGTCTCTCTGTGTAGTTCGCTGTTGATATTATTTAGTTTATCCGTTGTGCACCGTATCCGTTCTTTTACCAGAGTCATCCGCACTTTCCTGATCATCTTTTCCGCGTTTCTGGTTGGAATCGGGTTCTTGATGTTCAGGCTGGCCGGTACGACTTCCTCATCCCGGCAGCGCAGATTGAATCTCAGGTGATTCCTGTAGCGTGCCCGTTTCCGTGTCAATCGCTCTAGGCGGCGAAACTCCTTGATGCTTTCGTCTCCGTAACTAATTCTTAATCTTTCGATTACGTTCATTATGTCTTATATTAAATATAGTTAGTTTTTTTTTTTTCTTTTTTATCAGACATCTAATTTTTGGGTTTGTTTACCTGACATGTTTCGACGTACAACTTCCGTCTTCCACGCCTTCAGAAACAGCAGCTGATAAAAGAGGCGTCACCAATTAACATCCGGTGACACTCTGAGGAAGACGGAAGTTGTACGTCGAAACATGTCAGGTAAACAAACCCAAAAATTAGATGTCTGATAAAAAAGAAAAAAAAAAAAACTAACTATATTTAATATAAGACATAATGAACGTAATCGAAAGATTCTTAAAAACCTATTGATGGCTGCACGAATTGACTTTAGTGTTGTTTTTTTGTAGAAAGTGCCGTCTTGCTGTCGTGCCGAGGTATAGAACAGCTTTAGACATGTATTTAATTCTTCCTTGGACATTTCAGTTCTGTAATTTTCAAACTTCTTTGAGCTTTTGAACCAGCCTAAAAAAAAAATCAAATTTTAACACTTAAAAATGAAGAATGTAAACAAACTGATGAAATGACAGGCGCAATTTGTGGAAAATGTGATAATAATTATTGAAAAATTAAAAAAAGATACATTCTTACCATCAAATACTTTTATTCCATATTTTGTTGCTTTTTTGTTTGATATTTTTTGGGGTTTTGGTTTCGAGTCGAGTTTTTATTTCGTCCTCGGTTGGTTCAGCAACACGCTCCACCATTTTGTTTTTCTCTACTCACGGTATATGAGCTGATATCCTAGTAGTAGAGTAGTCAATCAATTGCTCATATCCAGTGAATGTGGAAAGAATAATTTAAGATACACTACCTTTCAAAAGTTTGGGGTCACTTTGAAATGTCCTTATTTTTGAAAGAAAAGCACTGTTCTTTTCAATGAAGATCACTTTCAACTAATCAGAAATCCACTCTATACATTGCTAATGTGGTAAATGACTATTCTAGCTGCAAATGTCTGGTTTTTGGTGCAATATCTCCATAGGTGTATAGAGGCCCATTTCCAGCAACTATCACTCCAGTGTTCTAATGGTACAATGTGTTTGCTCATTGCCTCAGAACGCTAATGGATGATTAGAAAACCCTTGTACAATCATGTTAGCACAGCTGAAAACAGTTGAGCTCTTTAGAGAAGCTATAAAACTGACCTTCCTTTGAGCAGATTGAGTTTCTGGAGCATCACATTTGTGGGGTCGATTAAATGCTCAAAATGGCCAGAAAAATGTCTTGACTATATTTTCTATTCATTTTACAACTTATGGTGGGAAATAAAAGTGTGACTTTTCATGGAAAACACAAAATTGTCTGAGTGACCCCAAACTTTTGAACGGTAGTGTATTTTACACATTGTGGGTCTGTAGAGCTTTTATGCAGGATGTAAGGCACGCTCATAACCAGAATTTAACCTCCTGGTAGTGAGGTTGAGTGATGCCAAAATGGCGGCATGGTGGTGTAATGGTTAGCACTGTTGCCTCACAGCAAGAAGGTTCTGAGTTCGAGCTCAGTGGTCTATGGGGGCCTTTCTGTGTGGAGTTTGCATGTTCTCCCCATGTCTGCGTGGGTTTCCTCTGGGTGCATCCGGTTTCCCTCGCAGTCCAAATACATGTAGTTAGGTTAACATGGGTTGGCCTTAGGCTGCAGTGCACTTGAGTGAGGCACCTAACCCCAACTGGCACTGTTAGGCTCCACAGGTTGCCCACTCAGACCTGTTGCAACAAGGTAGGCAGACCTGGCAATTGCCTAGGGCCCCAGCCGTCGAAGGGCCCTCGCTGCCGAACGACTGGTTATGTATTCAATAGCAATGACAACTTTTTGAGCGCGGCAGCGCAGCGCTTAATGACACTTGTTGAAATACCCTAGTTCCAAGGGGGGCCCCCTAATGCACAACAGTGCCTCCCTACATGCTTTGGCCAAAAAGTGCAATGACAGTCTGTTGTCAACCCCTCAATGCCCATCTCCGTCCAGTCAAGTGGTTGCAGAGCTCCGCGGCAAAAAAACAAAAAAAGATCAAATATGAAGTGAAATTACACCTCAGGGAGCCAGAAGAGAAAGAAGAAAAGGGAAGAGGAAGACAGAAAAAAACAAGACACTGGTAAGTGAGAATGTACACACTCATTAATACCAAGTGGGTCGACAAGCAAATTTGGTAGCTAGCTTACGTTAATGGTAGTTATATATGTGTGTATGTGTGTGTGTGTATATTTTGTCTATTCTTGTGTTTAATTGGGTTTGATAATTATTTATGATAATGTAAAGAGTTCATTTATTAAGTAAAAATCGTTAGAATGATTACAATATGTCTCATCTCATTATCTCTAGCCGCTTTATCCTTCTACAGGGTCGCAGGCAAGCTGGAGCCTATCCCAGCTGACTACGGGCGAAAGGCGGGGTACACCCTGGACAAGTCACCAGGTCATCACAGGGCTGACACATAGAGACAAACAACCATTCACACTCACACCTACGGTCAATTTAGAGTCACCAGTTAACCTAACCTGCATGTCTTTGGACTGTGGGGGAAACCGGAGCACCCGGAGGAAACCCACGCGGACACGGGGAGAACATGCAAACTCCGCACAGGAAGGCCCTCGCCGGCCCCGGGGCTCGAACCCAGGACCTTCTTGCTGTGAGGTGACAGCGCTAACCACTACACCACCGTGCCGCCCGATTACAATATGTGTGATGTTTATTTATTAAGTCTTCAGTGGGTAGGCGGCCATAAGGCCTTTCGTCGAGGGGGGGATAATTATGGGCCCCAGATCCCCCTTTGCCTAGGGCCCCCAAATAGCTTGAAACGGGCCTGTGCCCACTGTTCTGGGAATGTGCATGTGTTCATTGCTTCAGATGGGTTAAATACAGAGAGGAGTTTCACAAGTGTACGTGTGATGAATAAAGTTGTTGTTGTTCTTTTTCTAAATACAAGCTACTTTGAGAAATTCATGATGCGGCCACAAGAGCGCCCAATTGATTAGGCACAGAATGCATTAATAATTCAGCAAGTTCAAGAGTTATCCTTGCATGCAGGCCATTTCCCCCCAAATATATCTATAATCTAGAGCCAAAAAAATACACACTAATCTCATTTCATCACAATACATGATTCGGTTTCTAGTTACAATGATGCTCTTTGTGGATTTCTCTTAGAAACAGTTTCTTGCTGTATGGAAATGCTGTAATCGAGCTGATTTATGAACTTGATGAGCCAAGAACTTCAAGAATCTGATTGTCTGGTTTCTCGTCACCTTCTTTGTCTTCATCCTCACTATGTAGAAGGATTTCGGGCAGATTTTCAACTCTTCCAGACCTTTGGAACTTTCTGATGACCCTCATTATGCCTAATGATGTTTTGTAACTGCTTATGGATTTTTAATATTCGTCGCCTTGTGCAGGTCAACAACCAAAGCAAGAACAGAAGAAAACAAGAAAAATGAAGGCTTACAATTTGCTTGAATTTATTTTAAGCAAACTTTAGTGATGTCGATTCTACCATATGATCATTTTGGGAAGACGAAAAGGAAGCTTGTATTGAGGTCAATCTTTGGTTAATGTTAATATCAAATACTACAATTTGAAATTCTTCCTGTAATAATTTTAATCTTACTCCAGTTTTGAAAAAGAAGCCCTTTTGATCTGAGGACAGAGCTAAGACAGAAAGAACGAAAGCATTTGGTTGACTGTGTTTGTGTGGTTGAAGTTTTGCGGGCTCTCTGGGTTACTGCTAAACATATGAAGGGATGGATGGGAGAGATCAATCTCTATCGGCCTTTTTCTTTCCCACTGCTGACCCCCATCCCACCCGGACGCTGCTGGGAACAGCATGAAGGCTATGCATGGCTGCCATGCATGGACCCTTACATCTCACACATGTAGCCAAACAGTGACTGGACAGAGCAGGCTGCTTTATACACACTGCGCTAAACATGTGTTGTGGCCAAAGTTGCATCAAAGGTCAAGCAGCTAGGCTTTGAACACTTCAAAGCAAAGGCTTTCAAGTTTTATGGCAGGTGTAAGCAGGGTTTGCTGATCAGCCTGGGGTGGTCTGAGCCCTGGCCTGGAGGAGTTCATGCCCAGAGGGAGGGAGGGAGCGAGCGAGCGATCAAGGAGAGCAGTGACCAGACTGTCCCAAACGTCTTTATGCATCGCTTTATGCAAAGCTGCAAGGGTGTGCACACACACACACACATGATCACTTCAAGAGTCTCTGGTTTCAGAAGACCTCAGCAGGGTACGGCTGTCTCACCCCCGACTCGGGAACAGATCAAGTGGGCAAAGGGCAAAGTCTGCTGCACATCCCTTCATCCAATGTCCAGCACTGATGCAGCACACACCCAGGGTTCCAGCAAGTTCATCAAATCCACTCAGGACTTCGGTTTAGCACTCAGAGATGATTATCCAGTGGTTTTCTTTCTACAGCTGTGCCGTTGTGTCATACTGAATGCGAGTATACGATCACTTCACCTATTAACTCTCGATTAAGAATAAGACCTGACTGTTTATCTGAAAAGTGTAATTATGGAGTGAAGTGGCTGTTTGATGGAGCTCCGTTGACTCCGTGAGCTAGCCTGCACATTGTGAAAAGCCATTAGAGGCGGCAGGGAGCAGAGCAGGTGTGTTTGTGTCACTTCACAGATGGTGTGGAATTCAGCTTTAATGAGTGGAAAGACAACACTTCAAATGAACTTTTATCTCTGATGGAGGAGAAAAGAGACAACAAGGCTCATGAGCAAGTGCACATGAAAAGAACCAACGTGTGTCTGGCCAGGTCGTTTTAATCATTTACATTTCATTTCCAATGAACACACACAGGGACAAAAACATTTAATTAACCCAACCGAAGCATGAAAGGAAATATCTCGCAAATAAAAAAAAATGAGCTAAAAGTTGGTCTTTATGTCTCCCATTTATGAAAAAAAAGCTGCATGTTGAATTTGTTCTGAACAACATAACCACTAAAGTGATAAAAATAGACAAGAATATTTTTTTCTCAGGGAGGTCGCCATAATTCCATTGTGCGTGATGTAATTTTCTGTGAGCACAGCGGAGGTGTATGAGTGCATGCTATACTCGACTATAGTATAATATTATGCTCTAGCGTGACGTCTCGGTCAATTTGTTTGCATTTCTAGACAAATATTATGGCAATGCAGGGTTAGAAAAGGAATGAAAATAAAGTAGTGGCTAGTTTACTGCCTGTTTATATACAACCCCGATTCCAAAAAAGTTGGGACAAAGTACAAATTGTAAATAAAAACGGAATACAATAATTTACAAATCTCAAAAACTGATATTGTATTCACAATAGAACATAGACATCATATCAAATGTCGAAAGTGAGACATTTTGAAATTTCATGCCAAATATTGGCTCATTTGAAATTTCATGACAGCAATACATCTCAAAAAAGTTGGGACAGGGGCAATAAGACGCTGGAAAAGTTAAAGGTACAAAAAAGGAACAGCTGGAGGACCAAATTGCAACTCATTAGGTCAATTGGCAATAGGTCATTAACATGACTGGGTATAAAAAGAGCATCTTGGAGTGGCAGCGGCTCTCAGAAGTAAAGATGGGAAGAGGATCACCAATCCCCCTAATTCTGCGCCGACAAATAGTGGAGCAATATCAGAAAGGAGTTCGACAGTGTAAAATTGCAAAGAGTTTGAACATATCATCATCTACAGTGCATAATATCATCAAAAGATTCAGAGAATCTGGAAGAATCTCTGTGCGTAAGGGTCAAGGCCGGAAAACCATACTGGGTGCCCATGATCTTCGGGCCCTTAGACGGTACTGCATCACATACAGGCATGCTTCTGTATTGGAAATCACAACATGGGCTCAGGAATATTTCTAGAGAACATTATCTGTGAACACAGTTCACCGTGCCATCCGCCGTTGCCAGCTAAATCTCTATAGTTCAAAGAAGAAGCCGTATCTAAACATGATCCAGAAGCGCAGACGTCTTCTCTGGGCCAAGGCTCATTTAAAATGGACTGTGGCAAAGTGGAAAACTGTTCTGTCGTCAGACGAATCAAAATTTGAAGTTCTTTATGGAAATTAGGGACGCCGTGTCATTCGGACTAAAGAGGAGAAGAACGACCCAAGTTGTTATCAGCGCTCAGTTCAGAAGCCTGCATCTCTGATGGTATGGGGTTGCATTAGTGCGTGTGGCATGGGCAGCTTACACATCTGGAAAGACACCATCAATGCTGAAAGGTATATCCAGGTTCTATAGCAACATATGCTCTCATCCAGACGACGTCTCTTTCAGGGAAGACCTTGCATTTTCCAACATGACAATGCCAAACCACATACTGCATCAATTACAGCATCATGGCTGCGTAGAAGAAGGGTCCGGGTACTGAACTGGCCAGCCTGCAGTCCAGATCTTTCACCCATAGAAAACATTTGGCGCATTATAAAACGGAAGATACGACAAAAAAGACCTAAGACAGTTGAGCAACTAGAATCCTACATTAGACAAGAATGGGTTAACATTCCTATCCCTAAACTTGAGCAACTTGTCTCCTCAGTCCCCAGACGTTTACAGACTGTTGTAAAGAGAAAAGGGGATGTCTCACAGTGGTAAACATGGCCTTGTCCCAACTTTTTTGAGATGTGTTGTTGTCATGAAATTTAAAATCACCCAATTTTTCTCTTTAAATGATACATTTTCTCAGTTTAAACATTTGATATGTCATCGATGTTCTATTCTGAATAAAATATGGAATTTTGAAACTTCCACATCATTGCATTCCGTTTTTATTTACAATTTGTACTTTGTCCCAACTTTTTTGGAATCGGGGTTGTATCTCATCTCATCTCATCTCATCTCATTATCTCTAGCCGCTTTATCCTGTTCTACAGGGTCACAGGCAAGCTGGAGCCTATCCCAGCTGTCTACGGGTGAAAGGCGGGGTACACCCTGGACAAGTCGCCAGGTCATCACAGGGCTGACACATAGACAAACAACCATTCACACTCACATTCACACCTATGGTCAATTTAGAGTCACCAGTTAACCTAACCTGCATGTCTTTGGACTGTGGGGGAAACCGGAGCACCCAGAGGAAACCCACGCGGACACGGGGAGAACATGCAAACTCCACACAGAAAGGCCCTCGCCGGCCATGGGGCTCGAACCCAGACCTTCTTGCTGTGAGGCGACAGTGCTAACCACTACACCACTGTGATGCCCTGTATATATATATATATATATATATATATATATATATATATATATATATACACACACACACACACACACACAGTGTCTTGCAAAAGTATTCATCCCCCTTGGTCTTTGTCCTGTTTTGTTGCATTACAAGCTGGAATTAAAATGTATTTTTGGAGGGTTAGCACCATTTGATTTACACAACATGCCTACCACTTTAAAGGTGCAACTTGTTGTTTTACTGTGACACAAACAATAATTAAGCTGAAAAAACAGAAATCTGGAGTGTGCATAGGTATCCCCCCCAAAGTCAATACTTTGTAGAGCCACCTTTTGCTGCAATTACAGCTGCAAGTCTCTTGGGGTATGTCTCTATTAGCTTAGCCCATCTAGCCACTGGGATTTTTGCCCATTCCTCAAGGCAGAACTGCTCCAACTCGTTCATGTTAGACAGGTTACATTGGTGTACAGCAATCTTCAAGTTATGCCACAGATTCTCAATTGGCTTGAGGTCTGGGCTTTGATTAGGCCATTCCAAGACATTTAAATGTTTCCCTTTAAACCACTCCAGTGTAGCTTAACAGTATGTTTAGGGTCACTGTCCTACTGGAACGTGAACCTTTGTCCCAGTTTCAAACCTCTGGCTGAATCAAACAGGTTTTCCTCCAGAATTGCCCTGTATTTAGTGCCATTGATCTTTCCTTCAGTCCTGACCAGTTTTCCTGTCCCTGCACTGAAAAACATCCCCACACCATAATGCTGCCACCACCATGCTTCACTGTAGGAATGGTGTTCTCAGGGTGATAGGTTTGTGCCACACATGGCATTTCCCATGATGGCCTAAAAGATCAAATTTAGTCTCATTTGACCAAAGAACCTTCTTCCATGTGTTTGGGGAGTCTGCTACATGCTGTTGGGCAAACTCCAAATATGTTTTCTTAAGCGATGACTTTTTTTCTGGCCACTCTTCCATAAAGCCCCGCTCTGTGGAGTGTACGGCTTAAAGTGGTCCTATGGACAGATACTCCCATCTCCGCTGTGGATCTTTGTAGCTCCTTCAGTGTTATCTTTGTTGCATCTCTGATTAATGCCCTCCTTGTTTGGTCTGTGAGTTTTGGTGGGCAGCCTTTTCTTGTCAGGTTTGTAATGGTGCATATTCTTTCCATTTTGCTATAATGGATTTAATGGTGCTCCCTGGGATATTCAAAGTTTGGGATATTTTTTATAACCCAACCCTGATCTATACTTCTCCACAACTTTGTCCCTGACCTATTTGGAGGCTCCTTGGTTTTCATGTTGCTCGCTTATTAGTGTTGCAGAGTCAGGGTCCTTCCAGAACAGGTTGATTTATACAGACATCATGTGACAGATCATGTGACACTTTGACTGCACCCAGGTGGATCTTAATCAACTAATTATGTGACTTGTGAAGTGAATTGTTGGAGCAGCTCTTATTTAGGGGTTTCATATGAAAGGGGGTGAATACCTATGCACACTCCAGATTTCTGTTTTTTTTCATCTTAATTATTGTCTGTGTCACAATAAAACAACAATGTGCACCTTTAAAGTTGTAGGCATGTTGTGTAAATCAAATGGTGCTAACCCTCCAAAAATCCATTTTAATTCCAGCTTGTAATGCAACAAAACAAGACAAACACCAAGGGGGATGAATACTTTTGCAAGACACTGTATATATTTACCTGCTTATCTTTCATCAGTTTGATGCATGACATGGTGTGCTGTCGTGCTGGTGGTGTTTTGTGGTGAAACAAAGTTGGGATCGCGTCTGGCTTCGGTTGTCGTTTCTGCCTCAGTCTCGCTTCTTCACAGTGATTTTTTTCATACAAGTCCTCCACAAATCCACAATCTTCTGTAAAATGCTCACTGCACAATTTGCTGCTTTTTCCAGGAGTAAAGTTTTCTTGCTTTATTTGATGAAGCCACTCGGCCAAACGTCTTGGATCCAGGATGGAATGAGGAAGGAAAATGTGCGGAATCCTACGTCATGCAGTGCCACCCTTGTTTTCATACTGTACATCCATGTATCTGGCTAATCCAGTATGGCCACGCCCGGGGAAATGGCCCAACGGACTGATGTTACAACTTTTAGCATGTTTTTTTAAGTGAAAGTCCACTTATTTTTATTTCATCTAGATTAGAACATGGGTGCCACGGTGGTGTAGTGGTTAGCGCTGTCGCCTCACAGCAAGAAGGTCCTGGGTTCGAGCCCCGTGGCCGACAAGGGCCTTTCTGTGTGGAGTTTGCATGTTCTCCCCGTGTCCGCGTGGGTTTCCTCCGGGTGCTCCGGTTTCCCCCACAGTCCAAAGACATGCAGGTTAGGTTAACTGGTGACTCTAAATTGACCGTAGGTGTGAATGTGAGTGTGAATGGTTGTCTGTGTCTATGTGTCAGCCCTGTGATGACCTGGCGACTTGTCCAGGGTGTACCCCGCCTTTCGCCCGTAGTCAGCTGGGATAGGCTCCAGCTTGCCTGCGACCCTGTAGAAGGATAAAGCGGCTAGAGATAATGAGAGAGAGAGAGATTAGAGCATCTTCTATTAATGTATAAAGATGACATTTCATAACACCATAATTTCAAAATTTCCTGGTTAATCGCTTTAAGGGAATGCCATTACTCAGAGCCAAAGCTGGTATTTTGTATCAAGAGTCACTTTGATAACAAAAGGCACGTCAGGAAGGGAAGTACAGCACGTTCTTCAGTGCAGCCAGTTAAACATTACACTCGCTATGTGAAGTGAAGGCGTGATTTTTTTAAAAAAAATCCATCTGTTGTTCTATGAGATGGCTAATGTCGCACTGAGATGATTAAAAGAACATTACCTGGGTTGTGCGATTCCCTGAATGAGAAGAACGCTGTATGGTAAATTGCTTGTTTTCTGTATTATGATTAATTGACGTTCCACCATCACATTTCAACACACTTTGTTTTTCTGTCCCTAGTCATCTCTTATCATTAAAGAGAAAATCCGAATCTCTCTCTTGGAGTCCAATTAAAGATTTGCATTGCTATATTTTTCACTTTAATTACCGAATACAAAGTAGGCTTTGACTTATTTTGTTATTTATCAGGCAGCTCTGAGGGAAGAAGAAGAAGAAGAAGAGGCGAAGAAGAAGAAGAAAAAAAAAAGAAAACTCAACTCATCAAGTATACAGATAGCTGAACCTATAATTACTTTGACAAAACAAAGGGAACAGTAGCATGTATGTGTCTTTATAGGCTGTATGACAAACAATGCATTAATTACAGCTTCCGTAAATGACTTAGGTGCCAAATATTTGTAAAAAGGAAGGATGTGTTTATTCCAAATTGGAAGTACGAGGCAACAAGATCATTTGTTAAAGGACAAGAACAAAAGGCAATCATAATAAGTCCAGACTCTTAATGCTGAAACAATCATTGCTGCAAGCTTTACTGATGCAGTGTTCAGCACCAGAGAAGCGTCATTAGGTTCTTGCCAACAGTAAATCATCCCCTGTGAGCATGTAGTGTACGCTTTAGAGATAACAAAATGAAAAAAAAAAAAAAAGAAAAAACTGCAAGGGCTCACGGCAACACACAGCTGATGTTATTAATTCCATTATACCCCACATTGACAAAACAGTGGGACTCGATTCAGTGTCATGGCGGCATTGTGAAATGGGTCTTTGTTGAGATAATGGACAAAATGTACACACTTTGTGACATTTTCTCATCTAAACTCTCGTACCGCATGATGAAAACTGGTGCTGAGCTACACCAGGTCATGAAGATTGAAATACCATTGAATGAAATCCTTACAGTTCCACAGTCCTCCCTAACCGCTTCTCACAAATGGCCGAATCTCTCATCGTCGAAACACACTCTGCCATCGGTCTGAGGTAGCAGCAAGCATGCCAATGGTAGCCAAGTTTATGCCAATGAGATCTCGTTCCAAGCACTGATAAGTGACCGAGGATGGCCTGCAGAATTGAGTGACTTGGCGAGGCTTCCTGCTGGAGCCCCGATTTCCTTGATACTTCCCCAGCACATCCTTTGTGTGACCCTGCAAATATCCTCTGGGCCTGCTCGTTACCCCGTGCAGCCAGCGTGGATCAGCACGCCGCTTAATTTGGCACCCAGAGATTCACTGTGCTCTTCAAAAATGCCACGATGAGGAAAGGAGAGAAGGCAAAAATCCCGCCGGTCGTTATCAGACAGCAGCAGATGCATGCCGTTGCACATGTTTGGGTTTTAAACAGTGACTTTTTTTTAAAAGACTTTTTACATTTCATTGCGTTAAGTGTTAAGTCATGCACTGAGTTTGAGTCTCTGTTTGGTTAGAAATGGCTTACAGCAACAGACAGCGCAAGCCTCAATGATACAGTGATAATCTGCAAGAGATAATAATAATAATAATAATAATAATAATAATAATAATAATAATAATACTGTCATTAAATTCTGCGAAGGATGTTTCAGACATTCAGGGTCACTTTCTTAGCATCAGTACTGCAACACAATATTTCTAAAGGGTCAGAAATTTCCCTAAATAATGCTGTATTTGCTTTTCCACCAATCAGATTACAGGAAAATACCACTCCGATGTGGATTATAATCCAATAACAGTGCATCATGAAGTGTTTTATACTACTTATATATTTTACTTGGTCAAAAATCATGTGATAAATCACCTAGTCGAGACAACCTAGTCGCATGAGCTACTCAAACATGTCTTAACCGTGGAATATCTCTTATTAAAGCTAGACGGCCTTTCGATTTCATAAAATCGGTGAACTTTAATTCCATCTGTAATTTGCTCATTGTGATTTATGTTTATTTCTGTGATATCTCACAAAATATCAGGCCATTCTGTCGCTGGGAAGTTATTTAATTTGAAGGGATTAAAGCAAATAATGTGCATGAAATCGCTCGCTTCGTGCAGTCAAGCAGACAGAGGAAGTCCATATGTGTGTGCATGCACAGGTTTACCTTCTTCTTCTTCTTTTGGGTTTTACAGCAGCTGGCATCCACAGTGTTGCATTACTGCCATCTACAGGTTTACTTTTGAGCGTGCACTGACAGTTCCATCATTCTGTCGCTAAACGAACAGCTGATCACACCGAGGTGCTCGCTGAGCACCGAAATTTATTAGTTTGGTCCTGCATTTCCTTTCCTTCGTATATAACATAACGTCTTTTCTTCTCGCTTTCTTTCCGTTATTGTAGTCGGTCTTTCACGTTTCATTCGCACGCTCACGTCCTCCATTTTTCTCTTCTGTTTCAAATTTGTATCCCACAATGCCTTGTGCGAACAGGGAAAGCTCACCATGTGAGGCATGATGTAGAATTGGGTCATGGTGAAGCAGGAAAAAATAACAGAAAATTTTGGGCCATGTGGCTCTAAATTCATTAATTGTTCTATTAAAAAAATTATAATAAAATTGGAAGTTTGTGATTTGAATTCAGTGGCTTCAGTGTCGGGGAAAATTCTTTTTATGACCTACACTTGAAAAATCTGAAAGGCAGTCTAGCTTTAAGTTTTATTAGAGATGATGGCCTTGTCAATTCTCTTCGCCAGTTATTGCTAAGTCATGATCTATATGACAGAAATGTTCTTAATATGATGCTCATGCCATTTAAAAAAAATTAACGTGATTATTATTTTGGATTTCATTTTATGTTCTCTTGTTTTGGATTAAACATTCTACTACTACTACTACTACTACTACTACTACTACTATACTGCTTGTGCAGCAACATTTACCAAAGATTGCAATTTTTACATTTACAGATGAATTATATTTTATGTTTTTGTGTTTTTTTTAATCAATTACATTTAATATGTAACAGTTATTCCACGAAATCGAGTCGTACATGAGGTGATAGCACTGAGTTGGCTATAATCCATGTATGACGAGATTGAGTGGAATAACTGTTTTATTCTATCCACATTCACTGGATTTTGAGAAACTGAGCATTTTTTATTTTTTTGCAAATTTGATAAATAAAAACTTTATACAAAAAGCCCTGGCAAAATAATTTCCGTTTAGAATGTAAACAAACCAGCGAAGTGACAGTAGCAATTTATGAAAAATGCAATAATAATAATAATAATAATAATAATAATAATACTTCTTGAAAAAAAAGTTGTGTTCTTACCATCAAATACTTTTATTCCATATTTTGTTGCTTTTTTGGTATTTTTTGTAGTTTTGTTTTTGAGTAGAGTTTTTATTTCGTCCTCAGTTGGTTCAGCAACACGCTCCGCGGTTTTGTTCTGCTCTACTCATGGTTTATGAGCTGATATCCTAGTAGTAGAGTAGCCAAACAGAGCACACAATTGCTCATATCCAGTGAATGTGGATAGAATAATGTAGAACTTATATTAAAGCAGCCACAAAACAATCACTCCAGTACCATCCTTTCTCTTTTTTTTTAACTTTCTATATTGAAGTTTATAAGCAAAAAAAATCCTAATCTATTTAGTATTAGGTTTAGAGGAATAATAGAAATCCGTGATTTGAAATTCAGCCTGAATTACTTTCAGAGCTGGTCTTGTACACGCTCAGAAAGTAACGTACATTATTGTATCTTTATGGATACAATGGCTTGTCATTGAGGGAGTACCATCTATGGTACTTACTTGTACCCTTTATATACTGCTTGGGAACATATATGTACCTTTTTGACCCTAAAAAGGTACACATAGTTACCTTGAGGTCCAATAATGAGCCTGAGGGGGTACATTAGTGTAGATTGCACCTTGGGGGACATAAATACACTCCTACTGTAACCCTTTTTCTGACTGTGTAGAAAAAAAAAAACACTTTCTGAATAAACAGATTTGAGTATGCAACAACAACAAGAGGAACTTGACTATGAATGAATGAATAACAGAATTTCAGATTGAAATTGTGTGCACCATATAACTTTATATGTAAATGTGATGAAAGACTCTTGATCATGTACATGGTGCACATTTCGGTCTTCATTTTGATCCCTCTATCCATGACGGCTGGCCAGCGTTGTGTCAAGTGGAGGTGGTGATGGCCACCAGGTTCTCAGTGGGCACTGTGCCCTCTGCCATCGGTCAGCCAGAGCCTGGATGCTGGTGCTTGGCTTGGTGACTCTGGGCGTGACATGTGTTTCCATCCAAAAGAGCGTCAAAGCAATGGCGAGGCCAGACAAGATCTGCCCATTCGCACCATTGAAGACCCAACATCCTGCTGAGCCAGCGGGAAATCTCTGGCATCAGCACAGGCTCCAATCACCGATTCTGTTTTGACATGTCATTCAGGAGGATATAATGGGTTATACACACAAATAGAGAAATGTGAAACTATAGATCCTGAGAGCAGGTTTGAAGAAGAGCATTGATGGGATAGTTATCCTGAGACGTTCCAGATTAATCGTAAGACAAAGTGCAACACCGTGTCCTCTTTGATACTGCATGGATACAGTACATTTTAACATTTAATCAGGTCGGAATAATATATTTAGTGTACACTAAAACATTGCATTCTGTCAGACGGTAGGTTTACACCAGAGCCATGGATTACTAAGTGCTTCTTTTCCTTTCAGTGAAAGCACCTGCCCTGTAATTAGCCTGGCAGCTACTGATTCCATGTCTGCTTCACAGAGCAAAACCCACACAAAACAATTAGAGCAGTGCACTCTGGAAATGAATGCGGCTTGTACAAACAGCA
Source organism: Neoarius graeffei (assembly GCF_027579695.1). Lineage (NCBI taxonomy): Eukaryota > Metazoa > Chordata > Actinopteri > Siluriformes > Ariidae > Neoarius > Neoarius graeffei. The sequence goes on from NC_083573.1 coordinate 93,938,545, forward strand.
GGTGAGGGTTGCAAGACACATCTGCATAGCTTTAACCGGACACAGTAATTGTGTTGCACAAATACAGTACAACACAAGCTAGCATTAACATCCTTTTGGTTAAAAAAAAGAAAAACTGTACGAGCATGGGAAAAAGAAATGTCGAAGCAACAGAGAGAGAGATAAATAAACTGGCAAAACAAAGCGTATAAAAGTTGACGTGATGCAAAGTGTCAGATATAATTTTGAGCTTTCTGGCTTGGCTGCAGCTCTGCATGATATGGTCTATTTTTTCTGGACGTGAGCCAAGCCTGTCTGTTGAGCTGGATGAGTTTCTGGGATCATCTCCAGACTCCCTGGAGGAAGTAATCTACATTGCAGAATCCTGGAAATACATGGACTTAGAGGACAGGGATGCAGGTGAACATTCCTTCTCTGCAGTGCTGATCCAAAAAATCAGTACAGGGCCAATACGTTTCAAGGAGATGACATGGAAATATGATGTGTTCATGTACGACTGGTATGATAAATCTCAGTGTTTAGTAGTCTGCTAAATCAGCTACATAAAAATCTCAAAGCAGACCTTATGGTATTCTCTTCATCTGCAGGGAGAAAAAAAAAAAAGCAGAAATCAGACCAAGTAGTTTAAATAGATTCTTGCACACAAGTGTTCATCATCTGACTCCCTGAAAACATCATCTGGTGTAAAAGTGCCATTAATGAACCCGCTTGACCATTTGAAGATAATGACCCATACATTGCACTGCTGGGGTCAGATGCTTCTCGGCATCTATAAACAAATTCATATTCGAGATATCAGATATGGACCAAAGGCCGTATCGAGCTGCAGTTCTTCAGGATCGCAGTTATATAACACTGATAGGCTCATTAGATGATGTTAAAAAAAAAGTTAACTTTCCCCAAAGTGAATTCGCATACATCAGGTCAGATGGCAGAGCGTTATTTCTGTATACTGACCATTTTTCTCCCTGAGACGTGGGGAGGGGGTGTAATCTTCAGAGTGAAATCATAGGTCTACAGATGTTTTCAAGATGTCTTTTTTTTCCCTGTCAGTAGCAGATTATCCCCTGTAGCAAAATCTCATTAAAGAGCAATTTACAGAGCTGTGCTGATGTTGCCATCAACCAAAAATTAAAGGCATTAATTAAAAAAAAAAAGTTTGTGAAAAAATGTTGAAGTTTGCAGAAGTCCTTGGAAGGAAAGAATGATTCAGGAATATGGAAGGATGATTTGACAAACAAACAAACAAACAAACAAACAAACAAACAAATAATCAATAAATGGTAAAGGCTTTATCCTTGTTAGGGTTTGAATCAGAAACCTAGCTCAGGAACACCGGGTGTGAGGAGGTAATAATAATAATAATAATAATAATAATAATAATAATAATAATAATAATAAAACCCAGTTACTGAGGTTTTTTTTTGTTGTTTTCTGAGGCAAAATGGCAGGATTTGAGAGAGAGAGAGAGAGAGAGAGAGAGAGAGAGAGAGAGCTCCACTACTAATGCGCATTTTGGTTCACCTGGAGGTATGTGGCTCCATCTCTTCCAAACCAAACGTGAACTCAACACATTGTGACTGTGCCCTAGTCTGAACACCAAAAATCGGAAGTGATGTAATGTTTTATTCAGAAATAGCCTAAAGCAGCCCTCATTGTGCTTGGCATGTCGGGTTCACATGTTGGCATGTTGGCATGTGCGTCTTGCGTAAAGGTGCCCAAATAGATGGGTTCATACACTGAGTGGTGTGAATGTGGAAATCTAAACTGTTACAGGTTAGACCTTGTGGCTACACACACACACACACACACAGAGCGCTCGTGCGAGCCCTGCACGGTTTGGAGAGCTGGCATGACGGGAAAGATCCTGTCTAAAATTTTCCACAGCTTAATTTCGAGTCTACACAAGGTTTCCATAAAGATCTGATGTTAATGGCTATTCGCTGATGTTTACGGCTCTAAAACATTCATGTCAGACTCCCGGACACACACACACACACACACACCAATTTGGGATTCCAAAAAAAAAAAAGACTAAAAACAAAACAAAAAAAAAAAGAAAGATTAAAAACACCAGAGTACTCTCGGCTCATAAACTCACTCTTTTCCCTGTTTGAGAAAAAAAAAATGTGCAGAGCAATAATTGGGAAAGATCGCCAGCTGGACTGTGACTTAAACCCCCCACCCTGGTGTGTTTTCTCTTTTCCAAACTGTTTTCCAGCACGGTATTCCAGCTCGGAGAATACAGAGTAACCAAAGTCCCCAAATGATGTTTCATATTCATATATATATATATATATATATATATATATATATATATATATATATATATATATATATATATATATATATATATAACTTTAAGGGTTCATTTCAAGATGAAAGCTGCAGATTTTACCTTTATTTAAAAGCATTTCTTTTATTTATTTATTTATTTATTTTAATGACTTAAAATGTAGGAGGGGGAAAAAAGCCCAATAACAGTACAGTTTTGCTTTGATAATGTGCTGCAAAAAGTCTCACGAATATTACACACTTTTCGTTTGGTATAATAATAATAATAATAATAATAATAATAATAAAAGGTAACCTGTGAATCAGTGTGTTCAATCAGAGTGTTGCTGGGTTTGGAATAAAAAGCTGGGATAAAGCACAGGACTCCTGGGAAAGATGGAGCCAACATGATTTATTGTTATGGAGAATCATGGAGAGCTACTGCAGACCGCGATAGGAACATAAAAATATAACAGACGCCTAATACTGTTACACACCGCCGTGATTTACACACGCGTTTATGATGAAAAAACGGTGCAATTAACTTGTACACACTGCGCGGGTGTGTAAATAAATGCGCGTTAATATGCAAGTGCTGGGTTTTTTCGTTTTTTTTTTTTTTCCTTTCTAAAAGGGAATAAACTAAAACGTCCAGGGAAAATGAATGCATAAGTCCAATGAATGAAATTGTTTTTATTAAAATGTTGAACAAACAAAAATAGAATCTGGGTTTTATAATAATAATAATAATAATAATAATAATAATAATAATAATAATAATGAGTTTGTTACACACGTAGCCACAGTATTGACTGATTGACTGATCGATTGATTGATCAATCATTCTATTTTTGTATTTTATTTCACCTTCATCTCACCAGGAAGTCTCTTGAGAGGAGCAAGATGTCTTTCGCAACATTCACTACACAATAAAAATACACACTAAGATATACTTATTAGTAAGATCCAGAAATAGAATATATATATATATATATATATATATATATATATATATATATATATATATATATATATATATATATATATATATATACACTGTTAAAAAGTGACCCAAGTCATCCTAATCTGAAATTCTCATTGATCTTGCTTTATATAAAGATGAATATAATCAATAAAATACATTTCCTGAGGGTAAAATGTCCGATTTTTAGAAGAAACACTAAAAAAAGGTTTTTAGTTCGAAATCCAGAGCCGTTCCAAAGCTCTCCGAGCTCCTCTGACTTCTTTGCGGCTTTCTCTCTTGCCAAATACATCAAGTCAGATAAAACCGCTCCAATATTTCCTGCCCACAGAAGTCTACCTCCGAATGACACTGATATTATTATTATTATTATTATTATTATTACACAGTTAAACAAAGACAAGACATATGTAAAGTATTTATTTATTTTCGTGCTACAGTATATATCCCACCCCCCCTCCCTCCCCCCCCTCCCCCACACCTTGGTACCACCTGCTGATTCTGCTTAACTTCTGCTTACGTTCTTGCGCATGCGCACTCCTGCCCCTGTCGTCTGAAGAACAAAAAAAAAAAAAATAAATGGCATTGGCTTGTTTGTTTCATCCTTAAAACGGAAATCATTTGCAAGAAAATTACAGACCCCAAGAGGTGGGTGGCTTTTTGGCATACTAATTCTGTTAGACTTTAGTCTCCCGTGGACCCAAAAACCAAAGGACAGACACCGTTAATGAGGGAGACAGAGTTTAGAGCTCATTCACTCTCACCTGGATGGAGGAGAGGGGGCAGGATGGAATGGGGTTAGACTGATTTCCAAATCAGCTTTAAATGAATGAAATCTGAAATAAGAGCTTAATAGATATAAACATGGTGTGTTGCATTTGCTAGGAGAAAAAAAAAAAAATATATATATATATATATATATATATATATATATATATATATATATATATATATATAATTTTAAATTCTAAATTTCCCCAAATGATGTTGTTTGTGTATTATTATTATTATTATTATTATTACTATTATTATTATTATTATTACCACTGGATTTTCCAGGATTGAATTTTTAAGGATTTTTTTCTTTTCTTTTTTTTCTTATGGCCATCATGCTCTTTCTGTGTGTCTGAGTGTTCGATCAATAAACCTGGAATTATGTCGTGTAAGGCTTCTAAACTCGAGGAAATCCTCCTCGAAACCCCTGAAGATCTATTGTAAGTGACACAAATAAAGAGAATGGCGCTCCAACAGCTCCGAAACACCAAATGTCACTTCGAGTGATGAAACAGAAAGAAGGAAAGAAAGAAAAAAGGATAGACGTTTATAATAATAATAATAATAATAATAATAGTAGTAGTAGTAGTAATAAAATAAATAAATAAATCTGAATTACTCTACGTTTAGTAGATATTTATTTATTAAAAGATATTTAATTTAATTTAAATGAATTAAATTAAATATCTACATGCTGAACCAGCATGTTCCAGGAAAATAAAATATGCTGCAGGAACAATATGAAAGACACACACACACACACCTTTAGCAGAGAGAGAGAGAGAGAGAGAGAGAGACTCTGCACCACTGAGCTCGGTGGGACTGATTTTAAGTGACCACATGGAGGGAAAATCAAAAGAGATTACCAGCAGGGGGCGGCACCATGTCGCTTCTGTGCCCCACCCCTCCTGCACTGGAGTGACTGCTTAAGCCCAGCTCTCACTGCTCTACCTACTACACCGAGAACACCTGCCATATTTACCTTTCCAAGTTAATTGGCATTTCGGTGCTCCAGAATCTCGGCTAAGCCTGCCTGGGCTTTTCATTAGCCCATTACTCTGCACCCTCACAGGCCCGGGTCGCCTCATTAGGCCAGGGTTCTGCATATTTAGGAGATTTTTGGTCCTATAAACACCAAGCATGGTAAGAAGCCCAAACTAGGGATATATATATGTAAAATACCCTTACAAAATGTATTTCTGTTGTTTAGTATTTTATTGAAATGTATTTTAAGGAGTGTTTGATTGACGCAGGAATGACAGCCTTCAACTACAATCATCCAAACACAAACTCTGAGTGTGGAGGATGTTTCCATCACCAATTATCCAATATACAGTTATGTCTGGATTACTACTACAACTATGACTACTTCCACCATCATCATCATCATCACCTCTCTCTCTCTATCTTGACTTGACTATCTATCTATCTATCTATCTATCTATCTATCTATCTATCTATCTATCTATCTATCTATCTATCTATCTATCTATCTATCTATCAACTAAATATACTTTATTTACCCACCCCATAGGAAAAAAAAAACAGTCTCGGCCCTGAAAATGGAGATTTTGCAAATATTTTGTTTATTGATAGCAATCTTTCCATACAGATGATTTAATCCTAATTATTTCTTTAATCACTGTATTTTTCAATCGTGCCTGTCTCATTAACCATAGTCCCAAAAGCTGATTTTTTTTCAAATTATTTTATTCAAATTGCATAAAGTTGATGTGTTTTTTCTCCCTTGTATTTAAAAGACATATTGAGTTCGGTACGAAATGTTTTTCCTCTCACCTTTTCAACCCGAATTCCTAAAAGCAGTCTTTTTAAATCTGTGAAATCTCAATAGTTTTGCACACACAACGATGAACCTGGACACACTATAAATCCCACAAAGTATTTTGCTTTCCAGAAAGAAGGCAATTTTGAAGCAAAAATAAGATCAATAACAACAAATGAAGCCGTTACCAAGCTACTCATCAGTTCCTGATAGAAGTGTGTAAAATGTTGATGATGGAATCAAATGGTTAAAAATGATGTATGTTTTGAGTTATTCAGACAAAACGAGGACAGATTTAGTTCAAAATTAGTTCAAAAACAGAAAGCCTCTGAGCTGATATGGTGGATATTTTATCATATATATATATATAAATATATATATATATATATATATATATATATATATATATATATATATATATATATATATATATATAGGTTATGACCATGAGATAATATCTTGACACTATGAGATAGAATATTGAGGCTCTGAGATAATCTGTTGAGAATATGAGATAATACAAAGAGGCTGTGTGATAATAATCAGACAGGATGAGATAATAGATTTAGACCATGAGATAATATACTGTGGTGAAGAGATGTTATATTAAGATGATGAGATAAGATACAGTGTTTAGGCCATGAGATAATATATTTATTTTATGAGATAATATAGAGAGGTTATAAGAATATATTGAAAGTACACTGAGATAATATTCAGTGTTTAGGCCATGATATAATACTTTGACACTATGAGATTCTATGAGATAATTATTTAGGCCATGAGATAGTAAATTGTGACAGTGAGATTATACATTGTGGCCAGAAGATAACATGTTGAGAATATCAGGTAATATATAGAAGCTATAAAACAATATATTTATACTGTGAGGTAATATACAGAGGTTATGAGATAATATATTGAGAATATGAGACATTACTATAAATATGGAAATTATTATAGGAACTCACATGCACTGATTGATTGGGAAATCCAGACTATTTCTCAATAATCACCTCGAGCGACTTGGCAAAATGGCAGCGAATCGCTTTGTCAACATAAGTGAGGAAGAATTACAAATGATGAAAGAAAATGCTGTTCCTAAAAGCACTAAAGATGTTCTGAAGTTTGGTCTAAAACTATTCAAAGGTAAGGTGGAGTTGTGATTTATTTTATCGATTTCAAAACAGTGTTTTACGTGACTCGGAGTAGATAAGTGACACAAGTCTGCACTGCGCCGCGCCTTTATGACATTTACATGCCGCTTTTGAAGATTGAAATTTTTTTTTCTTCATTATGATTTATTTTTTTCTTAAATAATCAGCTGTGTATTTATATGAAAACAATCATCCACCTCAGGCTCAGTGAATATCGGTGAATAATAATCTGTACTTCGTCTCTGTTATTATTCACCAATATTCACTTCACCTTTGGAGAATACTTGTTAAATAATCAGTGTTTAGGCCAAGAGACGATAAAGTATGAGATTCTACAAGATCATTATTTAGGCCATGAGATAATATTTTGACACTATGAGATAAATTTTTTTGGCTATATTGAGACTATGCTAGAAATTATTGAGACTATTTAGGCCCTGAGATAACATATTTAGGCCATGAGATAATACATTTATGTTATGAGATAATCTTCAGTGTTTAGGCCATGAGATAATACGGTACATTGGGACTATGAGATTCTATAAGATAATGATTTAGGCCATGAGATAATATTTTGATGCTATGATTGTTTTTTTTTTTGCTATATTGAGACTATTTAGGCCATGAGATAACATATTTAGGCTATGAGATAATACATTTATGTAATGAGATAATATACAGAGGTTATGAGATAATATATTGAGGATATGAGAATATTCAGTGACCAGGTCATGAGATAATGCATTGGGACTATGAGATCATATGAGATAATTATTTAGGCCATGAGATAATATTTTGACACTATGAGATCATATATTTTGGCTAAATTGAGACTATGATAGGAATTATTGGGACTATTTCGGCCATGAGATAACATATTTAGGCTATGAGATAATACATTTATGTTATGAGATAATATACAGAGGTTATGAGATAATATATTGAGGATATGAGAATATTCAGTGTTCAGGTCATGAGATAATGCATTGGGACTATGAGATTATATGAGATAATTATTTAGGCCATGAGATAATATTTTGACGCTATGAGATTTTATTTATCTATTTATCATCTCATCTCATTATCTCTAGCCACTTTATCCTGTTCTACAGGGTTGCAGGCAAGCTGGAGCCTATCCCAGCTGACTACGGGCGAAAGGCGGGGTACACCCTGGACAAGTTGCCAGGTCATCGCAGGGCTGACACATAGACACAGACAACCATTCACACTCACATTCACACCTACGCTCAATTTAGAGTCACCAGTTAACCTAACCTGCATGTCTTTGGACTGTGGGGGAAACCGGAGCACCCGGAGGAAACCCACGTGGAAACGGGGAGAACATGCAAACTCCACACAGAAAGGCCCTCGCCGGCCACGGGACTCGAACCCGGACCTTCTTGCTGTGAGGTGACAGCGCTAACCACTACACCACCGTGCCGCCCACTATTTATTATTAATAATAATAATAATAATAATAATAATTATGTTTTGTTACATTTAGACTATTAAAAACATAAGGTTATATATTTAGGCCATGAGAAAATAAATTTATGTTATGAGGTAATAAACAGAGGTTATGAGATAATATATTGAGGATATGAGAATATTCAGTATTTAGGCCATGAGATAATACATTGGGACAATATGAGATAATTATTTAGGCCATGAGATAATATTTTGACATGATGAGATAATATATTTTGGCTAAATTGAGACTATGATAGGAATTATTGAGACTGTTTAGGCCATGGGATAACATATTTAGGCCACAAGATAATAAATTTATGTTATGAGATAATATACAGAGGTTATGCAATAGTATATTAAGAATATGAGATAATATTCAGTGTTTAGGCCATAAGATAATGCACTGGGACTATGAGATTACATGAGATAATTATTTAAGTCATGTAATAATATTTTGACACTATGAGATAATTTTTTTTTTGTTTATATTGAGACTATTTAGGCCATGAGATAATAAATTGAAGCCTCAAAACGACAAACTGAAACAATGAGACAATAAATTGTGTCAATGAGATAATATATTTTAGTGATAAGATAGAACATTTTGGCCATGAGACAATGAGATAATCCTATGAGAGAGGAGATAATCCGCTAATGGTCTAATTTGATTGATTTCTCAGCGTTATTCAACTTAAAACATATTAGTTGTTAGAAGTTAAGGATTTCATGGCCCTGAAAGAGATTTTGAGAAATGTAAAAAAAAAAAAAATGGCATCAATATATTAATTTAGGGACACACTGTTGTAAAAAATATACAACTTGTTTTGTGTGATTTGTTATTATTATTATCTCATCTCATCTCATTATCTGTAGCCGCTTTATCCTGTTCTACAGGGTGGCAGGCAAGCTGGAGCCTATCCCAGCTGACTACGGGCGAAAGGCGGGGTACACCCTGGACAAGTCGCCAGGTCATCACAGGGCTATTATTATTATTATTATTATTATTATTATTACCAATTTGCAGTTAGGCGATCCGAGCCACACTGGCATGATTCACGTCAGTGTGAAATACAGTGTATGCAAACAAACCCAGGCAATGCTTTTGTTCACTCTGACACCATTTTCGTGGTGAGTGACGGAGGGAAGAGCACTGCAACATGACCCTCACGTCAAGTTCTTTGTTCGCGTGCTAGCTGTCATATTTTGAATTTCCCTCCCACGAAGTCCCACATCGCAATATGTGCCACTTATCAACACGTTTACAGGCGGCGTGGTGAGTCACACGTCTATTTCAGTTCGATAGTCCGCTGATTAGCTGGATGCAGCAGATATGGCTTGAACATATGTGTCATCGCCCTGCTCACACTGTTATGGAGTAACCAAGGTTGAGCTTAATTACCGAACTATGTTGTAATCGCGAACCGTCAGACCGAAGGCCTTTTGTTTCATCACCTCTTGATGGATAGACAGCAGAACTTTTTTCCTCTCTCTTGTGAATGCCACTTGCATGTTTCCAGAAGTCTCCACGTGCCGACTGTGTGAACATCTCAAGGGGAAGCTGGAGCTCGAGAGCTCGCCATATGTGGCCTAGCAGTTAGCTTTTATGTCACAATATTTTCAGGATCACAGATTTAAACAGATTGGAACAAATGAAGGTGATAATGCAAATGTCTTATGGGTTCTTTATGGTGGAGGCGATTAAAAAAAGGAGAGAGAGAGAGAGAGAAAGAGAGAGAGAAAGAACAGTTTATACAGAATTACACAAAAGCCTCCAACTATGGCAAGCTTAATTGCATTCAAAGCCAGTTCAATTTCAGCATCGCTGTTGTAAAGCGAGGACAGTGTGTCAAGAAGATTAAAAAGAGAGTCAAGCGTAGGCTGGAAAAAGGGGAGGGGTGGGTGCAAAATAAAGAGGAAATAAGCTAAAATTTAATAATGTGCCGGACCACCTCTTGTGCTAGTACAAGCATGGCATCTGTGTCAGAGTCTGTTAATTAACATCAGTGTGTTCCTCATCGGCACTTCGCTTCCTGTCCTCCACAAACGGCCCAACCCAGTGACATTGTACAACTGGGGAAGCTCTCTCTCTCTCTCTCGCTCTCTCTCTCTCTCTCTCTCTCTCTCTCACTCTCTCTGTGTGTGTAGTGGGGGTGTTAGTGTGATAATCTCTCTCATTATAATTTCAGTCTGGAACCCACTGAGGGAGTGGGACATTGTGGAGATTGTGTGTGTGTGTGTGTGTGTGTGTGTGTAGGAAGGGAGGACAAAGCAACTTATCATTATGTATTTCCCTTCACACCCTCCATCCAACCGCATTGTGGTCCCAGAGTATGTGGAGTGTTCCGGGGCCTGTATGTTCACTGTGTGTCTGATTAAATGTCTACAGAGAACTCGGCCATCGCTCCAACACTGGCATATCCAACTCACAGGTTCCATTATTACATACACTTTCTCTATGAATTATGCACAATTTGGGGGAATATTCAACAAATGTGCAGAAATTATAAATGTGTGTGTGTGTGTGGTCATGCATTAGTTGAGTTGTTACAAGCGTCTGTATTCATAATGAATACTTTTATGATGAAGCATTAAAGCAAATAACGTTGCTTTTCCTTAAGATCCAGGAGAAAAAAAAGATTTCATTGCTGATATCTATCTATCTATCTATCTATCTATCTATCTATCTATCTATCTATCTATCTATCTATCTATCTATCTATCTATCTATCTATCTATCCCTCCAGCTAGATTATTTGATTGTTTGATTGTTTGTTTGTTGATTACTGGAGAATGGCTAATCAAATGATTTCCAATACAGAAGCATGCCTGTATGTGATGCAGTGCCGTCTAAGGGCCCGAAGATCACGGGCACCCAGTATGGTTTTCCGGCCTTGACCCTTACGCACAGAGATTCTTCCAGATTCTCTGAATCTTTTGATGATATTATGCACTGTAGATGATGATATGTCCAAACTCTTTGCAATTTTACACTGTCAAACTCCTTTCTGATATTGCTCCACTATTTGTCGGCGCAGAATTAGGGGGATTGGTGATCCTCTTCCCATCTTTACTTCTGAGAGCCGCTGCCACTCCAAGATGCTCTTTTTATACCCAGTCATGTTAATGACCTATTGCCAATTGACCTAATGAGTTGCAATTTGGTCCTCCAGCTGTTCCTTTTTTGTACCTTTAACTTTTTCAGCCTCTTATTGCCCCTGTCCCAACTTTTTTGAGATGTGTTGCTGTCATGAAATTTCAAATGAGCCAATATTTGGCATGAAATTTTGAAATGTCTCACTTTCGACATTTGATATGTTGTCTATGTTCTATTGTGAATACAATATCAGTTTTTGAGATTTGTAAATTATTGCATAACTTTTTTGGAATCGGGGTTCTATCTATCTATCTATCTATCTATCTATCTATCTATCTATCTATCTATCTATCTATCTATCTATCTATCTATCTATCTATCCATCCATCCATCCATCCATCCATCCAGCTGGATTGTTTGTTTGTTGTTGACTGAAAAATGGCCAATCTTCTTACATTTGTTTGTTTGTTTGTTTTTCCCTTAAGTGGTTAGCATAATCTTAGAAAGATTTAATGTCTCTGGGTGAAAAAAGGAAATATTTTAATGGAAGGAGCATAAATAAATAAATAACAACCCCAATTATAATAATCGTCATCATCATCATCATCATCATCACCTTCTTCTGCCTTGCTATTATTCTCATTCTATCTATCTATCTATCTATCTATCTATCTATCTATCTATCTATCTATCTATCTATCTATCTATCTATCTATCGATCGATCGATCGATCTATCTATCTATCTATCCATCCAGCTGGATTGTTTGTTTGTTGTTGACTGAAAAATGGCCAATCTACTTACATTTGTTTGTTTGTTTGTTTGTTTTTCCCTGAAGTGGTTATCATAATCTTAGAAAGATTTAATGTCTCTGGGTGAAATAAAAGGAAATATTTTAATGGAAGGAGCATAAATAAATAAATAACAACCCCAATTATAATAATCGTCATCATCATCATCATCATCATCATCATGATCATCACCACCACCTTCTTCTGCCTTGTTATTATTCTCATTCTATCTATCTATCTATCTATCTATCTATCTATCTATCTATCTATCTATCTATCTATCTATCTATCTATCTATCTATCTATCTATCTATCTATCTACCCTATCCAGCTGAATTCTTTGTCTGTTTGTTTGCTTGTTTGTTTTTCCCTTAAGTGATACGCATACTTGTAGAAAGGCTTAATATCTCTGGGTGAAAAAAGGAAATATTTTAATGGAAGGAGCATAAATAAATAACACCAATCATCATCATAATCATCATCATAACCTTCTTCTTATCTGTCTTGTTATTCTAATTTTATCTATCTATCTATCTATCTATCTATCTATCTATCTATCTATCTATCTATCTATCTATCTATCTATCTATCTATCTATCTATCCAGTTAGATTATTTGATTGTTTTTTGTGCATTACTAGATGATGACTAATCAACTTACATTTGTTTGTTTGTGGGGGTTTTTTTCCCCCTTGAAGTGGTAAACATTCATTTAGAAAGGCTTAATGTCTCTGGGTGAAAAAAGGAACTATTTTAAAGTAAGGAGCATAAATAAATAAATAAATAAATAACACTAATCATCATCATCATCATCATCACCTTCTTCTTCTTCGACCTCTCTCCTGAGAGTGATGCTTTGTGAGCACTGGGAATCACACCACACCCGAATCCTGCATCTCACACACCACGGTTTGTACGTTTGACTGAAGCCTGCTGCTAAATGAGCACCTCAAATAAACACAGCTTATGGATTTTTGGCTTTGTTTTGAGGGAAAATTGAAGGATGTAAGTAAACTTGCCAAAATGTGTTTACAGGTGATAATTTTGCCGAATCCATTCCATTGTGTCAGATACCTGACTGTGAAAGCTCTGCTAATACAGTCTGGCAGGGGGCACAGCCAAAACGCATCAAAACAAACTGAGAGCCAATCAAACACTGAGAGCCAAGCAAATTAACTCGCGGACCAGATCGGTGCGATGGAGCTCATGGCAACACACACACAGCCGTAACGCTTTGAGTAGAGTTCGCACAGGTAATGGACATTCGGTCATAAGACTGTAAGGAAAGCAAGTTTGGAACGCCAGCTAACTCAGTTTCTCGTAGCGCTCGCTAAGAGTTTTCTTTTACACCGCTTAATTATCGACGTTATAGATTTCCTTTCACTGAAGTTCAAGTTAAACACAAAAGCCGACAGTAAGCCGTAACAAATTCCCTTGCATTTAGCATTCCACAAACGGAAAGATAACATTTGGCATATTTATCATGAAACTCATCCAATGTCCTTGGCACGTAAATCATTGTTGTTGCTAATGATTGATCGTCTCACACGCTGAGCGGAATTCAATCAGAAGTGAAATATTACTTCACAACTCGCACGCAGGTTTTGATAAAGGGAGGCTGACTGCAAAACAACATCATTTATATCAGCTATACATCATGCTCAACTTAAAAACATGTTTCATTTATTGTTATCCATCTCGCATTATCATCATGCAGCTTCGTTTAAAATTTCATAAAGCTTGTACATCTCCTTCAGGAAAAATGACACTCGTTCTTATATATTTATATATAGAGAGAAAAGAGACAGAGACAAACACTTCTTCTGATTTGTTTTCTTTTATGTCATTATTTAAAAAGTTTACACCAAGAAAGAATATTTTTTTTTCTTCCATACTCGCCCTTGAACGTGAATTAATGAACAAGCTGCTCTATATTATATTCCATAAGACATCATCCTCAACATCACACACCGCCCAGCTGGAAATGTTCTCTTTAAACGTTTCTTGGGGGAAATCAGGATTTGGAAGTCAGTAAATTATTTTTAATGGTCACAAAAATAATAGGCCATTTTCCAAATGATGTACCATGCGGCCCTGCGATCATCAGGACTCCGTATTCGCCTCCCTGTCGATCAGATAATTTGCAGTGCAGCGCACCTGGTGAGATTCGCACAATGCTGAGGTCTGGAGGCACGCTCTGAACTGAGAAACCAGAACAAACAGATGATTTTTTTTCCCCCTGGCGATTGTAGAATTACCGGTTTCATTTAAACCGAAAGGAAGATGTCGCATATTATGCTATTAGTGTATGAAGAAATGGAATAGATCCAAAATGGCTGCCTCGCTTTCTGTCGAGCGGAAATTAGGATCGTGTTATCAGCTAGTGGCGATTTTTCTTCCAAGACTGGCATCGGATGATAAAAGGTGAAAGTCTGTGCCCAGCAGATTTCGGATTGGTAATAAATGTTAAAGAAAGAAAGAAAACGAAAGCTAATCAACAGAGCACAGCGAGCGTCTCGTACAAGTCGGATTATGGCGTGTCCCCTCCTGTTTTCAATGCCTACTGATTTTCAAACAGAAACCGTGAGCGCTTGTGTGAGTCTGGCTGAGGAAAGGCTTATCCAACTGGCAGAGATGGGTATCTCATATTTTTTTTGGCTGCGCTCAGAGGTCGTGATGGTGGTGGTGGTGACTGAGAGGAGGCAGACCTGCCCAGTGGTGGTGTCCTGCTGGAATTAAAAATTATAAAATAAAATAAAATAAAATAAAATGAAATAAAATGAAGAGAAGAGAAGTCAGAGTGGTGGAGTGCACATTGGAGGCACCGTACCTCAGCACTAATTTTAGGGTAGGGGTCTGCATGGATTGTGCGAGCGTGTGGTTGTTATGGCAACAACCAGCCTAGTGTAGTTCTGTGCCATACTTGCCCCGCTCCCACCCCTGATCATTAGTCAAGGCTGCCGCCATATCATATCATATCATATCATATCATATCATATCATATCATATCATATCATATCTAGCTGACTCTCACGCTCAATGTGAGTGGCAATGCAACTTCATTTCAAAACTTTTCTTACACACAGTTGCAGCTTGAGGATAAACTGTTTGAAATGTTTTAATAATAATAATAATAATAATAATAATAATAATAATAATAATCAGTTGAATTTATATAGCACCTTACTCATACCCAAGGTTGCTTTACAATTAGGGAAAAAAGAAAAAAAAAGTCCACCAAAAGAAGGTTAGGATGTCATTCCAATGGCGTCGCTACCACAGTCCCACCAAAAGGCGCACAAAGATAAATCCCACACCACCTGCACAGCCGCCGCGAAGCCGCTGGGCAACATCGCTCGGAACACCGTGCCAAGCACAAAAACACTGCCGCACAGAACGCTGGACAACCACGATGTTAAAAGAGCAATGAGCTCACTGCAGTCCATAGCGAGGAGCACAGGCATCACCTGAAAAACAAAAGGGAAAATAAAATAAAAAGCTTTGGTGAGAAGCAGCAGCCAGAATGAGCACAGTGTACTTTCAACCGGAAATGGAAACGGACCCTTTAAACCTCTCATGAGCCGGCCATTAACGCAGATTATTCTATCCACATTCACTGGATATGAGCAATCACATGCTCTGATTGGCTACACTACTACCAGGATATCAGTTCATATACGGTGAGTAGAGAAAAACAAAATGGCAGCACGTGTTGCTGAACCAACCGAGGACAAAATAAAAACTCTACTCGTAAACACCCTCCCCCCCAAAAAATGCAACGAAATATGGAATGAAAATATTTGATGGTAAGAACGTATCTTTAAAAAAAAAGTTCACGAATTATTATCACATTTTTC
The DNA here is from genome assembly GCF_027579695.1 of Neoarius graeffei. Lineage (NCBI taxonomy): Eukaryota > Metazoa > Chordata > Actinopteri > Siluriformes > Ariidae > Neoarius > Neoarius graeffei. The sequence continues at coordinate 93,954,725 of NC_083573.1, forward strand.
ACAAATTGCTCCTGTCATTTCGCCGGTTTGTTTACATTCTAAGCGGAAATTATTTTGTCGGACATTTTGTATAAAGTTTTTATTTATCGAGTTTGCAAAAAAGAAAAAAAAATGCTCTGTTTCTTAAAATCCAGTGAATGTGGATAGAATAAAACAGTTATTCCACTCGGTGCTACGCTCCTCATCAGCTATCAGCTCATGTACGACTTGATTTTGTGGAATAACTGTGAATTATATCACAAAATCAGTGCTGCTGAATTCTTTGAATTCTGACTGGTCAGAAGGTTTTGATTAATTGTCTATAACAGCAGCTCTGACAATAGTGTCAGATCGACAGGAATTCAACTCAAAGCTTTCTCTTAATGCAGTTGTTGTAACACATTATTGTTTCTGTAGCAACAGCAAGTTCACAGACAAGTGCATGATGGATATTAAGATGAAATATGAACAAATTAGAAATGCATTCTTTTATGAAGTAATGTATAATCATGAATATCATGATGTTTCTGTAAGGAGGCATTTACAGTGGTGCTTGAAAGTTTGTGAACCCTTTAGAATTTTCTATATTTCTGCATAAATATGACCTAAAACATCATCAGACTTTCACACAAGTCCTAAAAGTAGATAGAGAGAACCCAGTTAAACAAATGAGACAAAAATATTATACTTGGTCATTTATTTATTGAGGGAAATGATCCAATATTACATATCTGTGAGTGGCAAAAGTATGTGACCCTTTGCTTTCAGTATCTGGTGTGACCCCCTTGTGCAGCAATAACTGCAACTAAACGTTTGCGGTAACTGTTGATCAGTCCTGCACACCGGCTTGGAGGAATTTTAGCCCATTCCTCCGTACAGAACAGCTTCAACTCTGAGATGTTGGCGGGTTTCCTCACATAAACTGCTCGCTTCAGGTCCTTCCACAACATTTCGATTGGATTAAGGTCAGGACTTTGACTTGGCCATTCCAAAACATTAACTTTATTCTTCTTTAACCATTCTTTGGTAGAACGACTTGTGTGCTTAGGGTCGTTGTCTTGCTGCATGACCCACCTTCTCTTGAGATTCAGTTCATAGACAGATGTCCTGACATTTTCCTTTAGAATTCGCTGGTATAATTCAGAATTCATTGTTCCATCAATGATGGCAAGCTATCCTGGCCCAGATTGAGCAAAACAGACCCAAACCATGATACTACCACTACCATGTTTCACAGATGGGAGAAGGTTCGTATGCTGGAATGCAGTGTTTTCCTTTCTTCAAACATAATGCTTCTCATTTAAACCAAAAAGTTCTATTTTGGTCTCATCTGTCTACAAAACATTTTTCCAATAGCCTTCTGGCTTGTGCACTTGATCTTTAGCAAACTGCAGATGAGCAGCAATGTTCTTTTTGGAGAGCAGTGGCTTTCTCCTTGCAATCCTGCCATGCACACCATTGTTGTTCAGTGTTCTCCTGATGGTGGACTCATGAACATTAACATTAGCCAATGTGGGAGAGGCCTTCAGTTGCTTAGAAGTTACCCTGGGGTCTTTTGTGACCTCGCCGACTATTACACACCTTGCTCTTGGAGTGATCTTTGTTGGTCGACCACTCCTGGGGAGGGTAATAATGGTCTTGAATTTCCTCCATTTGTACACAATCTGTCTGACTGTGGATTGGTGGAGTCCAAACTCTTTAGAGATGGTTTTGTAACCTTTTCCAGCCTGATGAGCATCAACAACTTTTTTTTCTGAGGTTCTCAGAAATCTCCTTTGTTTGTGCCATGATACACTTCCACAAACATGTGTTGTGAAGATCAGACTTTGATAGATCCGTACTTTAAATAAAACAGGGTGCCCACTCACACCTGATTGTCATCCCATTGATTGAAAACACCTGACTCTAATTTCACCTTCAAATTAACTGATAATCCTCGAAGTTCACATACTTTTGCCACTCACAGATATGTAATATTGGATAATTTTCCTCAATAAATAAATGACCAAGTATAATATTTTTGTCTCATTTGTTTAACTGGGTTCTCTTTATCTACTTTTAGCACTTGTGTGAAAATCTGATGATGTTTTAGGTCATATTTATGCAGAAATATAGAAAATTCTAAAGGGTTCACAAACTTTCAAGCACCACTGAATTTATTCTCCAATGTCAGAGATTTGTACGTAAGAATAAATACGATTTCCATCACTGGAAAGACTTCGTGATGAGATGACAAATTGTCTTTTGTTTTGTTTTTTGTTTTTCAGTAAGTTGTTTCATTATCTTTTTAAGAATAGTGAAAGAACATCTGTTTAAAGCTGCTGTAACATAAGTGATAACAGGAAGTAACCTGCTGTACAGACTTTCCACAATATTAATTGCTGTGGTATAAGAGGAACAAAACACTTCAGGACATGCTTTTATACAAAAGTAATCATCATTTAGTTCATAACAGTAACTCAGCTTCATCTCAGCACCCCACTGTTGATTATTTTCCAAAAAACACACATCATATTGTAATTAATTCCTTCATTATTCTTCATAGTTCCTGAATAATGGCTGAAGATGAGTAACCAATAAGATAAGGAAGAGCTTTCCTGTTTTGGCTTTTAATATTCATAATATTTATTACTGATTTATGACACAACTTTATTTTTTGGACACGTGCTTATTGCTTGTCGTCACTTTTGCAGAAAACAAACCAGTGTGTCCAACTGATGAGAACAGATGAGTGTCATATTAAAGGGAAATATCTCATAAATTGTGGGCGTGTTTACTTTTTTCCTTGCATAGTTTGTATCCATTTGGAGAAATGCATCAATGGAAATCAGCACACAATGGCTCATATTTAATCAATGGTGAAATATTTCTCTCCTTATGGGCGGGGTCTCTTCCAGGATGACTCCGCCCCCATCCCAGGCTCACTGGATTCTTGGATGAGGATGAAAATGTGCATAAATTGTATACTATGGCCTTGACATGCATCAGATCTCAATCTGATTGAAGACTTAAGGGAGATTTTGGAGTGATGTGTTGGAGTGATATGTTGGAGTGATGTGTTAGACAGCACGTTCCACCACCATCATCACAACACCAACTGATGGAAAATCTTTAGGAAGAGCTTTTTGGACAGTTTCAGAAACATGAAGAACTGATGATCAAGCTGATCTGGTGGTTCATGGTGGCTCAACACCACTTCTTTCTTCTAATTTGTTACCAAACAGTATATTTAATGTTCAGGGCTACATGCACTGTAAAAAAAAATCTTGTCAAATTTACAGTGAAAAACTGGCAGCTGTGGTTGCCATTTTTTCACCGTAAAAAATACAGTGACAGTGTATATGGCTTTACGGTAAGGTATATCAACACTTGTAAAAACAACAGTTTGAAAATGTTCAATTTTACAGGTATTCAATGTACAATAATCAATACATAACTGTTAATTTTACGGATATTCATTGTACAATAAACAATGATTCAAAATGATGGTTACAAGCAATGATCTACTAGACAGATATATATATTTTTTTAGAATTTTTTTGGGGCTTTTTTCACCTTTATTGGATAGGACAGTGCAGAGACAGGAAATGAGCTGGAGAGAGAGACGGGGAGGGATCAGGAAATGACCTCAGGTCAGAATCGAACCCGGGTTCCCGGATTCATGGTATGACGCCTTAGTCGACTGAGCCACGACGGTGGGCGTTTTTTTATTTTTTTAACAGGGCAATGATGTAATTTTAACTATCACATTCTGTTTTAGTATTACAGTTTGTCTGTGTTTAAACTACAACAATTTGTAAATTCTACAAAAAAATATGATCAATTCAACATATTCTTACTGTTAAATTAACAGTGGTATTTGGTTAGGAGTTTTACAGTATATTGATGTAAATTACACACTGCTTCATTGTTTTTGTATTTACAGTTTTTTTATGTCATGATTTTACATAAATTCACTGTTAATTCTACAGACGTTTTTTACAGTGTGTCAGTGGACAGCATTTAATATTTTTCAGTAACAATGCTGAAAACCTGAGTTCGGAGCAGCCTCCAAATATGGCCGCTCTGGACTATAATTCCCAAGAGTCACAGCACCCCCTGTCACCAGAATTCTAATTACATCACCCGTAATCACCCAGCACATACAGTTGTGGTCAGAAGTTTACATACAGTGACATGAATGTCATCTTGGATATGAATGTCATGGCAATATTTGGGCTTTCAGTAATTTCTTTGAACTGTTCTTTTTCTGTGGCAGAATGATTGTATAGCATACATCTTTAATTAAAAAAAAAAACACTAGAATTTGGTGCACAAGTTTTAATTTCCTTTGGGTTTTCTGAAATCAACACAGGGTCAAAATTCTACATACAGGGTCAAAAAATTACATACGCTCACTTAGATTATTAATTCAGAGGTGCTGAAACTTCCAGAATGTCTTTTATCTTGCCAAGGCCGAGGTTTCTTACCTTCCTGTTAGGGATCATGATTGACTACAGCTGGTAGCTTCTCTGTGTCTTCATAAAAAGGGTTTGTTTACAGCACTCATTGGATTGACCAACACACAGTAAAATGGGAAAGTCCAAGGAGCTCAGTGCAGATCTGAGAAAGAGGATTGCAGATATACACAACTGCTGAATGTCTCTTGGAGCCATTTCTAAGCAACTGCAAATTCCAAGATCAGTTCAAACAATTGTATCCACGTTATTGTGAGGTGTAGTAACTTTGCCAAGCCACTTTGCTTCAAGAAAACCCAAACTGTCACCCCCAGCTGAAAGGAAATTGGTTTGGATGGTCAGGAACAACCTGGGAACCACCATGGCACAGCCCTGCCATGAACTGGAAGTTGATGGATCACTGTCTACAGTTCAGATAACCCTGGACAAAGAGGCTGCTATCCAAGAAATAACCCCCTGCTCCAAAATCGACACTTTCAAGCTTAACTAAAGTTTGAAGCTGACCAGATGGACAAAGAAAAAGCCTTCTGGAGGAAAGCTGTATGGTCAGATGAGACAAAGATTGAGTTGTTTGGCCACAATGACCACCAGCAGTTATTATTATTGGTTAATTGATCAACCAGAAGACCCGCCTCGCTCTTTGATCTTGTCATCTGATGACACAGCTCATTACCTGAGATGGAATTTTTTTTATCACGATCAGCAATTTGAGGAAAACCCAGAAGTTCTCATAATCACAGGTAAGCACAGTGGAAAGATCATGGACATGTTTTTACTGATCAAATTCACTGATATTTCATGATCTCCTCGTCGAAACCTACTTTGTTTCGTACTCTTTCATTTGACAGCCACCATTTTGTATCTAAACGCGTTTGAGAATCACATGAGGTGCCGATAATAGTGATCACTTTCACCGGTGTCCACCATTATCGACACCCTGTGGAATTAAGTGACGTTTACAACTGTTATGGATCGATCTTTGTGTAACATTGTTGAAGTAGATGAAGTACTTTAAAAAAATAAAAGTGCTGTGATTTATAATGTTTTTTTCTGATTCATAACAGAATGGAATGTTTATAGAGTATTTGGAATTCGATTGCAGTAAATAGAATTAGACCAGAATTAAATTCCTAGCAGATAAAAAATGACATGCTTGAAATATTCAGATTTTTCAATTCCATTCAGAAAATATAATTTTTTTTTCAGTTTGTTGTAAATATCGACCACATATTACAATATCAGTAGACATTTTATATTTTGGTTCGAGGAATGACATGCGACCTTTAACCTGGATGTTCATGCAGTTACAATATCAATTCCCTGTTGATATTTATTGGTAAACTACAAAACTAGAAATTAATACAAACAACAACGAATGATGAACAAAATGTGATCTATGAAAATACTTAGAAAGTGGGTAGAAAGTGGAACAAAAAGATTTTCTGTTGCAGGTTAAACATTATCAGTTCATTTGTTTACAAACTTTAGAATTACTTCCTCATTTACGTAAACACTGACATCCATATATTTATATAAAAGACATTTTGTACTAAATATAAGTCTATGGAAAACAAATTTTAAATAAAATCTATGTTTTGTTAACTTAATACCACATTCAGATTATTATTATTATTATTATTATTTTTCAAATAAATCATCATCTGGATGTTGGTAATTGAGGAATGGTGTCAATAACTGTGGACAAAAGTGTTGATAATTGTGGAACGGTGTCACGTGATCTGATATGCTAAGTAATTGGGAATCAACTCATTTTTTTTTCCCCAGTGGAAGTTTGAGTAATTATTCATGCACAATTTACGTATTGAAAGTCTTTTCTACTTTTGCAACAGCCATAAGATCATTAAGGTGTCAATAATTGTAGCCGTCAGACTACTACTAATAATAATACAGACACAGACAACCATTCACACTCACACCTACGGTCAATTTAGAGTCACCAGTTAACCTAACCTGCATGTCTTTGGACTGTGGGGGAAACCGGAGCACCCGGAGGAAACCCACGCGGACACGGGGAGAACATGCAAACTCCGTACAGAAAGGCCCTCGCCAGCCACGGGGCTCGAACCTGGACCTTCTTGCTGTGAGGCAACAGCGCTAACCACTACACCACCGTGCCGCCAATAATAATAATAATAACAATAATAATAATCAATCTTTAACCCTGAAAACTTCCAGGACCTATCCGTGGGTTAACTTACATTAAATTCAATTCAATGAGCTTTACAAGCATTTAATTCAAATATCAATATAAAATTATGAGAACAAACAGAGAAAACCACTGAATTTACCGACAGATTTATAATCATGATTGGATGAAGTTTCTATCATACCCTACCTTCGTCAAACAAAAAATATCCACTTTTTTTTCCAAGTTTTGTAATTTGGTCAGACATGATGATGATGATGATGATGCCCTTTATTGTCACTAGTCACATGTACCAGCGAAATTAGCCGTCAACCTGTCCGTACATATACAACATACAATTGGCATAGGGTAGACAGGACAGGAAGACAGGGATAAAGATCAAAAGGAAACACAACATGAGGAGAGATAAGGAAAAAAAGAACGCCCCCCCCCCCCCCCCCCCCACTAGCTCCTGTCAGGAGTACAGTGTGGGAACATTAAAAAAAAACTTTGCATAAGCACACAACAACACAAGTACACTTTAAACACTGGACTTGGGGGGGGATCAGGGGTAAGGGGGGAGGGGAGGAGGTAATCCAGCACAAGCAAGCAGCCGTCCGCTCCTGCAGCCATGAAGGCGCTGGTCACGCACCCGCTTGTCACACTGGGGGTAAAAATGGCGACCGCGGAGAGTTACCGTAGAGAGGAATGCGAGGAATGAGAGTGTCTCCCGGCAGTGACCTTCAGGGGGAAATGTTTCTCAGCAACGGCCTGAACCAAGGCCGGTGCTGTCTACGGGAGCCGAATGTCGATACATTGTCGAACAGACAGTACCAGTCAAAAGTTTGGACATGCCTTCTAATTTAATGTTTTTTCTTTATTTTTATTAATTAAAAGGCACTTTATGTCTTAAAGATCAATCCATTAAATGATGGATATAATTTCTCTCACTTAGTTCTTCGGTTCTTGACATAATTCTGCATGGATTACTACACTTGTGGAGTTCAATAGGACTATTTACTGTATTGTTATTATTTACTATTTACTGTTTGATCTCAAACACATTAAGAAGGCAAGAAACTTGTCCACTAATTAACTTTTGATGAGGCACAGCTGTTAACTGAAAAGCGTTCCAGGTGAAGACCTCATGAAGCTGGTTAAGGTAACGCCAATAATGTGCAAAGCGTCATCAAGGTAAACACTGGATCCTTTGAAGAATCTAAAATATCAAACATAATTTTTTTGAACACATTTTTTGTTTCCCACATAATTCCAGATGTTATTTCATACTTTTCATGTCTTCAGTATTGTTCTGCAATGTAGAAAATACAATATATAGAAAAAAAACCTATGAATGAGTAGAGTAGGGGTGTACAAACTTTTGACTGGTACTGTATGTTTTCCATTAATACTGAAGAGGCATCATTTTTATCTTTTTATTTTGTTACACTTGTCTGTTTTTAAAGTTTCCTAATGTGTAATAAACATGCAATAAATATCAGTGACACTCTTTCATCACACTTGTTTTTAACACTTTTTTTGTATTCACGCTGGAAATACGGTATATGATCGGAAACCAATATGATATAAATGACATGAAATCAGAACTGAAAAACATATTGAGAGTAAAGTCTGAACAATAAATAACTGACACTCGTATTTAAAATGAGTGCCAAAGAACACATTGTTAAAATATGAATGAAAAAGTTTACAGTTGGGGCGGCATGGTGGTGTAGTGGTTAGCGCTGTCGCCTCACAGCAAGAAGGTCCTGGGTTCGAGCCCCGGGGCTGGCGAGGGCCTTTCTGTGTGGAGTTTGCATGTTCTCCCCGTGTCCGTGTGGGTTTCCTCCGGGTGCTCCGGTTTCCCCCACAGTCCAAAGACATGCAGGTTAGGTTAACTGGTGACTCTAAATTGACCGTAGGTGTGATTGTGAGTGTGAATGGTTGTCTGTGTCTATGTGTCAGCCCTGTGATGACCTGGCGACTTGTCCAGGGTGTACCCCGCCTTCCGCCCGTAGTCAGCTGGGAGAGGCTGCAGCTTGCCTGCGACCCTGTAGAAGGATAAAGCGGCTACAGATAATGAGATGAGATGAGAAGTTTACAGTTTATACCCATTATAAACTATAAATAATAGGTTTTTCTCTATTTTGTATTCTCTACAGTGTAGAAGAGCAGCACAGTGGTGTAGTGGTTAGCGCTGTCGCCTCACAGCAAGAAGGTCTGGGTTCGAGCCCCGTGGCCGGCGAGGGCCTTTCTGTGTGGAGTTTGCATGTTCTCCCCGTGTCTGCGTGGGTTTCCTCCGGGTGCTCCGGTTTCCCCCACAGTCCAAAGACATGCAGGTTAGGTTAACTGGTGACTGTAAATTGAGCGTAGGTGTGAATGTGAGTGTGAATGGTTGCTTGTGTCTATGTGTCAGCCCTGTGATGACCTGGCGACTTGTCCAGGGTGTACCCCGCCTTTCGCCCGTAGTCAGCTGGGATAGGCTCCAGCTTGCCCACGTCCCTGTACAGGATGAGCAGTTATGGATATATATGATTTTATATGGTTGTGCAAAGATATGAAGTTTATCTTTGAGTGGTGAATGTATGTATCACAAGTGAGTAAAGCAAATGAGTGAAAATATTTTCAACATGAGAAGATAAACTTCATATCTCAGGGATGAGAATTTTCCACGGATCTGCGGAATTCCGAGTTTTTCCCGCTTAAAATGTCATTTTTGTGAAACGTGTAAATCCGTTGAGAAAATTTCGGGGGGGGGGGGGGGGGGTGTAGGGGTCCGCGCGAGGCGAGGCTTGTGGTGGCACAAGCAGGCAGGACCGACCGACCGACCGCCAGCATCTTTCAGCAGCGCTCATCGCAAAATTAGTTGCAGCTGTGATAACGGAAATCGTCAATGCTTTCTTCAATATTTATGCTAACGGCAACTCATGACAATTTCCGGCAACGTTTTGGCACTAGTTTCATCTCACTTCTACAATTCGCGGAGAAACAAGCTATACGTACACGGTTTTGATCACTTCTTAAGTTCTAGTTATTTTGGTTAGTTTTCAAAGTTACTTCACCAATATGGCGAAAGTTTTGGACCGCAAAAATGAGGATCGTGCCAGGGAAATCGATAAATCGAACAGGATAAAGAACTGTTTCCGATGGGCATGGCTCGATAGTAGCGTTACCGTGCAGATAGGGACACAAACTGTGACAACATGCCTGATGGAACATATCCGAAAAGTGGACGTGCCGGGAAAGGTTCTGTGTATTCTGTGCTCAGATATGATCAATTATGGAAACAGAGGAGCTAGAAACATCCAGGAGCACATCAAAACAAAAAAGCACAAAGGTACGCTTTACTTAAATTGTCAAAGATAGAGTCAGGAGGAATCTAATATATCGTTACGGTTGCCTCCATTATTGCTCACGATATATATATATATATATATATATATATATATATATATATATATATATATATATATATATAAAATTATATCTGTAGGGATTTGTTATCTTAAAGTTTATAAATGTTTTAAACCATCATTGAATTTGAAAACATATATATATATATATATATATATATATATATATATATATATATATATAGGGCGGCACGGTGGTGTAGTGGTTAGCACTGTCGCCTCACAGCAAGAAGGTCCGGATTTGAGCCCCGTGGCTGGCGAGGGCCTTTCTGTGCGGAGTTTGCATGTTCTCCCCGTGTCCGCGTGGGTTTCCTCCGGGTGCTCCGGTTTCCCCCTCAGTCCAAAGACATGCAGGTTAGGTTAACTGGTGACTCTAAATTGACCGTAGGTGTGAATGTGAGTGTGAATGGTTGTCTGTATCTATGTGTCAGCCCTGTGATGACCTGGTGACTTGTCCAGGGTGTACCCCGCCTTTCGCCCGTAGTCAGCTGGGATAGGCTCCTCCAGCTTGCCTGCAACCCTGTAGAAGGATAAAGTGGCTAGAGATAATGAGAATTTTATATATATATATATATATATATATATATATATATATAAAATGTGGGAAAGTTGGCAGACATTTCAGAGTTTTTTTAAATGTCCCATTCTCATCCCTGATATCTTTGTGCCACTGTGTAATGTTCTTTATATTATATGGACACATCCAAAAAAAAATAAAGCAAGTTCATCAAAAGAATTATAATTTTGAACCAGCTCAACATTTTGACAAGTCAGCAGGAAAACACTGGGACTGACGTCATCAGAGTGAAATATTGGGAATTGTTATACATACGGGGCACTTTCTCCATGGACTAAAACATGTGTTCTATTCCTTTCTAGTGGGTTTATTGATGGCATGCAATATTGTTATAATATCGCTTATCCTCCATGCATTATGACACTCTACACAATGGAGAATAAGCATGCAATATTGTTATAATATTGCACATTTTCAAGACAACACGATATCACATGCGAAGATCTAATGACTAAACTTTTATGCTGCGCATGCACATAAGCATTTCTTTGTTGGTCAGGAAAGAGAGAGAAGACAGGGTTAATTCAGTGCGCAGATTAAGCACTAAATAAATAAACTGAAAACTGAAACTAAAGACCTGAAAGACTACCAAAACGTCATTATATATTCTTCATGCATATTTACAGGAGAAAAACATACCAACAGACATTAAAAAACTGGAAAAGAGACACATCGGAGATGTAAAGCTTTTGTTCTAGTGAGTGACTGTGACAGTTTGTAAACAAACATGGCCATGAGGTTTGCTTCATTAAAAGTGGAAGATTTAAAGAGAAAGACGTGCTGAACACCCGTAAGGCTACTAAAACTTCACTGGATATTCTTCACACATATTTATAGAGAAAAACAGACCAACTGATATAAAAAAAACTGGAAAAGAGAGCAATAGTGGAAATATTGTCAAAGTTCTACTTGGAGGTGAGGAGAAGTGATGGAGACTTTTACAAGAGGATGTCACTCGTGGACTTCACTCAGCAAGACCCTTTTGTTTCGAGCAACTGCAATGTAACAATTAACAACAATCAAAAGTATCTGTGAACTTGAAATGTTAACCTGTATATAGCTTGTATACAGTTAGATCCATATATATTTTGACACTGACACAAATTTTGTTTTTTTACCTGTTTACTGAAACATATTCAAGTTATAGTTATATAATGGACATGGACATAAAGTCCAGACTTTCAGCTTTCATTTGCGGGTATCCACATTAAAATTGGATGAAGGGTTTAGGAGTTTCAGCTCCTTAACATGTGCCACCCTGTTTTTAAAGGGACCAAAAGTAATTGGACAATTGACTCAAAGGCTATTTCATGAGCAGGTACGGGCAATTCCTTCGTTATGTCATTCTCAATTAAGCAGATAAAAGGCCTGGAGTTGATTTGAGGTGTGGTGCTTGCATTTGGAAGATTTTGCTGTGAAGAAAACATGCAGTCAAAGGAGCTCTCCATGCAGGTGAAACAAGCCATCCTTAAGCTGCGAAAACAGAAAAAACCCATCCAAGAAATTGCTACAATATTAGGAGGAGTGGCAAAATCTACAGTTTGGTACATCCTGAGAAAGAAAGAAAGCACTGGTGAACTCATCAATGCAAAAAGGCCTGGATGCCCGCAGAAGACAACAGTGGTGGATGATCGCAGAATAATTTCCATGGTGAAGAGAAACCCCTTCACAACAGCCAACCAAGTGAACAACACTCTCCAGGAGGTAGGCGTATCAATATCCAAATCTACCATAAAGAGAAGACTGCATGAAAGTAAATACAGAGGGTTCACTGCACGGTGCAAGCCACTCATACGTAAGCCTCAAGAATAAAAAGGCTAGATTGGACTTTGCTAAAAAAACATCTAAAAAAGCCAGCACAGTTCTGGAAGAACATTCTTTGGACAGATGAAACCAAGATCAACCTCGACCAGAATGATGGAAAGAAAAAAGTATGGCGAAGGCATGGTACAGCTCATGATCCAAAGCATACCACATCATCTGTAAAACACGGCAGAGGCAGTGTGATGGCTTGGGCATGCATGGCTGCCAGTGGCACTGGGTCACTAGTGTTTATTGATGATGTGACACAGGACAGAAGCAGCTGGATGAATTCTGAGGTATTCAGAGACATACTGTGTGCTCAAATCCAGCCAAATGCAGCCAAACTGATTGGTCAGCGTTTCATAATACAGATGGACAATGACCCAAAACATGAAGCCAAAGCAACCCAGGAGTTTATTAAAACAAAGAAGTGGAATATTCTTGAATGGCCAAGTCAGTCACCTGATCTCAACCCAATTGAGCATGCATTTCAACTTGTTAAAGACTAAACTTCAGACAGAAAGGCCCACAAACAAACAGCAACTGAAAACTGCTGCAGTAAAGGCCTGGCAGAGCATTAAAAAGGAGGAAACACAGCGTCTGGTGATGTCCATGAGTTCAAGACTTCAGGCAGTCATTGCCAACAAAGGGTTTTCAACCAAGTATTAGAAATGAACATTTTATTTACAATTATTTAATTTGTCCAATTACTTTTGAGCCCCTGAAATGAAGGGATTGTGTTGAAAAAATGCTTTAGTTCCTCACATTTTTATGCAATCATTTTGTTCAACCCACTGAATTAAAGCTGAAAGTCTGAACTTCAACTGCATCTGAATTGTTTTGTTCAAAATTCATTGTGGTAATGTACAGAACCAAAATTAGAAAAATGTTGTCTCTGTCCAAATATTTATGGACCTAACAGTATAAGTTGGGTTGTTCAGGCTTTTTGGACTTGTACCATTTTTATTGTTAAAACTTTGACTTTGTACAGTACATTGGATTGACAGAACATTGAATTACATTCGATCAGAATCAGCATTCAATATTGGTAAGTTACCCAACTGTTCTTAACTTTTTGTAAAATCTATAATTGTTCCATTGAATGTGTATGTATAATAATAATAATAATAATAATAATAATAATAATAATAATATTGGCTGTCGTCTTTGACTCGTTCAGTATTGTGCTAGCTGAATGGAACATATCTGATAGACCACTCAATGCCAACCAATATTATTTAAATTTGTCACTCAGATCCGTGATGTATTTCGGATGAAAACTGCGAGTTTTTCAACACGAGAAGATAAAATTCATATATTCAAACCAACACATGATTTTCTTTTTATTATATCGACACACAAACAAAAATTATCAAAATTTATCAAAACAATTCATTGATTTCCTCATGAGTGACAGATAGAGATTTATGTCATGGTTTTGGTTCTCCATGCCCTGAATGGAGCTCATATGAAAAATTCAAGTGGTGTATTTCCCAGTAAAACACTCATGTCTCTATAGTAAAAATGTACAAATGTATATGTTTTTAATTTCTGAATTAGGTTATTGATAAATATAATTATGATACAATCATTATACAAAAGTTGTATTTGTGAGCACTAAGGAAAGTGACATATGTTTTAAACAAAAATGTTTATTAAAATAACAATTTATTCCTCACCATTTTGCTCAAGCCCAAAATGGCACAGTTATACACAGACTTATAGATTTAGAGCATACAACACTGTAAAAAAAAAATAATAATAAAGTATATATTTGTTGTTTTGAATAAAAAAAATGATTAACCTGGTTTCCTTAAAATTTGGAGTTATAATGAGGCAATCACGTTTTTTTTTGCACTGCGCTAACTTACTATATGAGTTTCAACAAAGTAGAAATTTCAAGGCAACCGCTTTATCACTTTAAGTTAACACAACAATTTTTTTTTTTACAGTGCATAACACACCTTGATTTATTCATAATGCATCGTAAAGATACATACCTGTGGATATATAGGTATCAGAAATTACTGTCATTTGGATTTTGTTTAGCTCCAACAGTGTAAATCAGAATGTGTAATGTGTTATGAATGCTTATAACACATTACCAATGTAATCACAAGTCATTATAAATACAGTATATGGGCTTTATCATAGGAATTCATGTTATGTAACGTTGTTATTTAACATTATAAGAGTGTAAATAAATAGTTACACTGAAGTGTATAATGTATCATGAATGCATTATAGCATTTTATGAATGTATTTATTAATCACACGGTATATGGGCTTATTTTATAGTAATATAAATTTTGTTTCGCTATAACAGTTTGAATAGTAATGCTTATAATGTGTCATGGATGCAGTATAGCATGATATGAATGTATTAACAGTTCATTATAATGAAGAGCTTTGTAGAAAGTGATGTAGGTATATTATTATTATTATTATTATTATTATTATTATTATTATTATTGTTGTTGTTACTACCTCATAGAGGCTACGCGAGGCAATAGCCACAATGTCATCGTGTTGTAAGAATGTAAGAATGAGTGTAACAATAGCACACTGCGCATACACATACACATTACAGTCATCAGAACAGTGAATCGTGATCTCGCGATATGAACAGTTGATCTCGCGTTATCAATGGTACACAAGAACGAGTGGCGAAGCCACTATGTTATTGTGTTGTAAGAATGAGTGTAACAATAGCGAAACTTCATAACCAATCAGCACTTATCCTGATCGAGTTCAATCGCCCGTTCTACTTCTTGATAAACTTCGGAACCAATCAGAACCAGAAACGAAATAAGAGAAACCTCGTTATAACTTCGTAGTATTAGAAGATAATTGGCAGATAAAAAGATAAACTAGATTCACCTCGTGGTTCGCCAAGGCTACTGATTCGATATCAAGTAAACATACTTGACAACCCTCCCGATTTCGGCGGGAGGCTCCCGATTTTAACCTCCGTCTCCCGCCTCCCGATCATATTTGTTAACTGGATAATCTCCCGGTTTTGGGAATCCCTACCGCCAAGTTAAAAATACTCCCGATTATGTCCAATCAGAATCATATGAGAAACACTGCTGACGTCAACTGATTTTTAACCAATCGACGAACAGAACGACAGTCACTTCCGTAATGTAGGATTCACCCAGGCTGTCCGACATTTTTTACAAGCAGTCATTCATCATGGCCACTAAACCCAATACCACACGGCAAAAACATGAATGCAAATCCCAGGTTGCATGGGAGAATGAATTTCCATGGATAAGCGAATGTTCGACCAGCCAGTTACACATTTTAAGGTAAAGATACCTTAAATCAGAATATAATGGACATTTGAGTGTGAAATTAAAATAGTCTTCTATACCATTTCAGAAACAAACTGTACAACTTCTAAAGTGTTGAGTGAAATTCTGCATGACAGAGAATGTGTTTGGTGAGTGTATTTGAATAGTGTGGTAGTGTCTTAGTGCTATTTTGAATTTATGTTTGAAAGTTTGAAGTGAAAGTTTACAAGTAAATTATCTGGAAAGTGATTGATTTTGATAGAGTTTTGAGTGAAAGATTACTAGTGAGTCTATTTTGGTCGGACTAAAATTTTGCATTCGAGTGAATTTCTTTGTGGAGTATATTTTGATAGTATGGTAGGATTTCTAGTGCTTTTTAAAAATTCTGTTGGAAAGTGTTTAGTGAGAGAGATGCATTTTAGTAGTACTAAGACAGTGCAGTATTTATTTAACCCTTTGATGCAAAGCATATGCACACCCCTTCTAATGCACAACATGGGTCAAAAATGACCCGCATTCATTTTCCAGGTTATTTCATGCTGACTGAGTTTTTCTTTGCTCTATCTTTTGAAATCAATTTATTTTATGATTGAATATTCCAAGTATTCTTTAAATATCTTGTTTTTAATTACCACAAATCATTAATTTAATTTTTTCTTTCCTACTTTATGAACAAAAATACTTTTTATATTACTACACATGGGTCATCCAAGTGTGATTTAAAATTAAATGTCTTAATACTATAATAATAATTTGTTTCAAGTAATTACTTTAGCAGTGAATGGGGCCAGTTATTTATTTATTAACTATGTAGTTAGCTAAGCCAACTACAATAAAATTAGCTAACTAAAGTAGAATATGTAAACAGCTAGGTAGCTAATAGTAATTACTTGTGACTTTCTGACAAGTAATCTACTCACTCTTAAGGGAACCTAAACATCATCAGTTTTTTTCTAAGGTAATGTTAGAACAATTGAAAAACATTACTTGCATGTATGAGATGGGCAAAGGGCGCTGTGCTGAGCTGTGCAATGTCTGACACAAGCACAATTCACAGTTCCCACCAAACGCTGGAGTAAATGCATGCGGGTCGGTTCTGACCCATGTGTGTAAACTTGATGTAGAATTACAAAAGCTGTGCTTGTTCATAACTTAAGAAAGGAAAAATAAAAATGATGATTTGTGCTAAACAAAAACAAGATATTTACTGCATATTTGGAAAAGTAAATGACAAAATGAATTGATTTCAAAAGAATATCATAGAAACACTCAGCCATACATGAAATAACCTGGAAAATGAATGCAGGTCGTTTTTGACCCATGTTGTACATTAGAAGGGTAGTGATACAAAAAGGGTTTTTATTCAAAAAGTAAGAAAGGAAAAAATAAAATAAGGATGTATGATGATCAAAAACAAGTTAATTGAGGAATGCCTGGCTTGAATACTGAATGATGGAATTAATTTATTGCAAAGATATAGAAGATAAAAAACTCAGCCGGGTCACTTTTGACCCATGTTT
Source organism: Neoarius graeffei (assembly GCF_027579695.1). NCBI lineage: Eukaryota > Metazoa > Chordata > Actinopteri > Siluriformes > Ariidae > Neoarius > Neoarius graeffei. The sequence goes on from NC_083573.1 coordinate 93,971,916, forward strand.
TGCATCAAACATTGGTTAAATCTTATTAAATTTTAATTTAATTTATATATGATATTATAGTTTTCTGTATTTTTACATGAGCTTACAGAAGGAAAACACATTTGATGCAATCCAATAATACTTTCATTCACTGTGACTATTTGAAGAAATGATAAACATTCTTCTAAAGCATCACTTGTGTTATTTTCTGTGGGTCTCTGTACGTATACAATATTCAGGCAGGAGATTTTTCAGCTAAAAATCTGATTTAAGCCTTCCCTTTCATTGTTGTTATATTAAAATTCAAGATAAGAGTATTATTTCAGATTTTTCACTCTGAGCTCTCTCAGGCCTGATCCATGAATCCCATAACCTAGAGTAACTGATAGAACAATATCAACAATTCAAAAACTCTTTAATTGTATAAATTTCAAATGGTTTGCAATTAATTGGGATCCACCGTTTTTATCGTTTCAACCACGCATCATACCCTCGTCCAATTGAAAATGTCGTTCATGCACTTTTCTCCCCCATGAGAATTTTGAAAAGTTGGCAAGTATGAGTAAGTGGTGTTTATTTTAAGAAAATGTACCTTTGATTATCACAGCTTGTCCTTCCGAAAGGTCAAATGAAAGGTTTTGTAAGGGTTTTTTTTTTTAGCTTTTTGGCACATACTGTACGTATATTGAAAAGCCAATATCAAACTTCTGCTATTTGCTTTATTTAATTTTTGTTTTTAATTTTAGAGTCTTTACACTACACTTGTGAAACAAAAATGTGCTCATTAGTACAAAATAATGATTCATGAACAAATGCTTTCTTTCTTACTAGTTTGAAAACAGATCGAGTTCACAGCACTGTACTTTGAACAAAACACAGTAAACAAAATTGGGAACCAGAAGACCAACTACAAGCCCTGATGCTGCTCACGGCTTGGTGATGCTTCCAAGAGATGAGGCGAGTATCATTGATAACATTATGGTATATTTACTGTATGGACATAGGATCAGAAAACAATGTTATTTATAAGCAGTAGCCACATGTACGGTACACACTGTACACTTTGGGTGGCACGGTGGTGTAGTGGTTAGCACTGTTGCCTCACAGCAAGACGGTTCCGGGTTCGAACCTCACGGCCGACAGGGGCCTTTCTGTGTGGAGTTTGCATGTTCTCCCCGTGTCCGTGTGGGTGTGCTCTGGTTTCCCCCACAGCTTAAAGACATGCAGATTCGGTACAATGGGGCCACTGTAATTGGCGCAAGCTGTTGTGGTTTCCCATGCCATGATGTATGTACATATATATAGATCTTCCTATGGCAAAAGCTAAATAAATAAAAACATAGGGTACCTATTATTATTTGGGGAGAAAAGGTGATTTTAGAGAAAAAAAAAACTCGTCAGGAAAAAAAAAATACATTCACAATTAATTCCATTGAGTGCATTGTGTATATCTGAGAGCAAACAACAGTAACGCGTGTCTCCATTCGAAGACTCTCGGATGTGTCAGCAGCTGAAGACGATCAGCAGTGGACCTGATGTTCAGATCAACGCCTGACTACTGTCTGTCCTCCCCGTCACTCTGCCTTTTGTATTTATAGACTCGCTATTCTCTCAGCACAATGGCCTCCATATCAAACATTTTAAATGATGCTTGAAATACCAGTCACTTGACTTTGATGTCACAGGCAATTAAATCCAACCTTCCCCTTTCCCGGTTAATAACAGCAATCTTTCCCAGTCTAGTGCCTAATTAATATGTGCTATTTGTCACTTTGCGGTGACACATGTATTTCAGAGGGAGAGTCGTAGAGAGGACAATAGCGTAAGACGGGTCGAGATCTGTCATTAGAAAGCCAGCCGTCACTCGCGCTTCCTCTTGTCCTGATACGAGCTGTCGTTCTTTCTTTCTTTCTGTCTTCCTGCTGGATTACAGTGGAATCCCAGTCTCACAGGGAACTTGCCATTCCTTATACATATACATATATATTAATTTTACAGGAATATTGCATTATTTTTTCTTTTGTCCAAAAAAAAAACCCAATCATCAGTCTTGTTTCCCATTCCAATAAATTTTTCTAATTAAAAAAAAAAATCACCTTTGAGCACTTATATTTGGGGATGCTCAATTGCCTAAGCAATATGATGCCTCATTTCAAAATCAAATTGTTTTCGCAAAGCTGATGGGACGTGGTTTGTTTGGATATTTCGATAAAATGAGCCACACCATTCTCATCACGCATTTGACAATAGCAGGAACTCGACGCTCCACTGGTCTGGAGAAGGGACTCGGAGCAGCCCGTCGTTATGACATCTGATCTCTGGAAACGTTCATGAATTACAGTATATCATAAGTGGAAATATTTTCCACTTCGTGCACTTTTATGTGCCACACTTGAATATTCATTTTTATTCTATCCACATTCACTGGATACGAGCAGTCACATGCTCTGATTGGCTACTCTACAACTAGGATATCAGTTCATATACCATGAGTAGAGAAAAAAAACAAAATGGCAGATCGCATCAAGTCAGATATATCACTTTGTTATCAAGTATTTAAAAGAAACATAAATAGCTAAATAAAAGAATATAGTTTTGTTTTTTTCCCCCAATATCGCCTGTTCTATACTCCAGCCCAGTTGGTGGCATTATTTGTAACTTTAAGTTGGTTTGCCAACTGCAATAAACCCTAAAGAAGAAGAAAAGAAAATAGTGGAGCATGTTGCTGAACCAACCGAGGATGAAATACAAACTCTACTCAAAAACAACCCCCCCCCCAAAAAAAAAAAAATACACAAAAAAGCAACGAAATATGGAATAAAAGTATTTGATGGTAAGAACATATCTTTTTTATTTTTCAGGAATTATTATTATTATCCATCCATCCATTATCTGTAGCCGCTTATCCTGTTCTACAGGGTTGCGGGCAAGCTGGAGCCTATCCCAGCTGACTATAGAGGATGTGCAGTCACGTGACCCGTCCGTGTTTACTCCGCCATATTGGACGGCTTCAGGATTGTTTACCTTGCACGAGCGTAATGGATCTAGGCAGTAATCCCCAAGAAAATTCGGAAAATACCCCATCTACATCGCGCGATAACTTGTCTAAGTTTGTTCAGCATCTTGAAGGTGACGTGAGGCAGCGTTACGTGGAAAAGTGTTCCAGGTTGGGGATTGCAGATCCGTACAACTTGCCGCAATCCTTGTTCAGGGAAATTTGGAGCTGCGGTGCCGGCGATTTGCCCGATCTGGCCTACCACGACATTTACAATTTTCTTGTTAATCGTGAATCGTGTTACACTGGCAAAGCCCTCAAAGCTTACAAGAGCCTGGAAGCTTATAAATATTTTGTTGCGGGATGGGTATCCCAACTATACCTCTGGAAGGTTCCGAAGAAGAATGTCTACTTGATAACCTCACGGTTAAGTGGCATTAAGACGTTTATCATAAAGAGACTATGCAGGACGTTTTATCGTAAGAATGTTCGAAATCTAAACTCAGTTCCAGATAATGACAGGGTTGTAAATATGTATGTTTTTGTCTGAAAAAAAAATCACAAATCACCGACTATGCAGTTATCATTCAATCCGAAAATCAACTTAACAGATGTACTAGGAGTATTGAATTAGAAGATTACACCTACCTGATATGAAGTGTTCACTACAAATTCGGCTGGTAGAACTGGGGTACCAGTTTTCTCTTTGCACAGCGGACACCCATTTTGCGCGTCTCTCCTTGTCTGCGGGGAATCTATAAAACGACAGGCCCTCCTTTTGGCCCTGTCTATTGCTACAACCAAATGCTGAACAAGATATAACCATTCTTGAAAGATCTACTCCCACACACTTGATAATTAGAACGGTTTCGTCTAAGTTCTATGCGCGGCCATGCCGTCCAAGATGGCAAATAAACAAATATCACGTGGCCTCGTGACGTCACGTGCACGCTCTCTATAGGCGAGAGGCGGGGTACACCCTGGACAAGTCGCCAGGTCATCACAGCGCTGACACATAGACACAGACAACCATTCACACTCACATTCACACCTACGGTCAATTTAGAGTCACCAGTTAACCTAACCTGCATGTCTTTGGACTGTGGGGGAAACTGGAGCACCCGGAGGAAACCCACGCGGACACGGGGAGAACATGCAAACTCCGCACAGAAAGGCCCTCGCCGGCCACGGGGCTCGAACCCGGACCTTCTTGCTGTGAGGTGACAGCGCTAACCACTACACCACCATGCTGCTCATATTATTATTATTATTATTATTATTCTCGCATTGTTCACAAATTGCTCCTGTCATTTCACAGGTTTGTTTACATTCTAAGTGGAAATGATTGTCGGACGTTTTGTATAAAGTTTTTGTTTATCAAATTTGCAAAAAAAAAAAATGCTCTGTTTATCAAAATCCAGTGAATGTGGATAGAATAAAACAGTTATTCCAGTCAGTCAATCTCGTCATACATGGATTATAGACGCTATCAGCTCATGTACGACTCTATTTCGTGGAGTAAGTGTTAAATATGTATGCTAGTTTGAATATCTTTGGTCACATTAGGAAACGTTCAGTGCATAGGATTAAAAAAAAGAAAAACAACAACAACAACAAAATAAATGCTATACGTGCCTATATATGTATAGATTATTAGCATACTCGCTAGAGCGTATTTGAAATGTGAAAGGTATTAACGTGAGAGCCGTGAGTGACATTTTCTGTAATTAGCGCCGCGTATGTGTCTTGTCAATGGCAATTTCAGCAGTCGCACAGCAGGTGGGAGGGCAACACTGCGGCCAAATTAGCCATCGCGAGATATGACCAGCAGGCATTTCGACATCCTTTACGTTTGCAAAAAAAGAGGAGCAGTGGAATTTCAATCACCAGTTTCTGAACAACACTGAAACAAGTCCTCTCCCCTCACACACACTCGCTGGTAAAGAATGCCGTTTATACTGTAGCGATCCACCTAATGTACCATGTAGCGCACTACCACTAGCATTTTCTGCCACATTGGAAGAGCCAATTAATTTGCATAATTCGGTACACCGTTGCCATGACTCTGAAGCAGGAAGGGGGTGCCGCAGTCTGGGTCACATGACCCTCATCCTCATTCTGATTCATCTTCGCCCTTCAATTAATTACACTTATGACAAGCTGAAGCCCGTGGCCACCCGTAGGCCTCGCTGATACACTCCTGCACGTCCAAAATACCCTCCTGCTTTAACTGAACACCTTCGCGTGCAGCCTCCGTGCCTTAGGCAGAATAAAATTAATATTTTGTTTCCCATCTGGAAGACTCAGTAAAATTAATGAGGGAAGGAGGCCTGTAGCGAGAGAGGAACTCAAGGATCAATCTGCGTGCGTGCACGTACAGAGGCGAGGAAGTGGTTATGGGTTTTGTAAGGCACGTAGGTGGCCTCGGCATGCCCAGAACCTCCCCGCGCCTCCTCAAGGCTTCTGCAAATGAGCGATTACTCGGTGTCCTGATTTCAGCTTAGTGAACACACTGACACATTTGATTGCTTTACTTCAGTGATTCAAACAATATTTTCAGTTGCAGCGAGGTTCAAGAATGAGATTTGCCATTTGTCTCGTCCTACTTATATTACATTGATGAATATGTCGAGGGAAGGGAAGATAAACACGTCTGAAACAACCGTATACTGTATAACTGAATTTATTCATAAAACATATGGTACATACTTCTATATACAGCACTATAGTGCTTGTCTCAGCTCACTTTATTTCAAAATATAATCATTAAATGCTTCAAAATCATATTTTCATGTTAATATCTGAGGCTTGAAGCATCATTTGGCTTGACTCATCCATTATAAGTAATGAAAAATGTACATTCTTGTGTCATTCATTCAGCCTTCCTCCCTGAACACCTTCACCACGTAAAATATTTGGAAAGTTCCACAGGAAGTTGTGTCATTACTTTATTATATATAAAATATATAGGCGGCACGGTGGTGTAGTGGTTAGCGCTGTTGCCTCACAGCAAGAAGGTCCGGGTTCGAGCCCCGTAGCCGGTGAGGGCCTTTCTGTGCAGAGTTTGCATGTTCTCCCTGTGTCCGTGTGGGTTTCCTCCGGGTGCTCCGGTTTCCCCCACAGTCCAAAGACATGCAGGTTAGGTTAACTGGTGACTCTAAATTGACCGTAGGTGTGAATGGTTGTCTGTGTCTATGTGTCAGCCCTGTGATGACCTGGTGACTTGTCCAGGGTGTACCCCGCCTTTCGCCCGTAGTCAGCTGGGATAGGCTCCAGCTCACCTGCGACCCTGTAGAACAGGATAAAGCGGCTAGAGATAATGAGATGAGATGAGATAAAATATATATAAGATATAGAAACGGGTTCCGTCCATCCGTCCGGCTGTCAGTCCGTCCAGTTATGTTTTTGTTTCCGGGCCATATCTTTTAAAACTACTGAAGATATCTTCATGAAACTTTGTGTACATATCAAGCAACATGTGAACTGGTGCCTTTTGCTGTTTTGGACTTTTGAAAAAAAAAAAGGATTTTTCAAATTTTTACATAAAAAATAGATTTTGACTTAGTTTCTAAGAGCAACGTTCGTTTCCGGAGCGTATATCCAAAACTATTCATGATACGGATTTGAAACTTGGTATGCATGTTAACAAGGTGATGTAGATGTGCCTTTTCATACTAAAAAAATTGAGAAATTTTAATTTTTCATGTTTCCATGGAAACAATTTCAGACTTAGTCTCTCAGGTTAGTCTTAGGGGTAGGTTTTGTTTCCGGAGCAGAACTTGAAAACTATGAGTGGTATGGTCTTGTAAGTTGGTATATGTGTTGATTAAGTAATGTATATGTACCTTTAGAAATGTGATAATTTTTATCTCACCTGGACGAAAGGTCCGGTGGGTTTATGCCATGGGCTGCTGAGGTCAGTGTAAAGAGGTAGGGTTGGTTTCCTGCAGCAGAACTTGAAAAATGTGACAAATAATATCTTGAAATTTGGTATATAGTTGGTATATAGAGCGGTGGATATAGATGGATCTGTCTTCTTGTCTTTATTTTTAATGACATTATTATATTAAGAGAAGATAAAATTTTATTAATCCCAAATGAAATTATTGTGCCAGAAACTTGTCCAAAACAGTACAATTTGTTAAATATGTTAAAATACAGCAATACAAGCTGAAAATAAACTGTATATAAAATAAAACTGTACAAGGAATAAATGCCTTAAAAAAACAATACAATATAAGATGGGGAAAAAGGGAGAAAATACTGATGAGGCTACTTTGAAAGGGCAACTCATAAAAAGTGAAAGTAAATTATTAACTAAAGAGATAAATAATTAAAAAAGGAAATTAATAGAATATCTCGATCCTACATGTCTATCCTGAGACACCAGTGATGCTGACCTCTTCTGCACCTCGGACCTGCCTGAGCCATCCTGTTGCCCTACTTCTGGCTGGAGTCTCATCACATCGCTCCTGTGGAGGACGGCCCCATACGGACAGTCGAAAGTCGCACTTAGAAGACGGCTCTGGACACTTACAGTAATACTTTTATGTCTGACAACTACAGTCGTCATGAACAGTTTTGCACTCAACTGTTCATCAATGAACAGTTTATAACTCCAACAAAACAGGCTTCATGTTCAAACTATAATGAATTCCCTGGCTACACAGTTGTACTTTGTGACTCTATAGGACACAGTAATAGAAGCGAGTTATTTATAATCATGCTATCTGTTATCACCCAAATGAGGATGGGTTCCCTTTTGAGTCTGGTTCCTTTTGAGGTTTCTTCCTCATGTCATCTGAGGGAGTTTTTCCTTTCCACCGTCACCACAGGCTTGATCATTGGGGATAGATTAGGGATAAAATTAGCTCATGTTTAAAATCTTTAATTTTCTGTAAAGGTGCTTTGCGACAATGTCTATTGTTAAAAGTGCTATACAAATAAACTTGACTTGACAATGGCATTTAAAAGGAGAAACTACAGAATTGCAAAAATCCCAAAGATAAATCACAATGTTTTGATGCTAGCTCCGAAAAACAAAATACCAAGAGCTTCTTTTTACACTCACCATTTTCCAGCAACACTCAATATCATATTCCTGAGGAATCCAATATCAAAGTAGTGGATATGTTCAAGCAAATGATGGACGGAAAGGCCCAGAATGCACAGGCATTCAGCTCGAGATTCAGCTCGACTGGTTAGTGATCTACAAAATGACAGTGATATTAGCCTGAAAGTTGAAGGTTCAGACGCTGACCTATTTGTGAGATCTGGACAGACTAAAGGAATAAAGTGCTGCTGCACTGATGTCGGTTGTTTAAAGCATTTTACAAATAAACCTGACTTGACTTGAGTTGAATATCTGATATTGACCCTTCCCACTCACGTGACCTTCATAAACGCGACCGCCATTTTGGACATGAAGTGGACTTTGGTTCGAATCGGTTTGAATGCGAGGAAGATGAGTGCTTAGACTGCAACAATAATACCTAACACACATTTAAGTATCCGTCGTAAAGACGTGAAACTCGTCGAGTGACGAGTGTGTTCATTGATAAGCTAACACAATCTAAAAGTAGACATACCATCACACTGCCCTGGCGCTGTGTACAGTTTACCTTCTATGGTTTGTGCACTCACTATTTGCCATTACTTTCTCCAACCGTTGTTACAGATTACAGGGAACGGCCTGGATTTAAGAGACAAATAAATGTTCCTCTTGTTTTGAACACTTATTTGTAGGACATTACCTCTGATCTGTCCTACAGTCTACCAACAGCAAAGGAACACAATGTTAGCTAATGTCGTTAGCTAATAGCTTCTACAGAAGAACAAAGAGGTTACAATGGGTTATTTTAACCTATTTGGTTACACACTCGCCGCCACAAAATGTTAACAGCAATGTAATGCCTTTTCTGGCTAATTTTATTCGTCTTACCTCCAACAAAGTGGTCACTACACAAGCGCTGGTATGCCGAGGGCTGCCAATCTTTCCTGTTAATGGCCGCTATCCATCTTCTCCGTCGGTCAGCATCTGTCGGGATCCGATAAAATGATAAATCTTGCCTTGTGTGTTGATGGTTACTACATCCAGGTGCACAACAATATAATGGCATGATGGAAGTCTTGCTGAAAGTAAAAACTTTCTTTGATGGCTATATTCCTTTCGATGCTTCGCCGTCGTTCCTCGTTGTTGGCTGTGGTAGACTACTGGTAGTTCATGTCCAAAATGGCAGCCGCATTTGTCGTGACGTCATGTGGGATGGGTCAATATGTTCATTCCATTAGAATAGGTGCTAGTTAACGTTACATTTATTTGATAATTTTATGTAAATTTCTTCCACCTTAACCCTGGAATTTTCAACACTGTTACATATTTAAGAGCAATAAATTCGGCAAAGAAATCTTGCAAAAAAAAAGAGAGAGAGATTGTTGCCTCAGATGGGAGGAGTGGTGGAATGCATTTTCTTTTCAATTCAATTTTGAAAAAATGACAAAATAAAAGTTAATTTTTAAAAGTTACAAGAGTGAAATGACACTCCAACAATGGGATCTCCCATTTTGTTTCATTACCTCGCCCACAACTGAGTAAGCGGGGCAAAGTATTGTAATCATTGCGGTTTGTTTGTTTGTTTGTGTGTCTGTCTGTCTGTTAAAAATCTAGCGTCTAGACGGTTGCACCAATTGACTTCAAATTTTCAGGTTAGGTGGGCAATGGTCCATAGATTACCTGATTAAATTTTGGGGGTAATCGGGTCAAGGTGAAGGTCAAGGTCACCGGAAAGGTCAACCTTTTTGATCAAAATAACATATTTTCCATTATAACTCAAAAACGGTTGCCGATAGTCAAATGTTTAATATTATGAGCATATACAGTGCTCAGCGTAAATGAGTACACCCCCTTTGAAAAGTAACATTTTAAACAATATCTCAGTGAACACAAACAATTTCCAAAATGTTGACAAGACAAAGTTTAATATAACATCTGTTTAACTTATAACAGGAAAAAGTAAGGTTAATAATATAACTTAGATTACACACTTTTCAGTTTTACTCAAATTAGGGTGGTGCAAAAATGAGTACACCCCACAACAAAAACTACTACATCTAGTACTTTGTATGGCCTCCATGATTTTTAATGACAGCACCAAGTCTTCTAGGCATGGAATGAACAAGTTGGTGACATTTTGCAGCATCAATCTTTTTCCATTCTTCAACAATGACCTCTTTAAGTGACTGGATGCTGGATGGAGAGTGATGCTCAACTTGTTTCTTCAGAATTCCCCAAAGAAAATAATTTCTTTCCACCACAAAGGTGAAAGCTACAAGAAAATCAGCAAAGCTTTACTTATCAGTCAGAATACTGTAGCAAAAGTGATACAAAAATTTAAGAAAGATGGAACTGCAACCATCTCACAGAGACGTCCAGGTCGTCCACGGAAGTTAACACCTCGACAGGAGCGTCTTCTGATGAGAAGGGTTGAAGAAAATCGGCATGCAAGGTCACTGCAGTTATCTAAAGAAGTAGAAAGTTAAACTGGGGTGACTATTTCCCATGACACAATATGGCGTATACTGCAGAGGAATGGCATGCATGGATGCCATCCACGAAAGAAGCCTCTCCTAAAGCCCAAGCACAAAAAAGCCCGCCTAGAGTTTGCCAGGGCCCATGCTGACAAAGATGAAGACTACTGGGACTCTATACTCTGGAGTGATGAGACCAAGATAAATGTTTTTGGAACTGATGGCTTCAAAACTGTATGGCGTCGCAAAGATGAGGAATACAAAGAAAAATGCATGATGCCTACAGTGAAACATGGTGGTGGCAGTGTCCTTATGTGGGGCTGCATGAGTGCTGCTGGTGTCGGGGAGCTGCATTTCATTGATGGCATCATGAATTCACAGATGTATTGCTCTATACTGAAAGAGAAGATGCTACCATCACTCCGTGCCCTTGGTCATTGTGCACTTTTCCAACATGACTAAACACACATCTAAGGCCAATGTTGGATTTCTGAAGAACAGGGTGAAAGTGATTCAGTGGCCAAGTATGTCTCCTGATCTGAACCCAATCGAACACCTATGGGGAATTCTGAAGAGACAAGTTGAGCATCACTCTCCATCCAGCATCCAGTCACTAAAAGAGGTCATTGTTGAAGAATGGAAAAAGATTGATGTTGTAAAATGTTGCCAACTTGTTCATTCCATGCTTAGAAGACTTGGTGCTGTCATTAAAAATCACGAAGGCCATACAAAGTACTAGATGTAGTAATTTTTGTTGTGGAGTGTACTCATTTTTGCACCACCCTAATTTGAGTAAAACTGAAAAATGTGCAATCTAAGTTATATTATTAACCTTACTTTTTCCCGTTATAAGTTAAACAGATGTTATATTAAACTTTGTCTTGTCAACATTTTGGAAATTGTTTGTGTTCACTTGAGATATTGTTTAAAATGTTACTTTTCAAAGGGGGTGGACTCATTTACGCTGAGCACTGTAGGAACTCCAATATGGCCTTTCATTTGGCACCATGATCTTTGATCTTGAGTGGTCAAACTAAGGTCACAGATTTTCAGAGGACTGTAACTTGAAAACGGTTGATGGTTGACAGATATTTACCATTATCAACTTATAGGAAGTACCATATGGGCTTTCATTTGGCACCATGACCTTTGACCTTGAATGACTTTGAAATGTCAAACTCAAGGTCATGGATTTGCATAGGACTATAACCGGACAGCTGATGACTGAGAAATATTACCATTATTAACATATAGGTATAAAATAAGTGCTGCCAGGTGAGGTTTGTTTTGCCTGGCAACACTTGTTTTGTTTTATTTAATTTTGCTGCATTTCATAGGGAAGCCATGGCCTAAGGGTTAAAGAAGCAGCTAAGGTTGCTAGTTTGATTCCCTGGAGCAGCAGGAATGGCTGAAGTGCCCTTGAGCAATGCACCTAACCCCCAGGCTGCTCTAGGTATGTTTTACGGCGTTCTGGATAAGAGCATGTGCTAAATGCCTATAATGTAATTTCCACTGTTACTTAAACAAATTACAGCGCCCTCCACATTCAGTGGGAAAAAAAAAATCCCACAATAAGAAATAATTATTTGACATGAAATCATGTGTGCCACAATTATTGGCACCCCTGATGTTAATACTTTGTACAACTCCCTTTTGCCAACAAGACAGCACTTAATCTTCTCCTATAACATTTCACAAGATGGGAGAATACAGAGAGAGGGATATTCAACCATTCCTCTTTGCACAATCTCTCTAAATCGTCCAGAGTCCTGGGTCCTCTCCTATGCACTCTCCTCTTAAGCTCACCCCACAGGTTTTCAATTGGGTTGAGGTCTGGGGACTGAGATGGCCATGGGAGGAGCTTGATTTTGTGTCTGGTGAATAATTTTTGTGTAGATTTGGCCACATGTTTAGGGTCACCGATCCTCCCCCATACTTCACAGTAGGCATGAGGTGCTTTTCCGCATACTCATCTTTTATGATGTATTAGAGTGCTTGTTTTCAAAAAGCTCTATCTTGGTCTCACCTGACCAAAGCACACGGTCCCAGTTGAAGTCCCAGTACTGCTTAGCGAACTCCAGACATTTACGTTTATGCTTGTAAGTGAGAAAAGGCTTTTTCCGTGCATGCCTCCCAAACAGCTTGTTGGCATGTAGATAGCGCCTGATGGTTGTTATGGAGACTTTGTGACCCCAAGATACTACTCTTTGATGCAATTCTCTAACAGTGAGCTTTGGAGAACTTTTTACTTCTCTTACCATCCTCCTCACTGTGCGTGGTGGCAAGATAAACTTGCATCCTCGTCCAGGCTTGTTTGCCACTGTTCCAGTTGTTTTAAACTTCTTGATGATTCCTCTGACTGTAGATATGGGCCAGTGTAGGCGAGCGGCTATTTTCTTGTAGCCATTGCCTGACTTATGAAGGTCGACGCACATCTGCCTTACTTGAATGGTGTGTTCTCTTGTCTTTCCCATGTTGAAGAGTGGATAAGAGAAACAGGCCTCTGTGTCACATCATATTTATACCCCAGGGAAACAGGATGTGATGAATTACTAATTAAAGGTTCTTAGATATGCTGATCAACTTTATAAACTACAGTAGAAATGACAGAAATGCTTCAATTACATTTATTTTCTAGGAATTGTTATGGGTGCCAATAATTGTGGAACAGGTGATTTTATGAAAAATAATTATTTCTTAGTCAGGGATTTTTTTTTAATTCACTTGAGTTAAAGGTTACATTTTTCTACAATTTTCAGTGTGAGATGATGCTTCTGCAATAAAAATTGAATTTATTTTAAGGCTTTTAACACATCTTAACCAGGGGTGCCAATAATTGTGGAGGGCGCTGTAAATCACTAGCATGTTCAGTGTTGAACTCATCTCTTTCCAGCGCACGAAATTAGTGTCCAATCTCGCATTGTTCACTTGTAACCCTGTAAGCATTATGAGTCATCAAATAAAAGTTAATTCTACACTTTAAAAGGGAACTCCGCGTTAGAGCCGACACTGTAGGTGTTGAGTCGGCACTGGGCTAACAGATAGAGTGTGTTAATGGTGGTGAAGAGCTGAACATCTGGGCTGTACAGCTTGCAGCAGTGAGCTGAACACGGAGGCAGCACAAAGCATGGCGTGATGCCCACTTCGGCATGGGGAGAGACACTGCGCCCTCAAGCTTCACCCTACACGAGCAATAAAGCCTTGCTGAGAGCGTAAGTGCTACTTTCATTTATTTTATTCATATATTACATTGCGCTGTGATTTGATCAGTCAATAAATTAAAAAAAAAACATACACATAAATACTGTACGACATTTTGCAGAAAATAATTGTTTCCAGATCTGTCTTTTTTTTTTTTAATTATTGCAAAAAGCTGATTATTGATTTCTCAATCTATCAGAGGTCCTCTAGCTTTGGAGATGTTAACCAGGCTGATGAAAAGCTTTCTATATGCTAAACGCCTCAGCGAGTCTGGGCTCATAATGTTTTTGACACTTTACACTGACCTCATTTACCCATCACGTCAGTCATAATAATTAGCCTTAAATGTTGATAAATGATGATAAATTCCCTCCGTGACACCACTGAATATTAATGAAAAGGTGTTAGATCTTCATTTGGCTGCAGCACAGACTCCCATTACGCAGGAGAAATCCACCGGGATGCAGAGCTGGACTTGCATAGATAACTTTTATAATTATTTTTTCAAACATACGTTCAATTAATTTTTTTGTAAATTATCTTCAGGAGTATTCGAACAAGAAATGTGGTATTCATTACAAAAATAAAATCCAGTTAGTTTGGAAAGAGTTTGTGTGAATTTACTGGTAAGAAATCTCGCTAATGTGAACTTTAATTGATTGTCATGAATTGTAGTGGTTTTATACACAAATTGCGCTCTCAAGTTTGAAATATACTTTTTTGTTTGTTTTTCCATTTCAGTTCCACACCAAGGTATCAAAAATGATCTGAAATTCAGTAATTTCATGTCAAAGTCTTGAACGAACACAATCCAAAAACCAATCTATAAACAAGATCAATGGTGAGCTACTGATCACTTACATATCCCTGCCGCTCTCGCTTATATCAGAATGCAAGCGATCGAAGGAATAGGACACTTATTATGAATGTTGACTTCAACAAATAATGAACCCTGAAACAAGTAAGTAAAGAGCAGTGTCTCTCCCCAGGGATTTCAAACAGCATCCTGCTAAACTGTCATTCTGAAATACAACCCGGATTCCAAAAAAGTTGGGACAAAGTACAAATTGTAAATAAAAATGGAATGCAATAATTTACAAAACCCAAAAACTGATATCGTATTCACAATAGAACATAGACAACATATCAAATGTCGAAAGTGAGACATTTTGAAATTTCATGCCAAATATTGGCTCATTTGAAATTTCATGGCAGCAACACATCTCAAAAAAGTTGGGACGGGGCAATAAGACACTGGAAAAGTTAAAGGTACAAAAAAGGAACAGCTGGAGGACCAAATTGCAACTCATTAGGTCAATTGGCAATAGGTCATTAACATGACTGGGTATTAAAAGAGCATCTTGGAGTGGCAGAGGCTCTCAGAAGTAAAGCTGGGAAGAGGATCACCAATCCCCCTAATTCTGCACCGACAAATAGTGGAGCAATATCAGAAAGGAGTTCGACAGTGTAAAATTGCAAAGAGTTTGAACATATCATCATCTACAGTGCATAATATCATCAAAAGATTCAGAGAATCTGGAAGAATCTCTGTGCGTAAGGGTCAAGGCCGGAAAACCATACTGGGTGCCCGTGATCTTCAGGCCCTTAGACGGCACTGCATCACATACAGGCATGATTCTGTGTTGGAAATCACAAAATGGGCTCAGGAATATTTCCAGAGAACATTATCTGTGAACACAATTCACCGTGCCATCCACCGTTGCCAGCTAAAACTCTATAGTTCAAAGAAGAAGCCGTATCTAAACATGATCCAGAAGCGCAGACGTCTTCTCTGGGCCAAGGCTCATTTAAAATGGACTGTGGCAAAGTGGAAAACTGTTCTGTGGTCAGACGAATCAAAATTTGAAGTTCTTTATGGAAATCAGGGACGCCGTGTCATTCGGACTAAAGAGGAGAAGGACGACCCAAGTTGTTATCAGCGCTCAGTTCAGAAGCCTGCATCTCTGATGGTATGGGGTTGCATTAGTGCGTGTGGCATGGGCAGCTTACACATCTGGAAAGACACCATCAATGCTGAAAGGTATATCCAGGTTCTAGAGCAACATATGCTCCCGTCCAGATGACGTCTCTTTCAGGGAAGACCTTGCATTTTCCAACATGACAATGCCAAACCACAAACTGCATCAATTACAGCATCATGGCTGCATAGAAGAAGGGTCCGGGTACTGAACTGGCCAGCCTGCAGTCCAGATCTTTCACCCATAGAAAACATTTGGCGCATCATAAAATGGAAGATATGACAAAAAAGACCTAAGACAGTTGAGCAACTAGAATCCTACATTAGACAAGAATGGGTTAACATTCCTATCCCTAAACTTGAGCAACTTGTCTCCTCAGTCCCCAGATGTTTACAGACTGTTGTAAAGAGAAAAGGGGATGTCTCACAGTGGTAAACATGGCCTTGTCCCAACTTTTTTGAGATGTGTTGTTGTCATCTCATCTCATCTCATCTCATTATCTCTAGCCACTTTATCCTTCTACAGGGTCACAGGCAAGCTGGAGCCTATACCAGCTGACTATGGGTGAAAGGCGGGGTACACCCTGGACAAGTCGCCAGGTCATCACAGGGCTGACACATAGACACAGACAACCATTCACACCTACGGTCAATTTAGCGTCACCAGTTAACCTAACCTGCATGTCTTTGGACTGTGGGGGAAACCGGAGGAAACCCACGCGGACACGGGGAGAACATGCAAACTCCGCACAGAAAGGCCCTCGCCGGCCATGGGGCTCGAACCTGGACCTTCTTGCTGTGAGGCGACAGCGCTAACCACTACACCACCGTGCCGCCCCTGTGTTGTTGTCATGAAATTTAAAATCACCTAATTTTTCTCTTTAAATGATACATTTTCTCAGTTTAAACATTTGATATGTCATCTATGTTCTATTCTGAATAAAATATGGAATTTTGAAACTTCCACATCATTGCATTCCATTTTTATTTACAATTTGTACTTTGTCCCAACTTTTTTGGAATCGGGGTTGTAGCATTTTGCTTCTTGAAATAGCGTAAAAATCCACCCTATATGTTTCGTAAATACATTCAGTCAGTAAACAGGAAGTCAATGTGGGACAGACCTGAAAATGGTATACACGGTATAGAACCCCAAGCTGAAGCTCAGTACCAAATATCAAGCAGTTGTGATTTGTAGTTGCTGAGAAAAGTGTTGTGAAAATTTTGTAAATCCACCTGATATGGTATGTTTCATAAACACATTCAGTTGGTAAACAAGAAGTTGATGTGCGACAGACCTGAAAACGGTAAACACGGTATAGAACCCCAAGCTGAAGTTTGGTACCAAGTGGCTATGATTTGTGGTTGCTGAGAAAAAGGGTATTTCGGATGGGCGGAAATACAGAGATATGGACTGACGGACAGACAGAGGTTAAAAAAACAAACAAAAAAACAGTGTATCCCCCCCTCCTTCAGAGTGGGGGTATAATTAAAACAAATAACCCTCACTAAATAATAGGGCAAAAATAATGGCACCCTCTTAAACCAGGAAGTATTCGTGTGTGTCTACAGTAGTTGAAGCGCTGCAGTGGCTGAGCTGCATTACTGGAAGATTGAGTATATGCTTGTTTAAAATGCTCTCTTTCACTGTTTAGTCATCATTTTGTTTTTCAGCTCTGTGAGCACCTCCCAAAGCCCAACCCCTAGTCCTTGTTGTGGGAGGTAGAAACAATTCGGCCGGCTAACGGGGCCCTGGCAAAGCTGCTCCAACTGGCCCAGCAAGCCGGTCGCAACTAGAATTTCTGCACTCGTGTCAATACAAGGAGACATAAATGGACAGATGAAAACAAAGGATTAGGAATGGAAGACAACAAAAAGAAAGAAACACAGGAAAGGTCAGCACGTGGAACATATGTGGATTAAGAGACAAAGCGCCGGCACCTTAAAGGAAATACGCTGAACCTTTATTTTTAAATAAATTTCTGACTGGATAGTATCTCCATCCTTGACTCTTGTATGCTGCATAAATGGGAATAAAAATATATATTTTTGACAGTTAAAATTGACCGCAAAGTCTGCATTTGAGCTGCCCAGCTGAGCCAGCCAGCCCTGAGTGTGTAACGTCACAGCGGTAACTGATTTTAAGGTCAAGGCCTTTGACAGCTATAGACCAAAGCCCATCCATCCATCCATCCATCCATCCATTATCTCATCTCATCATTATCTCTAGCCGCTTTATCCTGTTCTACAGGGTCGCAGGCAAGCTGGAGCCTATCCCAGCTGACTATGGACGAAAGGCGGGGTACACCCTGGACAAGTCGCCAGGTCATCACAGGGCTGACACATAGACACAGACAACCATTCACACTCACATTCACACCTACGGTCAATTTAGAGTCACCAGTTAACCTAACCTGCATGTCTTTGGATTGTGGGGGAAACCGGAGCACCCGGAGGAAACCCACGCGGACACGGGGAGAACATGCAAACTCCACACAGAAAGGCCCTCGCTGGCCACGGGGCTTGAACCCGGACCTTCTTGCTGTGAGGCGACAGCACTAACCACTACACCACCGTGCCGCCCCAAGTTACATGTATTAATCTAAATGCAGGTAAAAGAGTATGTGGCAGCAGGGGCGTGGTCAAGCGTCGGTCTGTGAATGGAGGGCGGAGTCAGGGGAGGTAAGTGGCGGAATCACTGCAGCTGATGGGAATTAACCTGTGTTTGTGTGTCTTCCCCAGTGACCGTGCCCTATAAGAGGAGAGGGAGAGCGGAGGAAGGGAGCTTCTCCCCAACCTGGATGCTTGTGTGCATGCATGTGTAGTTTAAGCTGAAAAGCTAAATAAAGAGTCTTTTGAGAACTCAGTTCTGGCCTGCTGTGCTTCTGTGCTCCACCCACCTAGAACACTTGTTACAGAGTGTTGTTGTATTTTTTGTTTTGTATCCAAATGAGAGTCGGAGCTTACCCATCTGTGTTCTCGCTTCTTGAAGGCCAACCTTGTGGCTGACTGTTTTGAAACAATCTGACTTTCAGTTGTTCATTCAGTTCTCCGATCATTTGCTTTTTCCACATAAGGGCGAGATATTGCTGCTGAGGCGAGCATATCCAGCGGAGAAATCAGACGGCTGGTCCACTCATTCTCCATTTTCTCCCTACTGAGTACTCCACCATTACTGCTCGGCTCAGGCAATTACTAAAACCTGGGATGGGACGTCACCGGTTTTAGCAATAACCGTGGGGAGGTCACTGCCCGAATGATAATATGTCCCGTTCCATCCTGGGGTTTAGCAACAACCCTCGGCTCACACTCCAGGAGAACTGGTGCAACTGAACCTCCTTTCCTTTTCTTGTAGTGCTATTTAATTGTTGGGACCGCACCCTCTTTCAATACGGGCTTATAGCCAACGCTCCTCAACAGATCAGAGGTCTCGTATGAGTCTTCAGTAAAATGTGCAGAGCAGAGAAGAGACCACTTCGTAGGTACCCAATTTGCCCATGACCTTCTTGCAAAAGGCGTCCAAATCTTTGCAGTTTGAACATTCTTGGGCCATGAATGCAACGTAAATGCAACTTCTGTCATGTTGCTGTACCTGCCAGCAACACATCTACATGGCATGGTGATAAATTAGCTCAAAATGGAGGATTGGAGTTGCAGTCAGCTGTGTTTTAGTATAGCGGAAATGGCGATGAGACCGATAGCCTTCCTACTGTGACGTCATGGACATCAAGGTCATTCACTCAGACTGCTACCTATATGAATCACTTTAATCATAAAAAATTACTATATTAGATTTATTGTTAATGTTTAAAACTACTCCTATGCCATTCTTGAGGTCTCAAGGTGTTTATAAACAAAAGTGAGGCCATGGCTCTGCGTATTTCCTTTAACCTCATAGTTGTTGACCAAGAGAAGCCTTCGATCGAGTCAACAGGGCCAAACTGTGGAAAGTCCTGGAACAGTACAATGTTAAAGGTCAGCTTCTCGATAACATACGAGCCATCTATGCCAAGAGCAAGAGTGCAGTTCACACTCCCAGTGGACTATCCAGATGTCTTTCAGTGATTTCAGGAGTTAGGCAAGGCTGCGTACTATCACCCCTACTTTTTATCATCGATATGCATAGGATCACCAGAGAGGCAAATCCTGACCCAGAGGCGCTAAACGAGCTGTTATTCACAGATGATCAGGTCATGCTAGTCAGCAAAGAATTACAACTTCAAGATCATACTGTACGGACTGACTTAAAATGTGCTGCAAGACCTACGACATGAAAATTAGTACATACAAGACTGAGACCATGTCAGTTGGCAGAACACCAGGAAAGCTGGAAATAAAGATCAACGGAGTACAACTGAAACAAGCAACTGAATTTAAATACCTAGTCAGTCTCTTTACTGAAAATGGGAGATTAGATAGAGAAATAGAAACACGGTGCCAAAAGGCAAACACTGTCAGTCGCCAACTCGCTCCTCTCCTGCAACACCCTAATATCCCTATGATCACAAAATGACAACTGATAAATACTATTTTCATCCTGACACTCACATACCAGTGCCAGACATGGATATTAACAAAATCACTGGAAAGAAAACTAACAACATGCGAAATGAAGTGTCTGAGAAAAGCTGCAAATGTGACAAGATGGGACAAAGTCAGAAATGAGGTGATCAGAAGGATTGTTGGGACTACACACATCCTGCACCATATTGAAAAGAAAAGGATCCAGTGGTTTGACCATCTTATCAGGATGCCAACCAATCAGCCAGCTGCCTGTGCCTACAATTCCAGATACTCTGGGGAAGATTGAGAAGGAGATGGATTGATGGGGTAAAAGAGACACTATTACCCCTTTTCCACCAAATCAGTTCCAGGGCTGGTTTGGGGCCAGTGCTGGTGCTGGTTCACAACTTGTTCAACTTGCGAGCCAGCTGAGAACCAGTTTGCTTTTCCATAGCTCGCGGTGCTAAGGGAAGCCACGTCATTACGTCGCTGTATACATCAGTTATGTCGCTGTATACGTCAGTTATGTCGCTACGTTTGCATAAACCTTGGCGTGAATATCGAAGCAAAAACAACATGGAAGAAGCAGCAGCAGCAACAACAACAACAATAATAATGGATGACTTCGCGTTTGCATAGCTGCTGCTTCTTGTCGCTTAAAAATGGTGATTTTTCACGATCTTGTTATTGTTGTTGGTCTTAACAACTCCGCCCCCCCGCTGACATAAGTGGTTCTTTCCTCTGGCCCAGCAGAGAGTTGGTGCTAGCCTGGAACCATTTTTTCTGGCCCCAGAGCCAGTTCTTTGTCACTGGAAGCAGAAAACCCGGTTCCAAACTAAGCACTGGCCCCGAACCAGCCCTGGAACTGCTTTGGTGGAAAAGGGGCATATGAGGCCATGGCATGTCAAACTCCAAGCCTCTTGCCTTGCCACAAAAAAGGTTACATCTCCCCGCCACACCTCAGAGTAGAAGCGGATGGAAAAAGTAAAGTAAGTAAGTAAGCTCTGCGAACATTGCCTTTTATGGAGTTTTGCGAGCGTTATGAATGCAAATCATCATGAGTTGGCCTAGTGGTCAGTGTGTTCACGTCCCAACCAGGAGATCATGCGTTCTACTCACAGTTGGGTCTCATCTCATCTCATTATCTCTAGCCGCTTTATCCTTCTACAGGGTCGCAGGCAAGCTGGAGCCTATCCCAGCTGACTACGGGCGAAAGGCGGGGTACACCCTGGACAAGTCGCCAGGTCATCACAGGGCTGACACATAGACACAGACAACCATTCACACTCACATTCACACCTACGGTCAATTTAGAGTCACCAGTTAACCTAACCTGCATGTCTTTGGACTGTGGGGGAAACTGGAGCACCCGGAGGAAACCCACGTGGACACGGGGAGAACATGCAAACTCCACACAGAAAGGCCCTCGCCGGCCACGGGGCTCGAACCCGGACCTTCTTGCTGTGAGGCAACAGCGCTAACCACTACACCACCGTGCCGCCCCCACAGTTGGGTCATACCAAACAAAGACTATCATAACAAGAAGACAGAGTCATCTATATCCCCCAACCTACATACCAAGTTTCAAGATATTATTTGTCACATTTTTTAAGTTCTGCTGCAAGAAACCAATCCTACCTCTTTACATTGACCTCAGCAGCCCATGGCATAAACCCACTGGACCTTTGGTCCTGGTGATAGAGCCCTGCACTCCCGCGGGAGTCCCGCGGGACTCGCCACAAAGCAGTGCGGCACAGGACAAATTTTGAAAGCTCATTGCGAGTGTGACCGGAAGTGCACATATGCAGGCGCGGGCGGGAGCAGTGATAAGCTGCAGTCCCGCTAACTAAAAATGTGTTTTAAACAGGTTACACAGTGACGGTAGGCTTGACTCAATGCTATCCCAGAAATCCTTCCTGTAATATGCAAATTTGGCTGTCCAATCAGAGGCGGCCAAATTTGCATATTACAGGAAGGATTTCTGGGATAGCATTGAGTCAAGCCTACCATCATTGTGTAACCTGTCTCTCTGATTAGAGTTGTAGACTAACTCAAGCAGTAAATCACTTCATGGTTCTCTTGCTAGCTCTGCTTTGCAATAAAAAAAAAAAAAAAAAAAAACACCATTGGTACAAAGCAAGCCCATTCACTTTTTTTATGCTGATCAGAGAATTACAATGGTTTCTCATGTGACAAAAATGTGCGATTCACAATTAAATATTTTAATTGCTTGACAGCACTAATTATTATTAGTAGAGACACTACATGCTGAATTCAGAAACAAGGTAAATAATAACGAATGTGAGCTGTAGATATTTATGCTCAAATCCACTCAAAGTAGGGGGTGGGGCACCATCACGCTGTGTCAAGACAAGAACTTTCCTGAGAAATAACGCGAACGTCTGCATCATGCGGGATTTGCGGGCGGGAGCGGGACAAAATATGGCAGGCGCAGGCGGGAGCGGGACTGAAAATCATAATTCTTTGTGGGCGCGGGCGGGAGTGGGACTGAAAAATCATAATTCTTTGCGGGCGCGGGCGGGAGTGGGACTGCACAATGCGGGCACGGGCGGGAGCGGGACTGAAAAATCTGACCTGCGCAGACCTCTACCTGGTGAGATAAAAATTCTCACATCATCGCATCAAAAGGCACATATACATTACTTAATCAACACATATACCAACCTTCAAGACCATTCCACTCATAGTTTTCAAGTTCTGCTCCGGGAACAAAACCTACCCTTAAGACTAACCTGAGAGACTAAGCCTGAAATTGTTTCCATGGAAACATGAAAAATTAAAATTTCTCAATTTTTTTTTTAGGATGAAAAGGCATATCTACATCAGCTTGTTGATATGTATACCAAGTTTCAAGTCTGTATCATGAATAGTTTTGGATATATGCTCTGGAAATTAACATTGCTCTTAGAAACTAAGACAAAATCTATTTTTTATGTAAATGTTTGAAAAATACTTTTAAAAAAATCACAAATGGCAAAAGGCACCAGTTCACATGTTGCTTGATATGTATACAAAGTTTCATGAAGATATCTTCAGTAGTTTTACAGATATGGCCTGGAAATGAAAATGTGACCTGACGGACAGACAGCCGGATGGATGGACGAAACCTGTTTCTATGTCTTTTATATATATATATATATATATAAAATAATGACACAACTTCTTGTGGAACTTTCCAAATATTTTACAGGATGAATGTGTTCAGGTAGGAAGACTGAATGAATGACACAAGAATGTACATTTTTCATGACTGATAATGGATAAGTCATGCAAAACTATGCTTCAAGCCTCCGATATTAACTTCAGTATCTTCAGTAGTTTTAAAGATCTCATCTCATCTCATTATCTCTAGCCGCTTTATCCTGTTCTACAGGATACAGGCAAGCTGGAGCCTATCCCCAGCTGACTACAAGCGAAAGGCAGGGTACAGCCTCGACAAGTCACCAGGTCATCACAGGGCTGACACATAGGCCAAGTTTACATTAGACCGTATCTGTCTCGTTTTCTTCGCGGATGCACTGTCCGTTTACATTAAACCGCCTGGAAACGCCGGGAAACGGGAATCCGCCAGCGTCCACGTATTCAATCCAGATCGTGTCAGCTCCGGTGCTGTGTAAACATTGAGATATGCGAATACGCTGTGCTGAGCTCTAGCTGGCGTCGTCATTGGACAACGTCACTGTGACATCCACCTTCCTGATTCGCTGGCGTTGGTCATGTGACGCGACTGCTGAAAAACGGCGCGGACTTCCGCCTTGTATCACCTTTCATTAAAGAGTATAAAAGTATGAAAATACTGATGCAAATACTGCCCATTGTGTAGTTATGATTGTCTTTAGACTTGCCATCCTTCCACTTGCAAGTGGTAAGTGATATGCGCTGGGATCACACACACAGCGGCTCAGTCCCGAATCACAGCTTTGCACTTCACTCGCGTGCTCTGTGAGCTGCGCAAGGCCGGAGTGCGCACCCTCCAGAGGGCACTCGCTGTTCAGGGCGGAGTGATTTGGAGCGCAGGATGCCTGCGGAGCTGAGCATATCCGTGTATTGGTGTTGCTGTGTGCACACTAATCGTTTTTAAAACGTTAATCTGATACGGTCTAATGTAAACATGGGCTTAGACACAGACAACCATTCACACCTACAGTCAATTTAGAGTCACCAGTTAACCTAACCTGCATGTCTTTGGACTGTGGGGGAAACCGGAGCAAACCCACACGGACAGAACATGCAAACTCCACACAGAAAGGGCCTCGCCGGTCACGGGGCTCGAACCCGGACCTTCTTGCTGTGAGGCGACAGCGCTAACCACTACACCACCGTGCCACTGCAAGTTTCAAAGCCGTATCATGAACTGTTTTGGATATATGCTCCGGAAACGAACATTGCTTTTAGAAACTAAGTGAAAATCTATTTTTTATGTAAAAATTTGAAAAATCCTTTTTTTTTTAAAGTCCAAAACAGCAAAAGGCACCAGTTCACATGTTGCTTGATATGAATAGAAAGTTTCATAAAGATATCTTCAGTAGTTTTACAGATATGGCCTGGAAACGAAAATGTGACCGGAGAGCCCGACGGATCCCATTTCTACAGTATATCCCCCACCAAACTTCCTTTGGGCGGGGGATAAAAATGGTACCTGCTGCCATCTGGTGAGGTACGTCACAATACAGATGTGAGTAGGGAGTCAAACTCTCACTTTTACTAAAGGACCAGCCCCCCACTGTAACCCTAGGTATCTAATAGGCGAGAGGCCGAGGGCTATAGAAATGGAGACTGGCGCTGCCCGATGTGCTTTGTGGCATGGGAAGGACTTCGATAAACGTAAATCAGCAGTGCTGTGAAGTTGCTTAGTACTGTATTTGGGGCCTGACTAGCAGAAAATCAGCATTACAGGACTTTTATAAATCTGTTGGGAATTTTAGTGTGGTTTGGTTTATGATAACATTTACACACACACTTATGAAACAACTGATAAATGAAGCCAAATGTTAGAACTTTATGCATGTGTTTGTGTGTGTGTATGTGTGAAGCAAGACATGGCAGTTTTATAAAGCAGGTTCGTATTCATCGAACAAAAATGAGTCAATAATAATGATAATATATTTTTTTTTAAATTCACAAACTCACTGAACACTTGTATAATGGTGGGGGGAAATCTTTGCAAGTTGCTGAATTTTCTGAATATGACATGGAAGACGGCTGGAAAAAACAATGGTGCAAAAGAATGAGCTTCTGAATTATAGTGGCAGGTGACAGTTCACTCACAGAGCTGTTCCAGTCTAATCACACACAGAAAATAGTGTTCATCACTTTGAAGCATCACTTCAATTTGGGGGTTTAACCCCTCTGGTCAGGTGATGATTATTTATGAAAAGCTGGTGTAATTTTGCTCAAAAGTCTCACATTCTGCATGATCACAAAGGCACATGGAGTGGATTTCACATCACTCCCAATCTGATATTGATCTGCAGCTGATAGGGTCACTGCACTACTGAAAAGATGTGCATCATCCACCTGCCAAAATCTACACACCCTGTAATGCATGGACACACACACACACACACACACCCTTAATCTGTGCAATTATGCTATTTAATTTATCTTGAATGTGATATTGTGGATCAAACCACACTATGATCAAAGATGTCAAATTTAACAAGCATTAAAAAAAATCAGTAAGATCGCTCATAGAAACAAGTGTTACAGAGAAAGCAGATAGATAAATAAATAAATAACTTCTGCACTGCATCTGAGCAAGTGAAGACATCTTAAAAGGAAAGGAAATCTCATTTCATTCTCTCTAGCCGGTTTATCCTGTTCTACAGGGTTGCAGGCAAGCTGGAGCCTATCCCATCTGACTATGGGTGAAAGGCGGGGTACACCCTGGACAAGTCGCCAGGTCATCACAGGGCTGACACATAGACACAGACAACCATTCACACTCACATCTACAGTCAATTTAGAGTCACCAGTTAACCTAACCTGCATGTCTTTGGGGGAAACTGGAGCACCCGGAGGAAACCCACGCGGACAACATGCAAACTCCACACAGAAAGGCCCTCACCGGCCACGGGGCTCGAACCCAGACCTTCTTGCTGTGAGGCGACAGTGCTAACCACTACACCACCGTGCTGCCCAGGAAAGGAAATCTCATCTCATCTCATTATCTCTAGCCGCTTTGTCCTTCTACAGGGTCGCGGGCAAGCTGGAGCCTATCCCAGCTGACTATGGGCGAAAGGCGGGGTACACCCTGGACAAGTCGCCAGGTCATCACAGGGCTGACACATAGACACAGACAACCATTCACACTCACATTCACACCTACGGTCAATTTAGAGTCACCAGTTAACCTAACCTGCATGTCTTTGGACTGTGGGGGAAATTATGACCAAAGAGTTCCATCTCTACTTCATCAGTTCACAGCACTTCTATATCTGAAGTTAATTTTTGTGATGAGGTCACAGGTAAGACTTCCTTCTGATGACTCTTCCATGCAGATCATGTTTGTGCAGAGTGGAACAGTGCACTACCACTCCTGTGTCAGCTAGACCAGAGAAGGTTGAGGTGAAGCGAGATGCCCTTGTTTGATTTTTGGAAGGCAGTAGGGGGGATTGATCCCCCTTTATACAGATCAGAATGACCCAGAGCTCCAGTCTAGTCAATGAGGAGGTCCTTTTGTAACGAAAGGAGACAAGCCTATTTGCAGTGTCTTGCAAAAGTATTCATCCCCCTTGGTGTTTGTCCTGTTTTGTTGCATTACAAGCTGGAATTAAAATGGATTTTTGGGGGGTTAGCACCATTTGATTTACACAACATGCCTACAACTTTAAAGGTGCAAATTGTTGTTTTATTGTGACACAAACAATAATTAAAATGAAAAAAAAAAAACAGAAATCTGGAGTGTGCATAGGTATTCACCCCCTTCCATATAAAACCCCTAAGAGCTGGTCCAACAATTCACTTCATAAGTCACATAAATAGTTGATTAAGATCCACCTGTGTGCAGTCAAAGTGTCACATGATCTGTCACATAATGTCTGTATAAATCAACCTGTTCTGGAAGGACCCTGACTCTGCAACACTACTAAGCAAGCAACATGAAAACCAAGGAGCCTCCAAACAGGTCAGAGACAAAGTTGTGGAGAAGTATAGATCAGGGTTGGGTTATAAAAAATATCCCAAACTTTGAATATCCCAGGGAGCACCATTAAATCCATTATAGCAAAATGGAAAGAATATGGCACCACTACAAACCTGACAAGAGAAGGACTCGCCCACCAAAACTCACAGACCAGGCAAGGAGGGCATTAATCAGAGATGCATCAAAAACACCAAAGTTTACATTGAAGCAGTTGCAAAGATCCACAACAGAGATGGGAGTATCTGTCCATAGGACCATTTTAAGCCATACAGTCCACAAAGTGAGGCTTTATGGAAGAGCAGTCAGAAAAAAGTCCCAACAGCATGTCGCAGACTCCCCAAACATATGGAAGAAGATTCTGTGGTCAAATGAGACTAAAATTGATATTTTTGGCCATCAGGGGAAATGCCTTGCATGGCGCAAACCCAACACCCTGAGAACACCAATCCTACAGTGAAGATCCAAGATGGCGCCGCAGACGGCTGCCACGGGACTTTGTTCTCTCGTACTTACTATGAAAGCTAAGTCGAACTGGAGTCAAATTCCTCGTGTGTGTAACATACCTGGCAATAAAGTGCTTCTGATTCTGATTCTGAAGTGTGGTGGTGGCAGCATCATGCTGTGGGGATATTTTTCATCTGCAGGGATAGGAAAGCTGGTCAGGACTGAAGGAAAGATGGATGACACTAAATACAGGTCAATTCTGGAGGAAAACCTGTTTGAGTCAGCCAGAGGTTTGAGACTGGGAGGAAGGTTCACGTTCCAGCAGGAGAATGACCCTAAACATACTGCTAAAGCTACACTGGAGTGGTTTCAAAGGAAAAAAAATTAAATGTCTTGGAATGGCCTAGTCAAAGCCCAGACCTCGATTCAATTGAGAATCTGTGGCATAACTTGAAGATTGCTGTACACCAACGCAACCCATCTAACTCGAAGGAGTTGGAGCAATTTTGCCTTGAGGAATGGGCAAAAATCCCAGTGGCTAGATGTGCTAAGCTAATAGAAACATACCCCAAGAGACTTGCAGCTGTAATTGCAGCAAACGGTGGCTCTACGAAGTATTGACTTTGGGCGGTGAATACCTATGCACACTCCAGATTTCTGTTTTTTTTCCCATCTTAATTATTGTTTTTTGC
The DNA here is from genome assembly GCF_027579695.1 of Neoarius graeffei. NCBI lineage: Eukaryota > Metazoa > Chordata > Actinopteri > Siluriformes > Ariidae > Neoarius > Neoarius graeffei. Next base: position 94,000,400 of record NC_083573.1, read on the forward strand.
ACAATAAAACAATTTGCGCCTTTAAAGTGGTAGGCACGTTGTGTAAATCAAATGGTGGTAACCCCCCAAAAATCCATTTTAATTCCTGCTTATAATGCAACAAAACAGGACAAATGCCAAGGAGGATGAATACTTTTGCAAGACACTGGATGAGACTGGAACTGTTCTACTTTTGCTCCTATAGAGATGAATTATTTTGCTCTATCTTGGTATATTCCAAGACCTTTGGTTAAACCTTCTTGCAGGTCCTAAGTGACATTTGATGGTTTTGCTTTGCCTTTCCACCCAGTATCCAGGCAGTCCGATCTGAGAGTTGTATTGGTCTTTCAGGTTTCATCTGGGCTTCCATAATTTGTCACACATTTTGTAATGACATTTTGGACAGAAGGGATTTCATATCCTTGTATAAGCTTTCTCTGCTTCTTAAATGTGTACTTACTTTCCACATGTATCTTAACCCTTTGCCAATAACCTCAAATGTATCTAGTAAAGTGAGACTAGTTGTTACAGTATTAACTAGAAGGCCACTCAGTAGAGTGTTTACCTCCACCAAGCCACATATCTGGATTTCCTTCAAAATCTCATCAGTTGGTTCTTGGCCTGTGGCTCACCTTTCCAAAATTTCATCCAAGTCCATTCACTACTTTTTGAATTACATTGGGAACAGCCAAACAAACAGAGGCGAAAACATTACCTCCTCCAACATAGTTGGCAGAGGTGATTAATGACCAGCTTAGGGTTACGGTGGGTTTCCTTTCCTTTTCCCCTTCCTTATTACATATTCCTTATTATTATTATCCATAGAGGACACTTATTTGATGGAATAAAAGCATGTTCTATTCACTTCTAGCAGGTTTCATTCATTTGGTTTGATAGCGTGCAATATTGTTAGCGTATCGCTTATCCTACATGTATTACATCACTCTACCCAGTGGAGAATGAGTGTTGAATATAGTTTACGATATTGCATGGTTGTCAAGATGACATGATGTCACATGTCGGAGACGTAAAACTTCCGTGCTAGCGAGCAACTGTGACAATTTGTAAATAAACATGGCCGCCAGGTTTGCTTTGTTAAATACGGAAGATTTTGAGAGAATTTTGAAAAAGAAAGATGCATTGAGCACCCAAAAGGAATGTATAATAATAATAATAATAATAATAATATTGGCTGGCTTTTTTCGTGATATATCAGATATATGCCATTCAGCTACTCGTCTTTGACTTGTTCAGTATCATGCTAGCTGAATGGAATATATCTGATATACCATTCAATGCCAGCCAATATCATTTAATTATTTCATTTGTTTTATTTTATTATGTAAATGTTATTTAATGCAGTTTAACTTGCTTGATTGTTGATGCATATCCCTGTATCACATGTCCTATGTGTACCAGTCAAAAGTACCAGTACTGTACTGGTACAGTAAAAGTACAGTACCAGTCAAAAGTTTGTACACCCCTACTCTACTCATTCATAGGTTTTTCTGTATTTTGCATTTTCTACATTGTAGAAGTGCAGCACGGTGGTGTAGTGGTTAGCGCTGTCGCCTCACAGCAAGAAGGTCTGGGTTCGAGCCCCGTGGCCGGCGAGGGCCTTTCTGTGCGGAGTTTGCATGTTGTCCGCATGGGTTTCCTCCGGGTGCTCCGGTTTCCCCCACAGTCCAAAAGGAATGTATAATAATATTGGCTGGCTTTTTTCGTGGTATATCAGATATATACCATTCAGCTACTCGTCTTCGACTTGTTCAGTATCATGCTAGCTGAATGGAATATATCTGATATACCATTCAATGCCAGCCAATATCATTTAATTATTTTATTTGTTTTATTTTATTATGTAAATGTTATTTAATGCAGTTTAACTTGCTTGATTGTTGATGCATATCCCTGTATCACATGTCCTATGTGTACCAGTCAAAAGTACCAGTACTGTACTGGTACAGTAAAAGTACAGTACCAGTCAAAAGTTTGTACACCCCTACTCTACTCATTCATAGGTTTTTCTGTATTTTGCATTTTCTACATTGTAGAAGTGCAGCACAGTGGTGTAGTGGTTAGCGCTGTCACCTCACAGCAAGAAGGTTCTGGGTTTGAGCCCAGTGGCCAACGAGGGCCTTTCTGTGTGGAGTTTGCATGTTCTCCCCATGTCTGTGTGGGTTTCCTCTGAGTGCTCCGGTTTCCCCCACAGTCCAAAGACATGCAGTTAGGCTAATCAGTGGCTCTAAATTAACTGTCGGTATGAGTGTGAATGGTTGTTTGTTTCTATGTGTCAGCCATGCAATGGTCTGTTGACTTGTCCAGGGTGTACCTCGCCTCTCAAACATAGTCAGCTGGGATAGGCTCCTGCGACCCTGCATGGGATAAGCAGTTGCGGATAATGGATGAATACATTGTAGAACAATACTGAAGACATCAAAACTATGAAATAACATATAGAATTATATGGCAAACAAAAAGCGTGTCTTTTTAAAACCCAAAACGTTTCATATTTTAGATTCTTCACAGTCGCCAGCATTTACCTTGATGACACTTTGCACACTATTGGCATTATCTTAACCAGCTTCATGAGGGAGTCACCTGGAACACTTTTCAATTAACAGCTGTGTTTCATCAAAAGTTAATTACTGGACGAGTTTCTTGCCTTCTTAATGCGTTTAAACACCACAACTGTAGTAATCCATACAGTATTATGTCAAGAACCGAACAACTAAGTAAAGAGAAATGATATCCATCATTACTTTAAGACCTGAAGAAGTGTCTTTTAATTAATAAAACGAAAGATAAAACGTTGAATGAGCGGCACGGTGGTGTAGTGGTTAGCGCTGTCGCCTCACAGCAAGAAGGTCCGGGTTCGAGCCCCATGGCCGGCGAGGGCCTTTCTGTGTGGAGTTTGCATGTTCTCCCCGTGTCCGCGTGGGTTTCATCCGGGTGCTCTGGTTTCTCCCACAGTCCAAAGACATGCCGGTTAGGTTAATTGGTGGCTTTAAATTGACCGTGAGTGTGAATGGTTGTGTCTACGCCTGTGATGACCTGGCGACTTGTCCAGGGTGTACCCCGCCTTTCGCCCATAGTCAGCTGGGATAGGCTCCAGCTTGCCTGCAACCCTGTAGAACAGGATAAAGCGGCTAGAGATAATGAGATGAGATGAGAAAACGTTGAATTAGAAGGCGTGTCCAAACTTTTGACTGGTACTGTCCATCCATACAGTGTAGGCAAATATAAGCTGACTCTTAATATCATGTTCCTCTTCTTAACCTGAGTTCCCACTTGTACTTTTCCATGTTTTTGTTTTATTTTAATGGAATGTTTTTGTGTCTAGTCAAACCTACACATCTAATGTTTCCTTTATCCTGTCAATGATTTATTCAGAAGGCCTGATAAATGTATTTCGATCCGATGACCTGACGATTTCGCCAGCTAGCGTCAAAACATTTTGACTTTAAATGCTTACAGCTTTGTAACTGTAGCAGATTTCCCATATTCATACACACGTGCATGGTTTTATAATGTTCGTGTTGATGTTTACGAGGGAGAGTTGAATTTTCGGACGCGAGCAGCTCTTTTGGGAAATCATCCACAACACCTCTGTAATCTAGAACACACTGATTGGCGTTTACTTACCCTTTCCACTGCATCCTTACCTCTTCTCACAGCTGGGGAGCACCTATTCACTGCTTTTATTTTCCATATGAAAAAAAAAAGAACGATATGAGAATCATGATGGCCTGCGCATAAACAATACACTGAAAGCAAATGATAGAAACAAACGACTGGCTCGTTCAGATTGTACCACGCTTGCTCATCCACATCAATTCGAGGCATGTGGCAAACAAATGAAGGGAGCATTTTTTTTTGTTAAAGAGAAGAGGAACTCTCGTCCCCTCTTCCTCTCTCTCTCTCTCTCTCTCTCTCTCGCTCTCCCCTCACTCTAAGATATATCTCCAGTTATAAAAGTTGCAAGCTGCAGTTCAGGTGGAAAAAATGTGGTTTTTTTTTTGGTGTAAAAGATGTATTCAATAAATAGCGAGGCCTGCATGGGGCCAGCCCAAGTGTGCATGAAACGGCAGTTTGAAGATTGGAATAATGGAACGAGAGATGAGATGGAGCATGAGTGTACATTAAGCAGTGGAGCTGCACAGCCGTGACAGCCAGCCCTCAGCTGGGAGTACAACCATTAACTATCTTCGCATTCTTTCAATTTCAAATAACGGCCTGTATCGTCATCAGGGCGTGTTTTCTTTTTTCTTCCTTTCTTTCTTTCTTTTTTTACCCCAGGAATGTATTTCACTTTGTGTCGGTGTGTTGGTGTGAATATCGTGTCGCGGCGAAGTTCTCCGATGGCACCATGCTGCTCAGGGTTATTCAGAGGGTCATGTTTCGTGGGTTCTGTTACTGTCTGCTCAAGCATGCACCAGTTGTTGTCACAGGCAACTCAATAAGACGAGTCCTATGAGATATCATCCACCCATCAGCAACAATCAGCTTTTCAATTACGCCTGTCGAATGGTTCCAGTCTATGGAGATTTCCCAAAAGAGCTTCTTGTAGCCTGAAACTCAACGTTCTCTATCAAACATCAATGTAAAGACGTACACATGAGAACAGTTTGATTTTTCTCACATTACAGATGTTTAGGAATACAGACAATCTACAGTGTCAAGCATGTAGCATCTGTATTGAAAGACACCCGTGATACAGAAATGGTCATGTGACAGCTACCAATAATAATAAAAGCCAATAATATTATTATTATTATTATCATACAGATGCATTCCTTCCAGGTGTTCAACATGTCTTTCTCTTTCAAAATTCTCTTGAAAGCTTTCATATTTAACAAAGCAAACCTGGTGGCCATGTTTGTTTACAAATTGTCCCAGTCGCTCACTAGCGCCGAAGTTTTATGTCTCCGGCATGTGACATCATGTTGTCTTGACAACCATGCAATATCATAAGCCATATTCAATGCTCATTCTCCACTGGGTAGAGTGACATAATACATGTAGGATAAGTGATATGCTAACAATATTGCATGCTATCAAACCAAATGACTGAAACCTGCTAGAAGGGAATAGAACACGTTTTAATTACATGGAAAAGTGTCCTGTATGGATAATAGAGTCAAGATTCAAAGATTCTTTATTGTCAGTTCACTATATATCCAGGACATATAGAAGAATCGAAATGCCGTTTCTTTCTCGCCTTACTTGTAAAAAACAGACAAAAATTACAAACACACAAAAGAAAAAAATAAGAAAACAATATACAAATATTTATAAATATAGATAATATAGATACAAAATACACTAAAATCAAACAATGTACAAAATAGCAGCAGTGCAATACAGTACAATAACAAAGAAGGTGTGAGACATATTGGATGACTTATCCTTTCCACTTGCAGTGTTTTGACTTAAGAAAAATAGCATACAGTGGATATAAAAAGTTTACACACCCCGTCAAAATGATCGTTTTTTCTGATGTAAAAAAAAAATGAAAAAAAAATCCAACCTTTAATTGAAATAAATGTGTTCAGAGAAAAACAAATCCATCATCAAGTAATACATTTTCAACAAAAGCACATGTTCCACTCTTATTGGCACCCCTACTTGTAATACTTTATACACTCTCACTTTGCCAGTAAAACAGCACTGTGTCTTCTCCTAGAACTGGGGTTTTCAAAGTGTGGGAGAGTCAGCCCCCCCTCGGAGAGCAAATAAACAACAGCGCCCCCCCCTTACAATTTTTGTTGTTGCTATGGACCCTTTTCACGTGACGTCACGACAAACGCGGCCGCCATTTTGGACATGTACTACCAGTAGTTTACCACAGCCAGCAGTGAGGAACGGCAGCAAAGAAAGTGTTTATTTTCAGCAAGACTTCCATCATGCCACTATATTGTTGTGCACCTGGATGTAGTAACCATCAACAAACAAGGCAAGGGTTATCATTTTATCGGATCCCAACAGAGAAGATGGATAGCGGCCATTAACAGATTGGCAGCCCTCGGCATACCAGCGCTTGTGTAGTGACCACTTTGTTGGAGGTAAGACGAATAAAATTAGCCAGAAAAGGCATTACATTGCTGTTAACATTCTGTGGCGGCGAGTGTGTAACCAAATAGATTAAAATAACCCATTGTAACCGCTTTGTTCTTCTGTAGTAGCTATTGTTGACTAGTTAATGTCAACAACATCATAGTTGGTATGTTACTGTAGCAATGTTTACGTTCAGTCATTTGGATGACTGTTAAAACCTTTCAGTCTCAAGTTTTTCCTTTACTGTATTTACTAGTTTACTGTAATTATGATCCGGCAGCTATTTACACCGGATCCAGTATAAATAGCTGCCGGAGCCAACGTCTGAGAATTAAGCAGCGCGCTCTGGCTTGCTCCCGGAGTGCTCCGGCCGAGGTTCCGGAGCTCGCTCCGGCTTGCTCGCCCTCAAATTAAGCGGCTTGCTCCGGAGCAAGCCGGAGAGCGCTGCTTAATTTGAGGGCAAGCAAGCCAGACCGCGCTGCTTAATTTGAGGGCGAGCAAGCTGGAGCGAGCTCCGGAACCTCGGCCGGAGCACTCCGGGAGCAAGCCGGAGCGCGCTGCTTAATTTGAGGGCGAGCAAGCCAGAGCGCGCTGCTTAATTCTCGGACGTTGGCTCCAGCAGCTATTTACACTGGATCCGGTGTAAATAGCTGCCAGATCATAATTACAGTAAACTAGTAAATCCAGTAAAGCCGGAGCGCGCTCTGGAACCTCGGCCGGAGCACTCCTGGAGCAAGCCAGAGCGCGCTCCGGAACCTCGGCCGGAGCACTCCGGGAGCAAGCCGGAGCGCGCTCCGGAACCTCGGCCGGAGCACTCCGGGAGCAAGCCGGAGCGCGCTCCGGAACCTCGGACGTTTGCGTGTATGTGTATGGCGATGGGTTTTTAACGACATAGGTATACAGATCATGTGGGCCGAAGTCAGGTAAAGACGAGGGCTTCGTGTACTTCCGTACGTCAGTGAACAATCCTGGTGGAAGCAGGTAAACGTCGTTCTCTAAGCCTGCTAACCTCAATTTTTGCAAATATCTCCCTCTGCTCGCCCTGTAAATGCCCTACGTCGCTGGATAGTGAAGGTGTTTTCTGTATCTCACTCCTTTTTCTTTTATGTTTTTTGTTTGTCACCTTCCTCGCATTCAAACTGATTCGAGTCGAAGTCCACTACATGTCCAAAATGGCGGTCGCGTTTACGAAGGTCACGTGACTGAAAAGGGTCTATACTTAATGTTCCATTCGTATTTTTAAAAAATGGTTGTTGTACACATTTTTATTTTTTTCTTTTTCACATTTTAAACATCTGTGCTTTTTAAAACATCTTGTTTTACACATTTTAAACATCTCATAGCATCGTTAGCTAGCACCTCTTGGCAGACAACACACTGTGGCAGTGGAGCATCTTCAGATCCAGTCCATGAAAATCCAAACTTTAAATAATCGTGGTCATACTTCCTTCTTTTTTCAGTCCCCCAGGATTCCGCGGGCCTTTTTTGTGATTGTTGCGGGCTAAAATGTCTGATGTTGCGGGGGTTTCCAAAAAATTGTGATGAAAGTTGCGGTGTTTTTTAGGTTTTTGTTGCGATTACATTGTGGCACCAGGACACCTTAGGTCGGAGGTCGATGATCGACTTTGTAGTCGTGTCATCTGATCTCCGACCCTATGTCTTGGACACTCGGGTGAAGAGAGGGGCTGAGCTGTCAACTGATCACCACCTGGTGGTGAGTTGGATCCGCTGGCGGAGGAGGAAGCTGGACAGACCTGGCAGGCCCAAACGTATGGTGAGGGTCTGCTGGGAACGTCTGGCCGAGCACTCTGTTGGGGAGGTCTTTAACTCCCACCTCCGGGAGAGCTTTTCCCAGCTTCCAAGGGAGGCGGGGGACATTGAGTCTGAGTGGACCATGTTCTCTACCTCCATTGTGGACGCAGCTGTTCGGAGCTGTGGCCGCAAGGTCTCCGGTGCCTGTCGTGGCGGCAATCCCCGAACCCGGTGGTGGACACCGGAAGTAAGGGATGCCGTCAAGCTGAAGAAGGAGTCCTATCGGGCCATGTTGACCTCCGGGACTCCTGAGGCAGCCGACGGGTATCGGCAGGCCAGGCGTGCTGCAGCTCGGGCAGTTGCGGAGGCAAAAACTCGGAACTGGGAGGAGTTCGGGGAGGCCATGGAGAAGGACTATCGGTCGGCCTCGAAGAAATTCTGGCAAACCGTCCGGCGCCTCAGGAGGGGGAAGCAGTACTCTGCCAACACTGTTTACAGTGCGGGTGGGGAGCTGTTGACCTCGACTGGGGACATTGTCGGGCGGTGGAAGGAATACTTTGAGGATCTCCTCAATCCCACCGTCATGTCTTCCACTGAGGAGACTGAGGCTGATGACTCAGAGGTGGACTCGTCCATTACCCAAGCCGAAGTCACTGAGGTGGTTTGCAAGCTCCTCGGTGGCAAGGCACCGGGGGTGGATGAGATCCGCCCTGAGTATCTCAAGTCTCTGGATGTTGTGGGGCTGTCTTGGTTGACACGCCTCTGCAACATCGCGTGGCGGTCGGGGACAGTGCCTCTGGAGTGGCAGACTGGGGTGGTGGTCCCTCTTTTTAAGAAAGGGGACCGGAGAGTGTGCTCCAATTATAGGGGAATCACACTTCTCAGCCTCCCAGGGAAAGTTTACTCCAGGGTATTGGAGAGGAGAATTCGACCAATAGTCGAACCTCGGATCCAGGAGGAACAATGCGGTTTTCGTCCTGGTCGCGGAACACTGGACCAGCTCTATACCCTTCATAGGGTGCTCGAGGGTTCATGGGAGTTTGCCCAACCAGTCCACATGTGCTTTGTGGATCTGGAGAAGGCATTCGACCGTGTCCCCCGTGGTATTCTGTGGGGGGTGCTTCGGGAGTATGGGGTTCGGGGCTCTTTGCTAAGGGCTGTCCGGTCCCTGTACGAACGGAGCAGGAGTCTGGTTCGCATTGCCGGCAGTAAGTCAGACCTGTTCCCAGTGCATGTTGGACTCCGGCAGGGCTGCCCTTTGTCACCGGTTCTGTTCATAATTTTTATGGACAGAATTTCTAGGCGCAGCCAGGGGCCGGAAGGAATCCTGTTTGGGAACCACAGGATTTCATCTCTGCTTTTTGCGGATGATGTTGTCCTGTTGGCTTCTTCAAACCAGGACCTTCAGCATGCACTGGGGTGGTTTGCAGTCGAGTGTGAAGCGGCTGGGATGAGAATCAGCACCTCCAAGTCCGAGGCCATGGTTCTCGACCGGAAAAGGGTGGCTTGCCCTCTCCAGGTTGGTGGAGAAGTCCTGCCTCAAGTGGAGGAGTTTAAGTATCTCGGGATCTTGTTCACGAGTGAGGGAAGGATGGAGCGTGAGATCGACAGGCGGATCGGTGCAGCCTCCGCAGTGATGCGGTCGCTTTACCGGTCCGTCGTGGTGAAGAAGGAGCTGAGCCAAAAGGCGAAGCTCTCAATTTACCGGTCGATCTACGTTCCAACTCTCACCTATGGTCATGAGCTTTGGGTAATGACAGAAAGAACAAGATCGCGGATACAAGCGGCTGAAATGAGTTTCCTTCGCAGGGTGGCTGGGCGCTCCCTTAGAGATAGGGTGAGAAGCACAGTCACTCGGGAGGAGCTCGGAGTAGAGCCGCTGCTCCTCCACATCGAGAGGAACCAGCTGAGGTGGCTCGGGCATCTTTTTCGGATGCCTCCTGGACGCCTCCCTGGGGAGGTGTTCCAGGCATGTGCCCCCGGGAGGAGGCCCCGGGGAAGACCCAGGACACGCTGGAGGGACTATGTCTCTCGGCTGGCCTGGGAACGCCTCGGTGTTCTTCCCGAGGAGCTGGCCGAGGTGTCTGGGGAAAGGGAAGTTTGGGCTTCCATGCTTAGACTGCTGCCTCCGCGACCCGGTCCTGGATAAGCGGAAGAAGACGAGACATTGCGGGAGGAAGTGAACGTTGCGAGAAATTGTTGTGATTTTCTCTTTTTGTGATTAAAATTGAGTGATATGTTAAATATTAAGTTATTACTGAAAAACTATTGATTAAAAAAACAAAGACACTGAGAAATGGTCCTATAAACATCTTTACCAATATAAAAGATTACCAGGACTACAAAAATGCAGAAAAATAGGCTTTACTTATCCAAATGCGCCTGTTGGTTCAAAAGTTAAAGTGCAGAGAACCTCACAGCACAACATGAAGTTACCTTAAAATATAATATAAATGCCTCAGCTTTCATGTAAGAAAAAAAATATTAATACTAGTACTGTGTGCAGGCAGTCTCTCCTGAAGACTAAATTAAACAATAATTATAAACTAATAAAATAAATGGCTCAGGCTTCATAGAAGAAAAAAAAAATTTGAACAGAATCTCACAGTATGATGCTGAAGCTGCCTAAACAATGGAAAATAAAATACCATTTTGGCAAAAATGTTGGCATCCATTAATTTCTTGTATTAAGTAAAAAAAAATAATGTAAAGTGCACACAGTCCTTCACTGTAAACATAACACACTTTCAGTAACAGAATTTAAGCCTGTATAAACACTGACTCGCACATCATGCAATGTTGCCAGATACTGCTGACGTTTTCCAGCCCAAAATATGTTCAAAACCTGCAAAAATGCACTTGAAACCGCCCAATCTGGCAACACTGAGCTGCTTCTCTTGAACGTATAGAGATCTTGCAGTCACGTGACCGAAAAGTACACAGCCGCCATCTTGTCGGTAAAAAACACCGCTGAATACTGCTGCACTCGTGTACAAAATGGATCAATTTCAACCGACGGACTACACGGCTCATTTTTCTAATGAACAGATAACTAGATATATGTCTAAAATAAATGACCTACAGATGAGTGACCCTTATGGCTTACCGGACGTAGTTTTCATGACCGTGTCAGTGGATATTGAACTGCCAGAGGTGGAATACCCAGATGTGTATAATTACCTCATTAACTTTACAGTTATCTTTAAGAGTTAAGCTTATAAATCTCTGGACAGTTATCTTTACAGAAATTCAGGATTTGTCAGCCGCCCTCAGATGTGGCATCTTGTAAACAAGAAAATAACAATCCTCATTGGACGGGTAAGTCACTTAAGTATTGATACTAGATATATCAGTAGTATCTAGTATAGCACTGACCAGTCAATTAGAGAATAAAATAGAATAAGGTAATTCCAGCTGTAATTCCAAATCGTCTGTCTTGTTTACCATGGATCTGGCGTTGGAGAGGTAGAGGCTTGGCAGTGGAGGTTTGAGTGGCTGTTTTCTGAGCTTAGTCAACAGGCCGGCTCTGCCTGCAGCCTCGCTTTTGCTTCCTCTCCCGACGCCGCCTCCTTCGCCTGCCAGACCCGATAACAATCCACGGAGACCCCGCTGGTCTCACTATCTCGTCCGGAACGTTGTGCATGCGATGGAAATCGCTACAAACCATCATTTTCTGCTGGAAACCAATGTCCAGTAAGTCCATATGGTTGTAGTGGATATTGAAGTCCTGTACAGATGAACAACATGCAAAAATACACACAAAAAACATAAAAAACGTGCACAGGTAGGGAGAGCTTGTAGCCGCAGCTGTTGTAGTAGAATTGCATATAGTAGGGTTTTCCAGAAGAAAAGGTAGAAGTAGAAGCAGAAGTAGAACCAGAATGAAGTAGAAGGCGGAAATATGGCGTTTGACCGACAAGATGGCGTCTGTTGCAATCTGGATCGGCTGTGACATCACATGCAAGATCTCTATACATGGAAGTAAGGCGGAAGGTAGTTTGTCGACGTCACCTCAAGATGATGCCAATGATTGGTCAAATTTGCGGGAAAGTTGCGGTGATTGGATATAATTGCAACACCGCCCTGAATTCACAGGGATTGGTTGAATTTACGTTGAAGTTGCAAATCGCAACATCCTGTAGGCTCTGTTTTTTTGCTTGGCCCAGACTCTGTCTCCTCACTCACTGTAGCTTTAGGTACTAAAAATCGATCCATTTTGTCTCTGGTAAAGGCTAGCTGAAGTTCGCTAAATGTCCGCAATAGTAACTTATTCTGGTTTATTTTTCCTCACATTGCGCCCCCCGAAGAACTCTGGCACCCCCCCCCCCCCGGGGGGGGGGGGGCACCCCACACTTTGAAAAGCCCTGTCCTAGAACATTTTATAAGGTTGGAGATACAGAACAGGGCATCTGAGACCATTCCTCTTTACACAATCTCTCCAGATCATCCAGGGTCCTTGGCCCTCTCTTGTGTTCTCTCCTCTTCAGCTCAACCCACAGGTTTTCAGCTCAGGGGACCGAGATGGCCAGGGCAGAAGCTTGATTCTGTGGTCAGCGAACCATTTTTGTGTTGATTTGGATTTGGACATATGCTGATTTAAAATGTCCTGGTATTTCATGGAGTTCATGATGCCATGGACCCTAACAAGGTTTCCAGGGTCTTTGGAGGAAAAACAGCTCCAAAACATAACAGAACTTCCACCATATGTTGCAGTTGGGATCAGGTTCTTTTCATTATAGCCATCTTTCTTTTTACACCAAAGAGTGTGTATTGCCAAAAATCTTTATTTTTGTTACATCAGACCAGAGAACCCAGTCAAAGTTGTCATAGCGTTTCATAAACTTCAGGTGTTTATGTTTGTGGTTAACTGAAAGAAAGGGTTTTTTTTTTTTCTCACAAACCTTCCAAATAATCTGTTGGCATGGAGGTGGAGTCTGATGGTGGTTTTGGAGACTTGGAAACCACAAGATTTTATTTTTTCTTGTAATTCACTAACAGGGATCTTTAGGGATTATTTTTCCTCTCTTACCCTCCTCCTCACTGTACCTGGGGGAAAAATAAACTTGGGTCCTCTTCCAGGTGAGTTTGTAACAGTTTCAGTTGGTATCCACTTTTTTTTTTTAAATTTATTATTATCCTATTTGGCCTCTGTGTCACCTCATATTTGTTCCCCAGTTAACCAGGAAGTCATGGATTCCAGCTTGAAAGTTCCTACACACTCCAATCTATGAGACTTATTTATTGGTCGTGTTTTTTTTTTTTAGCCCTCAGATTCAATATCATGACCCACCATAAGTGCTTCAAGAAATGACCATATTGTTGGCTCCTTCGATCTCGAAAGATCGTGGTGATCTGCACCAGGGGTCATCCATCAGTTGTTGAGTTGCAGCGCCTAGTATGACTGTATAGGCCGATGCGTGAGCCGCACGGTTTGCTACAGTTGCTGCAGGTGAAGTTGCTTGGTCGGATGTCTGTTGATGCCGTCTGCAGTCTCCGCTGTCGTTGGAGCCTCCTCTCCCCCCACCGGATCTCTCTCCTCTCCTCAGCTTCCCCAATGACGGCCTTGGTGGTGGACTGCCAGCTGGCGTGGTCTGAGGCCGCCGTCTCCAGGTCTGCGGGGTTGAAGCCGCCTGCCCTCAGGTCATGCTTGCACATGTCCTTGTAGTGTAGTGTGGGTTGTCCTGTGGGTCTGAAGCCTGTGGCCAGCTCACCATACAGCACATCCTTTGGGATGCAGCCGTCGTCCATGCAGCTGACGTGGCCTAGCCAGCACAGGCGTCTCTGGGTCAGCATGGCAAGAAGTCAAGAAAAAAAGTTCAAAATAAGACCATGACAAGGTTTTCATGTAGAACTCAAAACTACGTTTGTTTTTTTGTTTGTTTGTTTTTTAGGACAAAAATATCATATTGAAGTGAGAAATGGAAAAGAATGCATAAATGCAGAACTGATAGATGGTCCAAGGTCCAAAATATAGGTACTGTACTTCTTGATATCTTGAAAAGTAATGACATTCAAAACCCCTCTCTTGCTTGCTGATGAAGGAGAAGAGCGCATTCACAGCTGAATGAACCTTTATCTGAGTGCTAAAGCTATGGAATAACTTCATTATCTCCACCATATCAGGAAAAAGACACTAAAGATGGAGTTAAAAATAACGACACAATAGTTACATTTTTGTACGTTTTTGACAAATGAGATTCTTTCCGCTTCGAGAATCAGAGCGAAAACTATTCAGTTTGACGGCATCTGCTCCGCTTCAATAATTCATGCCACTGTGTTTCATTTTCGTGTTTTATAAGTAAATTGTGTATTCTTTTGGAACATGCAACGGCGTTTTTGTTTTGCAGCTGCTGGTGGATGTTCACTTTATCTTTCATAAACAAGCCAAATGCAGATGCTGCCATAATGTGATTTTCCTCAGCCTATTAACCCTTTGTGAAGCTCTCTTCCAGTTATGCTTTTGTTTGCTTCAGCACATTTCTTCACGAGAAGAAGAATCAGGAGTGAGGGAAAAAACACACACACACACTATTCAGCATTACCCTCATTTTCTCATCAAGTTGATCCGTCTGCACTGTTCACTGCATTACAATGGCCTCATCCTTCGCCACCATCAACGATACCTCAGGAGCGGGCTTTAGCTATATGAGCTTCTCTAGGCTAATGCTCTCAATTAGGCCCATTCTCTGGCTATGTTAATACCTTATCATTTGGGGTGTTGTTTAAAAAAAAAAAGCCCAAAGTTGGCATTACAAAAGACAGACGGCTTGCTCGCAGTCTCCGCATTACATGGCTCCATCATTTACGGCATTCGCATTGGCCCGATGACTGATTATGATTACCTTTTCTTGCAAATATCCAGCTCATTACGGCTGGCGTGCTGGCACTGGGAATGTGTAGCCCATCTCTCTGGGAGAGGTGGAGAGGTGGAGAAGAGAGAGAGACAAGAGGAGAGGAGAGGTGGGCTCGTGCATTTGGCTATTAAACACAATGAACGGCCTCCTTTGCTATTAACATCTGTTCATCAGGGAGTGTGCTCGGATAATCACCCCTCACACCTTCTGTTTCTGCACTCCGACTCACACAATCAAGGCCATCATTTGGCAGCTGGCAGAGGCCACTAATGCCTCTCTCTCTCTCTCTCTCTCTCCCTACAGTAACCCCTCCCTCCATCATCCCTTTTTCCCTCTCTCTCAACTTCAGCTGTCATCTCTCTCAGTTCTCTCAGTCTCACTTCACATCCAGACGTCAGCTGCAGGTGAGCTCCGACCAGAGATTCTGATACACAGTGCTCTGCCGTTGATTTATAAAATACACATAATGTCAATCTGTTATTTAGATCATACAACCCAAATGTGCAGATGAGTCACACATGAACAAGCTTACAAACAAATACACACCTGTCATACAAACAAACAAATAAATACGCTCTATTTGGTGAAAGAACAGAACTTGTAATTTCCGACTTCCTACTAGGAAAAACCAAAGAAAATATCTACTCAGCTTGGAATTCCTACTCGTTAACTGTGCACAACATTGGCAATACACAGCATAGCACTTCTTTTCATTTCAATTAGTTATACTGTATAGACCAGGGTGCTAAAATGAGCAAACAAACAAATGAAAAGTTGTGCAGAGCACGATACTTGCGAAAATCACAAAGAAACGGAAGTTATGGCCGATTAGGTGATTTTACAAGATTTGACATTGGTGACCTTGACCCACCAAGAACTAATGATGTCTTTGTGTGACCCTAGTGAGTTGTCCTGTGCATTTTGGTGAAGATTGGTCAAGGAATGACGATGCTAGAGCACCAACAAACAAACGGACAAACGGACAGATCAACATACTTGCAAAAATTTCCGATTTTCGCAAGTAACCAACACATACAATTGTTCACATGTCAGATAAACAGGCACATAAACAAAATCAAACATCATGTGTCTGTGAAACAGGCAAATACGAAGTATTGAATAACTAAACAGACACATACTCTACAGTGCAAACATATACATTTGGTATTTGGCCTGGAAATAATATGTAGGATTTCAAATGTACTTGGAAACAATATGTTTAAACATCCTGCGATGACCTGGAGACTTGTCCAGGGTGTACCCCGCCTCTTGTCCATAGTCAGCTGGGATAGGCTCCAGCTTGCCTGCATCCCTGTACAGGATAAGTGGCTACAGATAATGGATGGATGGATGGATGTTTAAGCATGTGTTGCATAAGATTGATTGAAATTTGCCAAGATTAGCCCTCTAAAGGTAAAAAATGTTGAGTTGAATAAGATTTGAAGGATTTTTTTTTAAATTTCAGTTAGCCCCTCCCCTCCCTGCCAAGTCCCAGCCAATGTACTCAAAGCTCTTCCCCCTCTAGAACTGACAGTGTTAGCATACAGAAAGATGATCATGACATCACTTTCAGGTGCACTCTGACATGTAACTGCTTGAAAGCGAGATTTGAAGACTATAAACACGTCAAACTCATATTGGCTCATGTTGACTTATGAAGATGTTCATGAATGCCATCAGTGTTCTGAAAATAAATAAATAAATAAATAAATAAAGAGCAAATCTCCTGGATTTGAGATGTAAAGCTGTCCAATCAAACAATTCTTAGATTTATAAAGATTATGTTTATAGCCCTGTCCTGGAGAAATATCCCCTTTGCCATAGAT
The DNA here is from genome assembly GCF_027579695.1 of Neoarius graeffei. NCBI lineage: Eukaryota > Metazoa > Chordata > Actinopteri > Siluriformes > Ariidae > Neoarius > Neoarius graeffei. The sequence continues at coordinate 94,016,868 of NC_083573.1, forward strand.
AGATAGATAGATAGATAGATAGATAGATAGATAGATAGATAGATAGATAGATAGACAAAACCCTACCAGTTTTTATTGCAGTTTTACTGACTTTCTTTTCTTCTTTTCAAAAGACTTTGATTGATTGATTGATTGATTGATTGATTGATTGATTGATTGATTGATTGATTGATTGATTGAATTACCTGGCTGATCAATTTCTGATTTAACATTGAGCTGATGTCAGAGTGAAATGGCAGTGGGGAGTGTTGATAAAATGATTGACAGCAGGCCCATCCAAAGACAAACCACCATTCCAGACTCCAATACAATTTTCCAAACAGGTTTCCTCAAAAAATGTAATACACTTGTACTCAGATACTGGCTGCATCCGAACATGCATACTTCCATACTATTAGTATGCAAAAAAGGAATTTGTGGGGTGTCTGAATACTGAATAGACATTTACTATATGTATCTCCCTCCATTATCTATAACCGCTTATCTTGTGCAGGGTCGCGGGCGAGCTGGAGCCTATCCCAGCAGACTATGGGCGAGAGGCGGGATACACCCTGGACAAGTCGCTAGATCATTGCAAGGCTGAAACATAGAGACAAACCACCATTCCAGACATGGGGAGAACATGCAAACTCCACACAGAAAGTCCCCCATTGGCCACTGGGCTCAAACCTAGAACCTTCTTGCTGTGAGGTGACAGTGTTAACCACTCCACCACTGTGCTGCCCTTCTACAATGTAGAAAACAACATCTAATCACCTTAACATCTAATCAGCTCATCCCTTGACAGCAGCACAATGCATACAATTACGCAAATACAAATCAAGAGCTTCAGTTAATGTTCACCATGTTCAAACATCAGTATGGAAAAAAAAGTGATCTCAAAGTGTGACGTTCTTTCACTGTGGCATGGGTGTTGGTTTGAGCCAGATGGTTTGAGTTGGTTTGAGTATTTCAGAAACTGCTGATCTCCTGGGGTTTTCACACACAGCAGTCTCTTGAATTTACAAAGAATGGTGCGAAAAACAAACAAAAAAACAAACCACTGACTGACCGAGTGAGTGAGTGACAGTTCTGTGGGTGGAAACAAATGCCTTGTTGATAAGAGAGGTCGGAGGAAAATGGCCAGATTGGTTCAAGCTTTTTTGCCAGGAAGGATATAGTAACTCTTTACAACAGTGGTGAGCAGAAAAGCATCTCAGTATGCAACAGCAGAACAGAAGACCACATTGGGTTCCACTCCTGCAGCCAAGAACAGGGATTTTAGAATCAAGAACAAGTTCCTAATATATAGATTTAGGCACTGCCTAAAAGTGGAGCTCCCATCTGTTTCTGGGTTGTAGAATTTTCTTATATCATAGCCAGTCTCTTTTGTTTTATTTTATTTTTTTTTACTGGCTAGCACTGGCCACTAGGCGGTGTGTATGACTGGTAATTACTAACACTGGCCACTAGGCTGTGTGTCTCATCTCATCTCATTATCTCTAGCCGCTTTATCCTGTTCTACAGGGTCGCAGGCAAGCTGGAGCCTATCCCAGCTGACTACGGGCGAAAGGCGGGGTACACCCTGGACAAGTCGCCAGGTCATCACAGGGCTGACACATAGACACAGACAACCATTCACACTCACATTCACACCTACGGTCAATTTAGAGTCACCAGTTAACCTAACCTGCATGTTTTTGGACTGTGGGGGAAACCGGAGCACCCGGAGGAAACCCACGCGGACACGGGGAGAACATGCAAACTCCACACAGAAAGGCCCTCGCCGGCCACGGGGCTCGAACCCGGACCTTCTTGCTGTGAGGCGACAGCGCTAACCACTACACCACCGTGCCGCCCTAGGCGGTGTATATGACTGGTAATTACTAACACTGGCCACTAGGTGGTGTGTCTGAGTGGTGGTACACATACACGGACAAACCACAAAAAATCGACGCGATGGGTTTACCATTTTTTCTTAGGTATGGTGCTCCGCTGGGAGCTCCGCTATTAAAGTGGCCGGTGAGTGTGTAATCAAATAAGAAAGTAAGACGTAAAAAAAAAAAAAAACAAAGACTGTTGTGCCTTTAATGAAAGGTTACACCTATTGACACGTATTTACAACAGATAGATAGATAGATAGATAGATAGATAGATAGATAGATAGATAGATAGATAGATAGATAGATAGATAGATAGATCCTTTATATTAAAGAACCACTATAAGCCCATTAACCCATTGTATAAGGTTGTATCAAGTTATTTTGGGGCTTTTCAGCACAGAGACAACAGAGCTTTAAATGAGAGGCCTCTTAAAAACTATGCACACACACACACACACACACACAAATCTTGGCTCTGTGTAGGTAACAAGCTGTGAGATCCAGCTTCTTCCCCATGAACATCCAGTCCTCCTGAATCCATGGCAGATGTTGTGTGTAACTAAATAAACACACAAAATGGATACAAACACGACAGACACAGGTTCTGATGAGCTGCCAGATGACATTCGAATCATTAGATCGGCTAAGTGTGTATTTTACGTGTGTGTGTGTGTGTGTGTGTGTGTGTGCAGCTCCATCTCGGGCGGAAGCGGTCTCAGGAGGTGCCAATCAAGCCGTAGTGATTGAGTCATCATGGCTTAGTGTTATAGAGATGTGTGAGGCCCTCATACTGGATCAATCAACACTTGCTGGAATATTTCCCTTCCTCTGTTTGGGTGTGAGAGTGTAGCTCTGATTTGGAGTATTGTCTCTATCAAAATATTTAATCTCTGTTTTACTTGTGTCTTTAGTAGCTGACTGCAGAAATCTTTTCATGTGTGTGTACGCTATGGATGCGTTTCATTTTCCGATTAGGCCCAGATGATATTTGTGTTTGGCTTTGCCTCGTTGTCTCAGCTCTGGTGCGGAAAGCATGCTGTGTCTCCTTCTGTACCACACAGGAAGCATTTGAAGAAAAGAGAAGAGAAGAGAAGTAGAGATACCAGAAGAGGAGAGAAAAAAGGGAAAGAGAAGAGAAGCAAAGAGAGAAAGAGAACGATAGGGAAAAAAGGTCGAGAAAAGAGAAGAACAAAGAAAAGTAGAGATAACAGGAGAAAAGAAGAGAAGAACAAAGAATACAAGCATGATTCCTCGAAATGTCACTCGAGAAGACATCTTCACCTCATCCTGGATTGTCCCTCAAAATGCCTGACGTCTTCCATCCATGAAGTTATTTTGCACTGGTGTTATTTTGCATATAACAGGTCTAAGGATGACAGGAAGAGTGAGAGAGAGAGAGAGAGAGAGAGAGTGTGTGTGTGTGTGTAAATCTCAGCAGAGACCATATGTACGATGACTCCAGTCTTTTGCCATATGGCTCATGTTGTGGTGAGTGCAGACTTGGAGTCGTGACTGAATGAGGCGGATGGACGAACTGTAGCATGTTCAGATCTGATTTTCTAAAAAAAAAAAATTGAAGGATCAACATAATCACACGTTTAGCACTCAGATAAACATGGATGAACCGTTTAAATAGGTTCGCTGTTGTATTTTTTCTTAACAACTTTGTTCAGATGGAATTCAAATTCAAAATTCAAACCTTCATGAGCAGAGTTACGTTCCTGCCAAATTCCACAATACTAAGGAGACCACAAATGAGCGAGCTGATTGGCTAATTGAGGCCATGCTTCTAAACGAACCCAGTCTTCATTAAAATTATTCATGGCCCATTCTGTAATTGTGAGTGCATTTCAAATGCTGACTCTGTTAGTCATCGTCAACTCTGTTATATTCAAACTGGGCAATCCATGAACAGAACTAGGGATAACAGAGTTGACATCTCCCACTGTTTTGTGTCTTAACGCCACATGCTAACCTCAAACTAGCTACCACACGCCATGTATAAAAACAGAATTTTATGGATTTTTATCATGTTATTGTTTTTAAAAAAATGAGTGAGAGATTCACGCCGATATCCCAATAACAGATTTGACGAATAATTAATCTCCTGTTGGCGTAAAATCCTCAACATTTTTGTTCAAATTAATGAGAGAAGAAACAGAACATACCTCACCGCCTTTCTGAAGTTTCCCATCAGAGGAAGTGACATCTCTCGGTGCAGGTGTCATGTGTATTATTAAAAGTCTTTGTGGAGTTTATGCGGTTTTATAACAGAGTTGACAAGAACATTAGTATATATATACATATAGCGGCATGGTGGTGTAGTGGTTAGCGCTGTCGCCTCACAGCAAGAAGGTCTGGGTTCGAGCCCCGTGACTGGCGAGGGCCTTTCTATGCGGAGTTTGCATGTTGTCTGCGTGGGTTTCCTCCGGGTGCTCTGGTTTCCCCCACGGTCCAAAGACATGCAGGTTAGGTTAACTGGTGACTCTAAATTGAGTGTGAATGGTTGTCTGTGTCTATGTGTCAGCCCTGTGATGACCTGGCGACTTGTCCAGGGTGTACCCCGCCTTTCACCCGTAGTCAGCTGGGATAGGCTCCAGCTTGCCTGCGACCCTGTAGAACAGGATAAAGCGGCTAGAGATAATGAGATGAGATGATTTTATAACAGTTGATAGAATAATCTCCAAAAACCAGATTGTTAGACTGAATCACTTCATGTTTATTCGAGTTGAATAAATGAATCAGAAGTCGAAGACAGCCGCTAATGTGGGGAGACGGGTGGGAATAATTTAGTTTATGTTTTATGTATAAATTGGGTCTAAAAGATACTTCAAGCATTGTTATCTGTGAAAGTTTGTCATAAGTTGCATCATTGTTCAAAACTGATTCAATAAAGATTTCTTTTGTGGAAAATAACAAAAGGTTTGTCTTGGAGACGTGAAATGTGCCACAAATTCTAGAATGACCCATTTATAGATTGGACTCACCAAATTTCAGGTCAGTCAGGCATACAGTTGTGGAGAAATAGTTATTTGAACATACCCCTACTATTTATAAATGGCCATATCCCAAATTTGTCCCATGTGCATTTTGTAAACATCCTCAGAATATTATCTTGAACATAAGTATATTTTGTGAGGATGTGTCAGTTATAAAACAAGAAAAATACAAATTGGTCGGTTTTTGGTGGCTTATAGCATCCTTGGTACACTTTTTTGTAAATCTATTTTTGATTAGGCGGCATGGTGGTGTAGTGGTTAGCGCTGTCACCTCACAGCAAGAAGGTCCGGGTTCGAGCCCCGTGACCGACGAAGGCCTTTCTGTGTGGATTTTGCATGCTGTCCACGTGGGTTTGCTCCGGTTTCCCCCCCAGTCCAAAGACATGCAGGTTAGGTTAACTGGTGACTCTAAATTGACCGTAGGTGTGAATATGAGTGTGAATGGTTGTCTGTGTCTGTGTGTCAGCCCTGTGATGACCTGGCGACTTGTCCAGGGTGTACCCCGCCTCTCGCCCGTAGTCAGCTGGGATAGGCTCCAGCTTGCCTGCGACCCTGTAGAACAGGATAAAGCGGCTAGAGATAATGAGATGAGATGAGATGATTTTATAACAGTTGATAGAATAATCTCCAAAAACCAGATTGTTAGACTGAATCACTTCATGTTTATTCGAGTTGAATAAATTAATCAGAAGTCGAAGACAGCCGCTAATGTGGGGAGACGGGTGGGAATAATTTAGTTAATGTTTTATGGATAAATTGGGTCTAAAAGATACTTCAAGCATTGTTATCTGTGAAAGTTTGTCATAATTTGCATCATTGTTCAAAACTGATTCAATAAAGATTTCTTTTGTGGAAAATAACAAAAGGTTTGTCTTGGAGACGTGAAATGTGCCACAAATTCTAGAATGACCCATTTATAGATTGGACTCACCAAATTTCAGGTCAGTCAGGCATACAGTTGTGGAGAAATAGTTATTTGAACATACCCCTACTATTTATAAATGGCCATATCCCAAATTTGTCCCATGTGCATTTTGTAAACATCCTCAGAATATTATCTTGAACATAAGTATATTTTGTGAGGATGTGTCAGTTATAAAACAAGAAAAATACAAATTGGTCGGTTTTTGGTGGCTTATAGCATCCTTGGTACACTTTTTTGTAAATCTATTTTTGATTATGCGGCACGGTGGTGTAGTGGTTAGCGCTGTCGCCTCACAGCAAGAAGATCCGGGTTCGAGCCCCATGGCCGACAAGGGCCTTTCTGTGCAGAGTTTGCATGTTCTCCCGATGTCCGCGTGGGTTTCCTCCGGGTGCTCCGGTTTCCCCCACAGTCCAAAGACATGCAGGTTAGGTTAACTGGTGACTCTAAATTGACCGTAGGTGTGAGTGTGAATGGTTGTCTGTGTCTATGTGTCAGCCCTGTGATGACCTGGCGACTTGTCCAGGGTGTACCCCGCCTTTCGCCCGTAGTCAGCTGGGATAGGCTCCAGCTTGCCTGCGACCCTGTAGAACAGGATAAAGTGGCTAGAGATAACGAGATGAGATGAGATTTTTGATTAAATTCAGTTTCTGCAATGCTTGACTATTTTTTAACTTATTTCGTTTTGGAATGAGGTTTTTTTTTTTTTTTTAGTTTTACTCACTCCATCTCCATTTTTGACTTGTTTGAGTTTGACTTGAGTTAATTAAATAGATAAGATACAAGTGTTCATCTTAGCTTGTTCATATTTACGTAGACTTGAGTTTTTGGCCAGATTGCATGTAATTCATGTCTCCAAGCCTCCATGTTTTTCTGACTAGAGTTTTCAGGGCTTATTTCAAAGAAGTACAGACTGATGAAAAAGATTGCATTCTATGAGCATCGATTTCAATACTGAGTAGAAATGAAATGTAACATGCAAATAAGAGTTTGGCAAAATTCAAATAAACATCTAATAGATGCCAAACATGTTGAGGATACACTGAGGATGATTACCAGGAATAGTTTGACACTCATATTAAAAAGAAGGTTTTCATAGATTCTGTTGCAAGTTAGCTTCCTGAAGATCTTTTCCTAGAAAGCTTTTCTGAAAGGGAAACACTCTGGGGAGGGTTCTACACAGAATTTTTAAGGGTTCATTATGAGATACCAACTGAAGTACTATCTTTTTGTTGCATGCACTTAAAGGAAAACTCTTTGAAATGCATTGTGTTTATATTGATACATTTGAGATGTGATTAGCTATTCTGGTGCTGATTAGTTGTTTGGTGCTGGATTTCCTTTATTGCTGTGAGAAGTTTGGTGTTGTCTGTTATGCTGACAGAATTATTACTAGGGCACACTCTCAGAAAATGAAATACTTTATTGTACCTTTAGGGGTACAATGGCTTGTCACTGGGGCAGTACCGTGACAAGCCATTGTGCATACACATGCAGCGGTTCCTCTCCGTCCCGACAGAATGGCGTTTTCATGTTTTTTGTGTTTTAAAACAGCGTGTATCTGTTCGTCTTTGTCGCGTCCATCAGTCTTAAGGCACACATACTCCCGTGAGTTTCTGCTCGACATCCACAGAACTATATTCACAGATATAAATCCAGCGGACGCGGAAGTGCTATGCGACTACGGTTTGCTCCAGAGGCCTGCTCAACCACCAACCCCCACTCCTGCATCCAGCCCACAGTGGAGGTGCCACAGGCAGAACATGCGGAAGCAGAAGAGGGACAAGCGCGGAGGTATCCAGGCTAGGCTAGCGGCTAGCCTTCACCGGCCGGCTATCCCTACCATCACTCTGGCCAACGTACGCTCGCTGGACAACAAGCTGGATTATGTCCGCCTACTCCGCTCATCTTCTAAGTCTGTGAGTGAATGTTGTGTCCTTGTGTTTGTGGAAACATGGCTTAATGATAGCATCCCAGACTGTGCCATTCAGCTAGCCTAGCTAACATGCTACCGGTCAGACAGAGCGCTAGCCAAGGGGGGGAAGACTCGTGGTGGAGGACTCTGTGTTTACATCAGTGATGCCTGGTGCTGTGATGCTGTTGTGTTCTGCAAACACTGCTCACCATTGGTGGAGTTTATAATTATTAAGTGCCAGCCATTCTACCTGCTGAGGGAATTTACAGCCATATTGCTGGTAGCAATATACATCCCTCCCGGCTCCAATAGCAAGAGGAGTGAAGCACTGAATGAACTCTATCAGCACATCAGCCCACCCAGATGCTTTCCTCATCCTGGCTGGGGATTTCAACCATGCAAACCCCAAGAGTGTGTTTCCAAAACTCTATGGACATATCAACTTTCCCACACATGGAAACAATACTCTGGACAATGTTTACACCATGCATAGAGGCGCCTACAAAGCCCTCCCCCTCCCCCACCTTGGGGCCTCAGATCACTCCATTGTTATGCTAATGCAAGCATACAGGCCGCTGGTTAAAGTCACCAAACCAGCTACAAAGCAGGTATGTGTGTGGCCAGAGGGGTCCTCAGAGGCACTCCAGGACTGTTTTTCCACCACTGACTGGAGCATGTTCAGACAGGCGGCCACCTACAACAACACTACAGATCTCCAGGAGTACACGGAGACTGTCACTGCCTACATGAGGAAGTGCATGGATGACGTTACAGTCATCAGAACCATCTCCATTCGGGCAAATCAGAAGCCATGGCTGACAGGGGAAGTCCACAGGCTCCTGAGGGCTCGGAATGCCACCTTCAGAGCTGGGGACAAGGTGGGCCTGAGGACAGCTAGGGCCAACCTGTCACGAGGCATCAGGGTGGCCAAGAGACAGTATTCCAGGAACATTGCTGACTACTTCAATGACAGGAGAGACACCAGGAACCTGTGGCAGGGGATTCAGACCATCACAGATTACAAGCCCTCACCACAGACCAGTGATAACTCCACCTCTCTGCTGAATCAGTTGAACGACTTCTTCACTCGGTTTGAGGCAGACAACAGCACCATGGCACAGAAGACCCCACCACCTCCTGGCGACCAGGTGTTGACACTGTCCCCAGACAGTGTGAGGAGAGCTCTCAGGACGACAAATGCACGGAAAGCCCCGGGTCCTGATAACATTCCTGGTCATGTCCTGAGAGACTGTGCCGAGGAGCTCACAGACATCTTCAACATCTCTTTACAGACATCTTCAACATCTCATTGAGCCAGGCTGTTGTCCCCACGTGCCTCAAAGCCACCACCATCATCCCGGTCCCGAAGAAGCCATCTCCCTCCTGCTTCAATGACTACCGCCCGGTCGCACTCACTCCCATCCTCATGAAGTGCTTCGAGCGGCAAGTCATGCAGCATATCAGGTCTGCCCTCCCCCCACCCTGGACCCTTTCCAATTTGCATATCAGTCCAACCGTTCGACCGATGACGCCATCTCCACTGCCCTCCACTTAGCCCTCACCCACCTGGAGACAAAAGACTCATACGCCAGAATGCTGTTCATAGACTTTAGCTCAGCATTCAACTCAATCATTCCTCAGCAACTTATTCATAAACTGGACCAGCTGGGACTCAACACCTCCCTGTGCAACTGGCTGCTGGACTTCCTGAAGGGGAGACCACAGGCTGTACGGGTCGGCAGCAACTCCTCCAGCACCATCACATTGAGCACGGGGGCCCCCCAAGGATGTGTACTGAGCCCCCTCCTCTTCACTCTGCTGACCCACGACTGCACACCAACATTCAGCTCCAACCTCTTCATTAAGTTTGCGGATGACACAACTGTGGTGGGTCTCATCAACAATGGCGATGAGACAATCTACAGGAGTGAGGTGAGCCACTTGGCCATGTGGTGCAAGGACAACAATCTCTGCCTGAAAGTGGAGAAGATGAAGGAGATTGTTGTGGACTTCAGGAGAGTGCACACCCAGCATGCTCCACTAACTATCGACGGTGCTGCAGTGGAGAGGGTGAGCAGCACCAAGTTTCTGGGTGTGCACATCTCTGAAGACCTGTCCTGGAGCAACAACATCGCATCACTGGCCAAAAAAAGTCCAACAGCGTCAGTACTTCCACCACAAACTGAGGAGAGCAAGAGCCCTGGCCCCCATCATGCACACATTCTTCAGAGGCACCATCGAGAACATCCTGACCAGCTGCATCACCGTGTGGTACGGCACCTGCACCGTGTCCTGCTGCAAGACTCTGCAGCGCCTCTCTCCCTTCTCTTATGGATATCTATAACTCCCGCCTTATCCGCAAAGCCATCAGGATTGCAGGTGACCCCACCCACCCATCTCACAGCCTCTTCAGCCTGCTGCCGTTGGGGAGGAGACTGCGGAGTCTCCGGGCCAAAACCAGCAGGCTCAAGGACAGTTTCTTTCACCAGGCGGTCAGGAGGCTCAACTCCCTCCCTGTTCTGCCCCTCCTCCCCCCTCTGCCCCCGCCACAGATTCTGCCTGTACACCCCCCTGCCCCCCCTTCAGCATCTGACATCATGTCACCCTCACAGTTTCCCCCCCCCAACACACACACACACACACACACACACATACTCTCAACATTCATTCGCACACTGAACTCAGGGACTGCACATTTCACTTTACCTCGCTCATTTGCACTATTTCGCACTACCTCACCTTAACAGCTATTAGTTTATTGTTTATACTGCTTATTTCATGTTTACCTGCTATACCTCAAGTGCCCTTGACTGTTTATTTTATGTCCTTTTGCTCCAATTTATATGTGTGTGTGTATCTCTCTCTCTCTCTCTCTCTCTCATATATATATATATATATATATATATATATATATATATATATGTGGACGGCATGGTGGTGTAGTGGTTAGTGCTGTCGCCTCACAGCAAGAAGGTCTGGGTTCGAGCCCCGTGGCCAGCGAGGGCCTTTCTGTGCGGAGTTTGCATGTTCTCCCTGTGTCCGCGTGGGTTTCCTCCGGGTGCTCCGGTTTCCCCCACAGTCCAAAGACATGCAGGTTAGGTTAACTGGTGACTCTAAATTGACCGTAGGTGTGAATGGTTGTCTGTGTCTATGTGTCAGCCCTGTGATGACCTGGCGACTTGTCCAGGGTGTACCCCGCCTTTCGCCCGTAGTCAGCTGGGATAGGCTCCAGCTTGCCTGCGACCCTGTGGAAGGATAAAGTGGCTAGAGATAATGAAATGAGATGATATATATATATATATATATATACACACACCTGTGAGTGTTTAGTCTACGTCTATTTCTTATCTAGAGTGTTTATACTGTTTATATTGTTTATTTCAGTTATTCTATTTTTTTATTGCATTGCCTGTTTGCACCGTGGGTCAGAGAGGACTGAAATTTCATCTGTGCTGTATGTTGAGCATGTATAGCATATTTGACAATAAAGTTGACTTGACTTGACTTGAAGGTACTTATTTGTACCCTTTTTATCCTGCTTGGGAACATATATGTAACTTTTTGGCCCTAAAAAGGTACACATAGTTACCTTGCGGTCAAGTACAGTAATAAGCACTAGGGGGTACATTAGTGTAGACTGTACCATCGGGTACAGAAATGGACTCCTACTGTAGCCCTTTTTCTGACAGTGCAGTGACAATGGTATTTTTAGTTATGCTGTCATAGTTAGTTTTGCCGGAGTCCCTGCTTGCACTCAGTGTAAAATGTATCCTGTTCTTACTCTTTAGGTGACATTGGGCATATCTAACAACCTGTCTCCCCCCCACTGTCTCTTCACTCTCTGTCCCTCTCTGAGTTGCGTGTTGATCCTGAAACACCAGTAGTGCTGACCTCTTCTGCTCCTCAGACCTGCCTGATCCATCCTGATGCCCTACTTCTGGCTAGAGTCTCATCACGTCGCTCCTGTAGAGGACGTCCCCATATGGAAAGTCAAAAGTCACAATTGAAAGATGCTCTGGACACTTACAGTAATACATTTATGTCTGAGGACTACAGTTAATTTGCTAACTTTAGGACTGCAGTTGTCATGAACAGTTTTGCACTCAAGTTTTCATCAATGAACAGTTTATAATTTCAACAAAACAAATTTCATGTTAAAACTCTAATGAATTTCCTGATTACCCAGTTGTACTTTGTGACTCTATAGGATACAGTAATAGAAGCAAGTTATTTATAATCACACTATCTGTTATCACCCAGATGAGGATGGGTTCCCTTTTGAGTCTGGTTCCTCTTGAGGTTTCTTCCTCATATTGTCTGAGGGAGTTTTTCCTTGCCACCATCGCCACAGGTTTGCTCATCAGGGATAAATTTGGGATAAAATTAGTTCATGCTTAAAGGCTTTACTTTTCTGTGAAGCTGCTTTGCGACAATGTCTGTTGTTAAAAGCACTATAAAAATAAACTTGACTTGACAATGGCATTTAAAAGGAGAAACTACAGTATTGCAAAAATCCCAAAGATAAGTGATGATGTTTTGATGTTAGCTTCTAAAAGCAAAATACCAAGAGCTTCTTTTCACACTCACCATTTTCCAGCAACATTCAATGTCATATGTGACCCCTCACCAAATCCAGGGACACATGTCAGCCGAAACGAATCCGAGATAATTGCAAAAGAAGGATTTTTTTTTTCGAAATTTGTGATTTTTGTTTTTTTCCATCATGTGCAAGTTGAGATCTTGAAGAATGCAATCAGTATTTCAGATACCATAATAGATCGTTTTGTTGGAAAAGCATACATTTTTTGTTGCAGATTGTCTCGTTTTTGTCAGGACTGTAGCCTGCTGGGGGGTGTGGGTAAATTACCATATGGGCCATTCACATGATGATTTAAGTCATTTTTTTTTTTTTTCCGTGAATCAGCTGTATGATCCGAGCTGAGCGCATGGCTACTTAACCTGCATACAGGCGTGTGATTTCACTATGGAATGAGTTACTAAACAGAGCACAGAGGAGCAAACACCACGAAGCAAGCAGACACATGGTATTTACATTGGAGATCACCATTTCTAGCAAAAAAAACCCGCAACCTCGTTTTCCAGATTGAATGGAATACTTGAATGATCGGATGATACACGGACCGTTCTAGGATTACATTCCATCGGAGGCATTGGTGTGTGCAAGGCGCCGTTTCTCTTACTGATGGGGTAAGTTTATTAATCTAAGGCTGTGTGGTTATTTTTGCATGTAACGGAGAGTGTTGTGGTTTGGTCACAACCGGACGTACGATTTTTTGGCCGTGTGATTTTTGGCGTTTCCCAAATCGCTGCGTTTTTTTTTTTTTTTCACAGAGAAAGACGCGCGTTGGCCGTAAGTTTGTCTTGCAACCTGAAAAAAACATAAGCGCCTGTAGAGTTTGTTTGACATGACAAAGAACCTCTGCGGCTGGTCTGCGGCTCGAAAATCAGCACATCACACGCGCGCTCTCGTGCTTTTCACACGCGCGCTCTCGTGTGTTTCATCCGTGTGTTTCTTGCGTTTTTTGCGTGTAGACCGGCCGTAGGAGCACTGTACGGCCGGTTGTGACCGAGGCTTTACATGAAACTAGTGTTGTGTTAGTTGTGTCATCATCATGCTATCTTTCTTTCTTATGGTGTGAGTAATTTTTCAACCACAAAACGTTAAAGTATACTTTAGGACTTATTTTTGTACTTCATAATTGTGTTGGGCATACTTTGCATGGAAGGAAAATTGACGTGGTGATCTTTGTTTACATGAAAGTAGTATCGTGCTAGCTCGTAGGGGGTAGGGCTTTCCTTAATGTCATGCAAATGAGCAGCATTATGTGCCCGCCCTACACCCAGAGTTGCTGAGATGGAAAACTTTGAGGGCGATTTTCAACCTTTTCTATTTTAAGAAGTATACACTTTCAAAAGGCCACACATTCTTTAAATATTGTCAGATCTCCACATGGAAGGCATCATTGGAAAGCTTAGAAACTGTACTTTCTGAATCTGTCAATAACTCAAAATGCCCCCGGGCCGACATGTGTCCCTGGATTCTGTGATCTGCCACATATTCCTGAGGAATCCAACATCAAAGTAGTGGATATGTTTGAGCAAATGATGGACGGAAAGGCCCAGAATGCACAGGCATTCAGCTCAAGATTCAGCTCGACTGGTTTGCGATCTACAAAATGATGGTGGTATTAGCATGAAAGTTGAAGCTTCAGATGCTGACCTGCTTGTGAGATCTGGACAGACTAAAGGAATAAAGCGCTGCTGCATTGCTCTCTTTAGATAGAGGTGAAGCAAGGGCTAATTTTGCATTCCATTTACCCCAGAAATAAGAGCAGGGAATGACATCACACCCAAGTTGACCAGATTCCAGCACAACAAGTCAGAAAACCAAGATGGATGCCTCCAGGAAAACATTTGTCATGCCATTAGCCATTGTTAGCAATACCAGTTGATAACAATACATTACAAACACCATAGCAACAAGTCCACAGATAGAAGCTGGACAGTACTGTGTGTCCAACTGATGTAGTGAGACACAAATAAGACAGAAGTGCTAATAAACAGTGTCTTGCTCTAGCTTTCATTACTGTTGATGCATGGAGTAGCCATCTTGGATATCTGAGGTTGGGGTTGGTGAGATTCTTCAGACTGTCTGAGTCAGAAATCCAACTTCATGAGAAATGTATGACTTCCTAGATCAAATTCTTCTTCTGACTGACTTGACCTAGTTTCTCTTTATAAGGCTTTATATGGACATGCTGACACTGATACTAGTTTCTTAAAATATGTAAGTCATGGTCGCACAAGACAATCCCAGTCTAGTGAAATTCAATACTTAGAAATACCTTTTTGTAAAACTGCTACTTTTCACTACTCTTTTTTTTTCAATCATGGTGCTAAACTCTGGAAACTCATCTGCAAATTAGCTGCACCTAGTAATTTCCTTAGTTTAAAGTCTTTCAATGTTTTTGTTACTCATGTGTACACTTATTTACTTAGGCCTTTCCATTCTTGTGGCTCATAGGCCATCTATGATCCTTTTCCAGCGCACATGATCCTGGGCCCTTCTCCGTACATCCGTCCAACTTAATCCTTTCTCCCTTAGTCCTTTCTCGGAATCTCTCCTCCAGCTGTTTTGTGGCCACCCCTGCTTCCTCTTTTCTTGAGGGTTCCAGGCCAATGCCTGTCGCGTGATGTTCATCTCTGACTTATGCATGGTGTGGTCTATCCACCCCCATTTCCTCCTCCTTATCTGTAATATAACAGGTTCTTGTCCTGCTTGCTTCCATAATTCAGGATAGGTAACCCTATCCTGCCAACATATTTGCAATATTCTCCTCAGACAACTGTCGGGATTTTCTTACTGGACTTCTTGGTTGTCCTCCATGTCTCTGCCTTATACAATAACACAGACTTCACATTAGATGTGAAAATCTGGAGTTTGGTTTTACTTGTAAGCTCTTTGGATGCCTATATTTTCTTCAACTGGAGGGAGGCAGACCTCGCCTTCCCAATCCTAGTTGCAATATCCTTATCCATACCCCATAGGTGATCCACTACACTTCCAAGATAGGTAAACGAGTCCATATCTTCGAGATGCTCTCCATCGACTACGATGGGGAACTCGCTGGTGGTGTTTATCCTAAGCACCTTGGTCTTGCTCTTGTTGATGTTCAAGCCGATCCTCACTGAGGTAGCCTCCAGTGTTGATGTTTTCTCCTGCATCTGATGGTACTTATGTGACATCAGAGATAAATTGTCTACATAGTCTAAGTCATCCAATTGATCCTACTAATTTTGTGGATTATGAGAAAGCCTTTGATAGTGTTGACTGAAAAACACTATGGAAATTGTTGCGTCACTATGGGATCTCCGAGAAATTCATGTCCCTGATAAGAGCCAGTTACGAGGGGATGTCATGCAAAGTAGTACATGAAGGACAGCAACAGTAGATATAAAAAGTGTACACACCCCATTAAAATGATAGGTTTTTCTGATGTAAAAAAACAAGACCATGATAAATAATTTCAAAATTTTCCCACCTTAAAGTGCATATTCTGGACCAACTTTGTGGTTTTTTATATGAAAGTATGTCCCTTTACACACTCATCCAGAAGGGTAATTTTGCACAAGGCCATCTGTCTACAGCAGAAAAAAATAAAATAACAAAATGTATCTGGAAAAATCCCAAGGGAGTCTGGAGCCATATTCGTGACGTTACCTGCGGAAGCACCAGCAGGCTGCGCGAGCTTTGCACGGTTTCAGTGCACAGCCTGTGTAGACCAAGCGCTCCCATTTCTCTCTCATTGTCCAGTCTTTTGGGAAACGATGAGTACTAATCCCATCAAGATTGGTGTTGCTACACCCTCCTATGATACATCTGTTAACCATTTTAATAATTACGCGATAACGTTGAAGAAATTTGCAGAAAATCACCAGGTCGTTTTCTCATAAACAAACCAGCGCTGACGTAGGATTCAGAAGGAGGCGTCCCGCAGATGACGTCACGAAAATCAATGTTTCCCGGGAAATCTAAATGCCAAGTTTTTTCAGAGGCAGACCAATTCGCCATTTCAACTGAATTTTTCTGGTATTGAGCAAGGTAAAAAAATTGCAGAGAATGCAAAATGTTACAGATATTTGACCAAAGTTTAATATAAAATAGGAGAATTACATTGATCTTGCTCCTGAATTTACCCATGATATGCACTTTAATGTGACCTATAACCTGTACAATTCAATTGAAAAACAAACAAATCTGTTCGTGGCGGCACGGTGGTGTAGTGGTTAGCGCTGTCGCCTCACAGCAAGAAGGTCTGGGTTCGAGCCCCGTGGCCGGTGAGGGCCTTTCTGTGCGGAGTTTGCATGTTCTCCCCGTGTCCGCGTGGGTTTCCTCCGGGTGCTCCGGTTTCCCCCACAGTCCAAAGACATGCAGGTTAGGTTAACTGGTGACTCTAAATTGACCGTAGGTGTGAATGTGAGTGTGAATGGTTGTCTGTGTCTAATACCCTGTCCACACTAGGGATTTTGTACCGATACGAAACTACTTTCGTACCGCAACACCTGTCCACACTAGCAACTATACCGGTACTGTAGCGGTATAACTGTATTGGTACGAAACCCACAAATGTATGGGTTTCGTACTGATACAGTATCGGCACTGTAGCACTTCGCATAGTGTGGACAGATGAAGCAGCTCTGTATCGATACAAATATAATGCGCATGCACAAAGTCACACACCTCAATCGATGTCTTCGCTGAATAAATAGTGAAGAACGGAGATTCGTTTGTTTCTTTCTCAACTGCCTCGCGCGTTTTATACGATTCGACTGAATAAATGACCACCAGAAATACAGACTGTACACTGACAACAAAAAGCACATACACGTTGTTTCATCCGCCATATATTCTCGAGGAAGTTACTCAGTAACCACAGAAACATTTCATGCACGCACATTTCAACTACCGTGAAAGAAAACCGCAAACATTTCTCGCTAGTGTGGACAGATGCACTAAACTGTACCGGTATACTTTGTATCGATACAGTTATACCACTTTCATACCGGTATAAGTGTGAACACAGCATATGTGTCAGCCCTGTGATGACCTGGCGACTTGTCCAGGGTGTACCCCGCCTTTCGCCCCGTAGTCAGCTGGGATAGGCTCCAGCTTGCCTGCGACCCTGTAGAACAGGATAAAGCGGCTAGAGATAATGAGATGAGATGAGACAAATCTGTTCGGGGGAAAAACATAATAAAATAAAAAACATACAATAAGCTAGTTGCATAAGTGTGCACACCCTTAAAGTAATGCTTTGTTGAAACATCTTTTGATTTCATTACAGCATTCAGTCTTTTTGGGTTCACAAAAACTCTGATTAACTCTGATTAACCCCAAATAAAGTTCAGCCATTTACTCAGTTGCATCCTCCAGCGAAAGCCAGGGTTCACAGAGAGCTTACAAAGCATCAAAGGGATCTCATTGTTGAAAGGTATCAGTCAGGAGAAGGGTACAAAAACATTTCCACGGCATTAGATATACCATGGAGCACAGTGAAGACAGTCATCAAGAAGTGGAGAAGATATGGGACAACAGTGACATTACTGAGAACTGGACGTCCCTCCAAAATTGATGAAAAGACAAGACAAAAACTGGTCAGGGAGGCTGCCGAGAGGCCTACAGCAACACTGAAGGAGCTGCAGAGATTTCTGGCAAGTACTGGGTGTGCTACCTGTGACAACAATCTCCCGTATTCTCCATATGTCTGAACTATAACATAACATCTTTTCTTCTCGCTTTATGTTATTGTAGTCATTCTTTCAGTTTCATTCACACACTCACGTTCTTCATTTTTCTCTCCTGTCTCTAATTTGTATCCCACAATGCCTTGTGTGAACGGGGAAAGCCCACCATGTGATGCATGACATAGTATCTTGAATTGGGTCATGGTGAAGCAGGGAAAAATAGTGATGAATTTAGGGCCATGTGGCTCTAAATTCATTAATTGTTCTATTTGAATGAATAAATAAATAAATAAATAAATAGGAAGTTTGTGATTCGAATTTAGTTGCTTTGAGTCCACTAAACAAAAATTGTGTGTCGGGGAAAATTATTTTAATGACCTACTCTTGAAAGATCTGAAAGGCAGTTTACCTTTAACCAAGGCTGACGAACACAGTTCAACTGAAAAAAAAAAAATAATAATAAAATCTGAATTTTATAACAAAAGAAATCCTCAACACACACACACACACACACACACACACACACACACACACACAGATTATAAAGGTTAATATGCAAGTTGTACAGGTTTGTAGCTATATCTGAGCTCTGATTGCATGCTTAACAAAGCTCTGGATACAGCCCCTACTAAACATTAGACTGATGTGTTCATAAAGTCAGAAGGTAATAGCTTTTGGTTTTCAGTGCTTCATTATGGCACCCTGTGGCACTGCTTGTACTGAGCAGGATTGAGCTGTAATGTTGGCTGGTCGTGCCATATGCCATCCCCTGGCTGCACTGAGGGAGATGGATCTACACTTCCACTCTTCATTCTTGGAGTAATCAGTGGCGCAGAAGCTCCTCCGAGACGCCACATCACATTTGAGCTGGTTAGAGAAGCTAAAGAAGCTGGAGTGTACGCATGGTGTGGCTTAATGCTCTGGGTTTCTGGGAGTCACTCCAGCTCAGGCAAAGGCGGCCTCAGGAGGTCCAATCAAATCCGTTCTCATTGAGTCATCACGACTCTGTAAATGTTTCAGCGACGTCGCTCAGTTCCAAGCACTCATGCTGGATTGATTATTGCATGCTTGAAAATTTTATTTCCTCCATTTCCATGTGTGTGTAGGATTTTAAGATTTATTTCCATTAAAATGCTTTTGCATCTGTGGAAAACCTGTAAAACTAATTCTGGTGTGTGTGTGTGTGTGTGTGAGAGAGAGAGAGAGAGAGAGAGAGATCACATCTGACTATCAGTTTTCTTTTTCCGTCTTCCTTACAGTATTTTGTTACAGTACTGTATAAGCTAGCATTTGACTTAAAAAAACCCAAAACCTTTCTCTAGTTTAGTATTTATCCAAAATTATGAATATTTTAATATTAAAATATAAATCCAAATGTAAAAAAAATCATCCAAAATATTTTTTATTTAAATTTTATTTCATCTTATTTATTTATTTATTTATTTATTTGATTCTACCTTGGTGTACTTTTTATATTCTTATACTTATTTCTGTATTTATATTTTACTTCCTTGTCAATCCTATCACATTTATCATTTCTTTATAACTACATTAATTAAGATAGTATGGCATTTTGAGCTACTGTTTGTATTAAAGGTACTCTATAAGGAACACCTTCTTCTTCTTCTTCTTCTTCTTCTTCTTCTTCTTCTAATGCAGGCTTCCAACATAATCCCATGCTTGCAACATAGAAAAAAAAAATGATGGAGTTTTACAATATTCCAACCAAAACAGCCTCACTCTTATGTACTTGTTATTATTTTTCTCTTTTCCCACCAAATCTCCTCATTTGAGGTTCGAGGTTTGGTATCTATCAGGCCAAAAATTTTCACTTTCCAAGATTATTTCATGGACAGACTGAATTTAAAATAAATAAAAAATGAAAAAAAAAGTTGAAAAAGGCAGTCATGCTTTTTTCATACGTGTGTGCATACAGTGCGTGTGTGCGCATGTGTGGGTTTGCATATGTGTGTGTGCGTGCATGTGTTCCAACTCTAATCATCTTGGGCATTCTTGTTTTACACACCTAATTGACTGGATACATTGGTGAGGTCTTATATAGAACAAGACCAGCAATTATCCATTGCATGTGCAATGAAATCGCTCTGAAATTGGCCCTCTCACTCGCACCCCTCCACCCACCTGCTCCATCTCACCCCCAACCCAGCCGCTCCATCTCACCATCTCACCCCCAACCCAGCCGCTCCATCTCTGATGCACAGTGGTGTGATCCAGGTTCGATTAATGAAACCATTTTGCAGGGTGGAAACATCACATTTAATGAACCATCAGGTCTTCAAGGTCATTTCCGCTTTCCCCAGGTTAGTGTGTGTGTGTGTGTGTGTGTGTGGTGAGGAGGAGGGTTTCATTTGTGTTACGTATCCAAATTGGAAAAAAAAAGAAAGAAAGAAACAAATCAGATTGTCTCCATCTCCCTGTTTAAAGTAGTGAGACCAAAAATCGATGACCTCATATTCTGACATCACAATGATAGAAGTGTATAAAATGTTAGAATAAATCATTTAAGTTGTGATTTTAGAGGAAAATTATCAACAACAGGATGGTGTAATGAATCTGAGTTACTATTACCATGATTAGATTAGATTAGATTAGATTAGATTAGATTAGATTAGATTAGATTAGATTAGATTAGATTAGATTAGATTAGATTAGATTAGAAAACTTTATTGATCCCTTTGGGAGGGTTCCCTCAGGGAAATTAAGATTCCAGCAGGATCATTACAGATAAACAGAGAAAAGAAATAGAGAAAACTTCTAGATAAATTAAAATAAATTAAGTATTTACATATACAAATATAAGAATAAGATATGGGGAAGAGAGGAAGGGGGAGGGGAAAAAGGTGGGGAGAAGGGGGGCGGCGGCGGCAGGAGAGATATTGCACTTTATATTGCACATTATATTGCACATTGTCCGGTATTGCTTATTGTTAGGCTAGGCTACTGTTCCTTCCCATCCTCTGTCCTCCTGTTACCCCTCCTCCCCCCCAGAGAGGAGTTGTACAGTCTGATGGTGTGAGGGACAAAGGAGTTTTTGAGTCTGTTCGTCCTGCACTTGGGAAGGAGCATTCTGTCACTGAACAGGCTCCTCTGGTTGCTGATGACGGTGTGCAGAGGGTGACTGGCATCGTCCATGATGTTCAATAGTTTGTCCATAGACCTCTTCTCTGCCACCATTACCATAGAGTCCAGCTTCATGCTGACCACAGAGCCGGCCTGCCTGATCAGTTTGTCCAGCCTGGATGTGTCCTTCTTGGATGTGCTGCCCCCCCAGCACACCACAGCATAAAACAGGACACTGGCGACCACAGACTGATAGAACATCCACAGGAGTTTCCTGCAAATGTTAAAGGACAGCAGCCTCCTAAGGAAGTATAGCCTGCTCTGTCCCTTCCTGTATAAGTGTTTGGTGTTGCAAGTCCAGTACAGCTTGCTGTCCAGCCACAGCCCGAGGTACTTGTAGGAATCCACAGCCTCCACCTCGACTCCCTCGATCAGAACTGGTCGTGACCTTGGTCTGGACCTCCCAAAGTCAATGACCAGCTCCTTGGTCTTCGAGGTGTTGAGCTGCAGATGGTTCCTGTTGCACCACACAGCAAAGTCCTTCACCAGGCTCCTATACTCTTCCTCTCTGTCGTCACTGATACACCCAATGATGGCTGTGTCATAGGCAAACTTCTGAATGTGACACAGCTCCAAGTTGTAGCAGAAGTCTGCGGTGTACAGGGTGAAGAGAAGAGGGGCCAGCACCGTGCCCTGGGGTGCTCCAGTGCTGCTAATCACAGTGTCAGACATGATGTCCTTCAGCCTGATGTACTGCGGCCTGTCAGTGAGGTAGCTGGAGATCCAGGTGACCAGGCAGGGGTCCACTCGCATCCTGTTCAGTTTGTCCTGAAGCAATAGGGGCTGGATGGTGTTGAAGGCACTCGAGAAGTCCAAGAAGAGGATCCTCACTGTGCCATTTCCCTTATCCAGATGCGAGTGGGCTCGGTGTAGCAGGTAGAGGATGGCGTCTTCCACACTGACACCTGCCCGGTACGCAAACTGCAGACAGTCCTGGGCATGATGTACCTGGGGTCTGAGGAGGCTGAGGAAGAGTCACTCCAATGTCTTCATCAGATGTGAAGTGAGTGCCACTGGTCGGAAGTCGTTCAGCTTGCTGGGCTGATTCTTTTTGGGAACTGGAACAAAACATGATGTCTTCCAGAGGGTGGGCACTCTCCCCAGCTGCAGGCTAAGGTTGAAGATGTGTTGGAGTGGTTCACCCAGTTCAGCAGCACAGGTCTTCAGTAGTCGGGGACACACCTTGTCCGGGCCTGCTGCTTTCCTGGGGTGAAGCTTCTTCAGTTGACCTCTGACCTGGTCTGCAGTAATGCATGGAGGAGTCTGTGTTGAGGGGGCTGCTGTGATGACTGGGGGGAGGTGTGTTGAGGGAAGAAGGAGAGATGGCTGCAGTGAGGGAGAGGGTGGGGGAGACGTGGGCTGGTTGAACTGATTGAAAAAGTCATTCAACTCATTCGCCCTCTCCACTGTCCCCTCAACGACTCTGGTCTTTGGCCAAGTTTACATTAGACCGTATCTGTCTCGTTTTCTTCGCGGATGCACTGTCCGTTGACATTAAACCGCCTGGAAACACCGGGAAACGGGAATCCGCCAGGGTCCACGTATTCAGTCCAGATCGTGTCTGATCCGGTGCTGTGTAAACATTGAGATACGCGGATACGCTGTACTGAGCTCTAGCTGGCGTCTCATTGGACAACGTCACTGTGACATCCACCTTCCTGATTCGCTGGCGTTGGTCATGTGACGCGACTGCTGAAAAACGGCGCGGACTTCTGCCTTGTATCACCTTTCATTAAAGAGTATAAAAGTATGAAAATACTGCAAATACTGATGCAAATACTGCCCATTGTGTAGTTATGATTGTCTTTAGGCTTGCCATCCTTCCACTTGCAAGTGGTAAGTGATATGCGCTGGGATCACACACACAGCGGCTCAATCCCGAATCACTGGTTGTGCACTTCACTCGCGCGCTCTGTGAGCTGCGCAGGGCCGGAGTGCGCACCCTCCAGAGGGCAGTCGCTGTTCAGGGTGGAGTGATTTGGAGCGCAGGATGCCTGCGGAGCCGAGCGTATCCGTGTATTGGTGTTGCTGTGTGCACGCAAATCATGTATTGGTGTTGCTGTGTGCACACTAATTGTTTTAAAAACGTTAATCTGATGATCCGCTGATACGGTCTAATGTAAACATGGGCTTTGTATTGTGGCCTGTGATGGCTTTCACACCTTACCAGACCTCCCTCATGCTGTTCTCCTTCAGCTTCTGCTCCACCTTTCTCCTGTAGCTGTCCTTAGCTTCCCTCACACAGCGTTTAATCAATAAAGTTGATTATTTACCATTAACAGCATGTCCTGAAGTGTTTCAGTCCATTTATGCAACAGTGACTCATCAACTTTTTTTTACAACCCTAATTCTAAAAAAGTTGGGACACTGTGTAGACTGTAAATAAAAACAGAATGTGATATTTTGCAAATCATGGTAACCCTATATATTTCATTGAAAATGGTTCAAAGACAACATTTCAAATGTTGAAACTGAGAAATTTTATTGTTTTTTTTTAAATATATGTTCATTTTGAATTTGATGTCAGTAACATGTTTCAGAAAAGTTGGGACAGGGGCGTGTTTACCGCTTTGTTGCATCATGTCTACTTTTAACAACACTCTGTAAATGTTTAGGAACTGAGGAGACCAATTGCTGTAGTTTTGAAAGAGAAATGTTGTCTGATGGGCGGCACGGTGGTGTAGTTGTTAGCACTGTCGTCTCACAGCAAGAAGGTCCTGGGTTCGATCCCAGCGGCTGGCGAGGGCCTTTCTGTGTGGAGTTTTCATGTTCTCCCTGTGTCTGCGTGGGTTTCCCCCACAGTTCAAAGACATGCAGGTTAGGCTAATTGGTGGCTCTAAATTGGCTGTAGGTGTGAATGGTTGTTTGTCTCTATGTTAGCCCTGCAATAACCTGGTGATTTGTCCAGGGTGTACCCTGCCTCTCACCCATAGTCAGCTGGGATAGGATCTAGCTTGCCTGTGACCCTGTAGAACAGGATACGTAGCTACATCTAATGGATAGATGGATGTTGTCTTATTCTTGCCTGATAAACAATTTCAGGTGCTCAACAGTTCAGGGTCTCCAAAGGACTGGACTACAGGCAGGCCAGTTTAGCACCTGGACTCTTTTACTTCAGAACCGTGCAGTTTTAATATGTGCAGAAAGCGGTTTGGCATTGTCTTGCTGAAAGAAAGTAGGTCTTCCCTGAAAAAGATTTTGTCTGGATGGCAGCGTATTCCTCTGAAACGTATATATATTATTCAGCATTAATGATGCCTTCCCAGATGTACAAGCTACCCATGTCATGTGCACTAATGCACCCTCATACCGTACCATCACAGATGCTGGCTTTTGAACGGTGCACTGATAACAAGCTGGATGGTCCCTCTCCTCTTTAGCCTGGAGGACATGGTGTCCATGATTTCTAAAAAAAAAAAATTCTACTTTTGATTCATCAGAGCTTGGGACAATTTTCCACTTCGCCTCAGTCCATCATAAAAGAGTTCGAGCCCAAAGAAGGTGTCGGCGTTTCTGGATATTGTTTATATCTGGTTTTAACTTGCATTTGTGGATGCAGTAATGAAGTGTTTTCACAGACGATGGTTTTCTGAAATGTTCCTGAGCCCATACAGTGATTTCCACTACAAACATGTGTCTGCTTTTTTAATGCAGTGTCTCCTGAGGGCCTGAAGATCACAGGGATCAAATGTCAGTTTTCAGCCTTGTCTCTTGCACACAGAGATTTCTCCAGATTCTCTGAATCTTTTAATGATATTATGGACCATAGATGATGTGATCCCCAAATTCTTTACAATTTTGCATTGAGGAATGTTATTCTTAAATTGTTGCACTGTTTGCCCATGCAGTCTTTCACAGAGCGGTGAATCCCTCCCCATCTTTACTTCTGAGAGACTCCGCCTCTCTGGGATGCTCTTTTTATACCCAATCATCGTAATGACCTGTTGCCGATTAACCTAATTAGTTTGGGGTTTTTTTTGTAGCACTGCACAACTTTTTCAGTCTTTTGTTGCCCCGTCCCAACTTTTCTGAAACGTGTTGCTGACATCAGATTTAAAATGAGCATATATTTTTCAAAAAACCATACAATTTCTCATTTTCAACATTTGATATGTTGTCTTTGTTCTATTTTCAATGAAATATAGGCTTTCCATGATTTTCAAATCTTCACATTCTGTTTTTACTGATGTTGTACACAGCGTCCCAACTTATTTTTGGAATTGGGGTTGTAATTCATGAATGAATGAATGACACATTATAAATTTTATCCATTTATAGCTACATTTAATGAATTGGTTCCTGTTATCACTTACGCTATCACATTAATAACCAGTTCTTCATCACCAGCCTCTCTTTTCCTTTCTCTTGTTTGTCATGTTACAATGAAATCATGAAAAACCTACAGACTGGTACAAATCATTGACACTGGATACTCCTTCCCTGGATAACAAACAAACATATTTGTCCAGAAAACCTCACCAAATCAATGATTGTATGTTTCTTTGTTTAAAATAAATAAATGAATAAATAAAAATTAAAATAAAAAAACGTTTTTAACCCTGTTCTAAGGAGCATCCATCATACAAGTCCCTGTGAATGAGCTGTTACTATAGAAACCATAACATTCATCCAAGTGAATTAATACAAACCTGTGAGTCACCATTACAGTCAGAGCTGCTGTTCTAGAAACTTATTCAACATCT